>NC_081247.1:912501-1286667 GCF_902713425.1 Acipenser ruthenus | reverse complement strand
CAGATTCCTAGCCTCTTCCTCTTTATAAAGCGTGATTAATGTGAGCTGTCAGCAGCAGGGAGAGCATGCGCATTGCTGGAGAGGGTTAGCTAGGAAATGGCTGTGGGTCCAGAGCCAGGCCAGCCATACTTTGTTACTGGAACTGAACTGAAAAAATCAATCATTTAATACTGTGTGCTAACAATCTTTTCTGTGCAATGCTTGCTACAAGTTTGTTCTGTCCTTTCAGAGGCCCCCAGTAAGTGCTAAACTGACTTCTGTAAAATAATTCAACCCAGCAGTACAGTTTTTTTTTTTAAACGTAGTGTTTCAGTGCTGTACAGACGTAAATTGTGTTTGAATTGAAAGTGGTGGTCGAGGAGTCAAATGGGTCAAAGTTCAAGTATATTTTCCTCTAGAGGAATTGTCACTTTTTGACGTCACTACTGTGGTATTATGCCTTTTTTAAAGGCTCAGGATGCAAATATAGCCTTCAACCATGTATTTTATATATTATATATTCTAATTTTGAAATTGACATTTCTGCAGTGAAGTCTGAGAATATCTGTAGGTTGGATGTGGAGAACTTGGAGCTTGGGAAACTTGTGACAGACCTCCTGGTTTGTGCTCAGAGCCCAATAGAACGAGGCAGTGCTGCTGTATCTGCAGAGAAACACACTCCCTTCCACACTGTGTGAGCCGTTTAGCACCAGAACCAGGGAGCACCCTCCCACATTGCAGGTGGAAGAGAAGCACCTTCTGTTGATGTCTGTACCGCTTATCTCCACGCTGGATTGTATGATAATAGCTATGTGGACTGCATTATGCTCAATTCATTGTTTTAGACACTGGAACCTATTGTAGAGCCACTGTTTGTTGAGAGCTATGTCACAACTACAGATTCCAGGGTGCAATGCACTTCAATTGAGAGACACACTTTCACGCTCTGGCATGTCCAGCACACAGGTCAGTTTCACTTTCAGATAAACAGTCGTTCTGGCAGTGTGACTGCCCCTGTAGTTGGTTAAGTGGATTTAGTCAAACTCACAGCCAGGGTTAGAGGAAGCCAGGTGTAATATACAGTATATAACACACCAGGATTGCTTTTGCAATTGGTAATTCAATGTGTTAGTTGGTGTAAAATTTCTCCTTAAATAATGCCAAACTCACCTGGATATACTGTATATACTGAGCATGAAATGAAACTTATCACATATTTGAGCATCAAAAGAAACGTATCACTTATATTTGAGCATCAAAAGAAACTTATCACATACATTTGGATAAAATTCACTAGATGTGATCGAAAAATGACAAACTCTGTTTTAGAGCAGGTGCAGTGACTTTTTATTGTGCTGATTAACAATTGACATCATGAAGATGCTGCAAAATGATCTGTCGATCTTGGGCAGGTGTTGTGACTCTTGGTCTCCCAGTTTGTTGCCTGTCATTGACAGAGTGTGTCTGGTTATACCGTCTCGCCAGGTTTGAAACTGCTGGCTGTGAGCACCCAAGACATCGAGCCACACACAGCACTCTGCCCTCGTCCAGCCTCCAACACGCTGATTGCACGAAGGCGCTGCTGTCTTGACAGACGTGACATGTTTTTTTTCTGTGATTTTCTTTATTGCTTTTATTCAAGCTTGCAATTCAACAGCTGAAATCACTCCATATCCAGAGTCCAATCAACTGTCTCACTAATTAGGTGATTCAGTCATAGTCACTCAAGCATGTCATGGTCAAGGAAACCAAAAACATTTCGGCATTGTCCAATCGTTATATACTTTATTTTTTTTTTAAATAAATGTGTTATAATAGTGACAAGTTTCTTTTGATCTCTTTGTGAAGGTCCAGAGGAAACAATTCATCTTTTTTTTTTTTAATGCATTTATGGCAGGTTTCAGCAATTCAAAAAGTTGAGCAGCAATCAAAACACACACACATATATATATATATGGTCATGTGGGTGTGTGGCTATCTAAGTCGAGGAGGTCTCTTGCTGTCTGCATGCTGTGATATACAGGGCTTTATATGACAGCAGGTGTTTCTGATCAAGAGCCACCTTCAAAAAAGCTTTTGCTGAAGAGAAAAATGACTGCGCTACAGTAGTAATGAAAATAAATGGATGGATTTAACCTTTTCAGATGTTTCTTCATAGTTTTTTTATTTTTATTTAGTTTATTTAAGTGATGTTCAACTAATGGTGGGTAATGCAGCCTTCCCAACCTTCTGTCACATTACACTGATACTACAGACATAAAAAAACTACAACTCCCAGAATCCCTTGCCAATTTCTGTAGTCTTGTGCATGGTGCTAGCAAATGTAAGCTTTGATTGTTTTTAATTAATTTTAGGGGGGAAAACCTATCAACACTCCCTATACCCTATTCTAGTATTAGAAAAACATAGACATGATCCCAATTATACAACATTGTCCCTTTAGTCATTATTTCAAACAACTTCTCCCTTCATTTTAAAATGATTGTACATATTATTATTATTATTATTATTATTTATTTCTTAGCAGACGCCCTTATCCAGGGCGACTTACAATCGCAAGCAAATACAAATACATTCAAGTGTTACAATATAAGTCATACAATAAGAACAAGAAATACAATAATTCTCAAGTGTGACAAACCACAATTCAATAATACAGCAGATAATAGTGAAAGTTACATCAGGATATGATTAAGTAGTGATAGTTACATCAGGATATGATTAAGTACAAAATACTACAGATTAAACACTTGGGAGATTACAATATTCTGAGGTACAGGATTAAATGCAGTAAAATAGGGGGCAGATAAGAGCAAAATAAAGCATATTTAAATGAAGGGTGATAGTGTCCCAGGATACAACAGAGGAGTTCTACAGGTGCTGTTTGAAGAGGTGAGTCTTAAGGAAGTGCCGGAATGTGGTCAGGGACTGGGCAGTCCTGACATCTGTAGGAAGGTCGTTCCACCACTGCGGAGCAAGGGTGGAGAAGGAGCGGGCTCGGGAGGCAGGGGAGCGTAGCGGAGGTAGAGCCAGTCTTCTAGTGCAGGCGGAGCGGAGAGGTCGAGTGGGGGTGTAGGGAGAGATGAGGGTCTGGAGGTAGCTGGGTGCAGTCTGATCAAGGCATCTGTAGGCTAGTACAAGAGTCTTGAACTGGATGCGAGCGGTGATCGGGAGCCAGTGGAGCGAGCGGAGTAGTGGAGTAGCGTGGGCGAAGCGAGGTAGAGAGAACACCAGGCGAGCAGCAGAGTTCTGGATGAGCTGGAGCGGACGGGTGGCGGACGCAGGGAGGCCAGCCAGGAGGGAGTTGCAGTAGTCTAGGCGGGAGAGTACCAGGGCCTGGACCAGGAGCTGGGTAGCATAGTTGGTGAGGAAGGGTCGGATTCTTCGGATGTTGCTCAGGAAGAATCTGCAAGTGCGTGCCAGAGTGGAGATGTGCTGGGAATAAGAGAGGCAGGGGTCCAGGGTGACTCCAAGGTTTTTAGCTGAGGAAGAGGGAGAGAGTGTGGTAGATTCCAGAGGAACAGAGATAGAGAGATCAGAGGAGGGGGAGGAGGAGGGAAAGAAAAGGAGGTCAGATTTAGAGAGGTTGAGTTTGAGGTGATGCGAGTGCATCCAGGAGGAAATAGCAGACAGACAGGTAGAGATACGGGAGGAGATGGTGGAGTCAGAGGTGGGGAAGGAGAGGAAAATCTGAGCATCATCAGCATAGAAATGGTATGAGAAACCATAGGATGCGATGAGGGGGCCCAGGGAGCGGGTGTAGAGAGAGAACAGGAGAGGACCCAAGACTGACCCTTGGGGGACTCCAGTCAAGAGAGGGTGAGGTGTGGAGGTTGCTCCACGCCAGGTTACCTGGTAAGTGCGGTTGGAGAGGTAGGAGGAGAACCAGGCCAGAGCAGTGCCAGAGATCCCCAGGTCAGCAAGAGATGATAGTAGAATAGAGTGATCAACAGTGTCAAAGGCAGCAGAGAGGTCGAGGAGAATTAGGACAGAGGAGAGAGAGGCAGCTCGGGCACACTTAAGTGAGTTGGTGACAGAGAGAAGGGCGGTTTCAGTGGAGTGAGCAGAGCGGAAGCCAGATTGGAGAGGGTCAAGCAGAGAGTGGTTGGACAGGAAAGCAGAGAGCTGGCGGTGTACAGTCCGCTCGAGGGTTTTGGAGAGGAAGGGTAGGAGGGAGACAGGACGGTAGCTCTGGAGGGAGGTGGGGTCGAGGGTAGGTTTTTTGAGGAGGGGAGTGATAGAGGCTTTTTTGAAGGCAGAGGGGAAGATGCCAGAAAGTAGAGAGGTGTTGAGGAGGGAGGAGATGAAGGGGAGTAGAGCAGGAGCAGCAGCTTGAAAGAGGTGAGTGGGGAGGGGGTCCAAGGCACACGTGGTGGGTTTGTGACCCTGGAGCAGGGAGGAGAGGTCAGAGTCTGAGAGGGGCAAGAAGGTGGAGAGGGAGGGCGAGTTAGTAGGGGATGTAGTGGGTGTAGGGGTTGGAGCAGGAGGGGGTGCGGGGGAGGGAGAGGTGTTAAAGAGTTTGCGGATATCTGAGATTTTAGAAGAGAAGAAGGAGGCAGAGTCGTCAGGGGAGATAGAGGAGGGAGGAGGAGGGGGGGGAGGGTTTAGGAGGGAGGAGAAGGTAGAGAATAGTTTACGTGGGTTGTTAGTGGAGGCTTGGATTACAGATTGGAAATAAGCACATTTAGCAGAGGAGAGAGTAGAGGAGAAGGAGGAGAGAAGAGTGCGGTAAAGGTCTAGGGCAGCAGGGAGTTTGGTTCTCTTCCATTTCTTTTCAGCAGATCGCAGTGTGATTCTTGCCGAGCGGAGCACAGAGGAGAGCCAGGGATGGGGAGGGGAGGGGCGAGCGGGTCGGGAGGTGAGGGGACAGAGGGAGTCGAGGGAGGAGGTGAGTGAGGAGAAGAGGGTGGAGGTAGCAGAGTCTACGGAGAGTTGTGAAAAGGAGTCGATACATAACAACATGCATCCATAAATCTTACCTGTTGTCACTTGAAAATGTGTTTTGATTGCTGCTCAACTTTTTGAATTGCTGAAAGATGCATTTAAAAAAAAAAAGATGAATTGTTTCCTCTGGACCTTCACAAAGAGATCCAATTCCAGGGTTTTCTGCTGAAGTGACAAATGACTGACCTACAATAGCAAGAAAAGGATAGGTGGAGAATGTTCTTGATAGTTTGTGACATTTAGTTTAGTTCATTACTTTCTTTAATTTGACTCACTGGAGTGAAAGACTGTCCTGTCAAGTCACTGCCTCTCCTTGTGTCTTTCAGTGCTGACCACAGTGGCCTGCTTTGGACAGGAAACAGGTAAGAGAAAAGTAAACTCTACAGTGAACACAGCCCCCAGTGAAGGGGCTCCAGAGTGAACACAGCCCCCAGTGAAGGGGCTCCAGAGTGAACACAGCCCCCAGTGAAGGGGCTCCAGAGTGAACACAGCCCCCAGTGAAGGGGCTCCAGAGTGAACACAGCCCCCAGTGAAGGGGCTCCAGAGTGAACACAGCCCCCAGTGAAGGGGCTCAAGGGCTCTCACAGCCTGGCTCTCTTCTGGTCTAGTTTGTGTTAAACTGGACTACAGGAGGAGAACAGAAGTAATACATCTTTCATGCAGTGTATTATAATATGAAGGCATATTTAAAACACACACATATATATATATATATATATATTGTGAGCGTATGGGTGCACACAGACAAAGCAGACAGTAGACAGTAAACCCCAGAAAAGAAAAAACAGAAATGACAATCCCGGTTACGAGACGAGGTCAAAATAAACAGTTCAAAACAGGATTCATATAACAAGAAAAAAGCAAAACAATGTAAACTAACTGGACAGTTAGCCGCTGGTGAATAAGCGATTTGTTTCTGGCTTCTACCAAGTCGTTATTGGCTTCAGACTGTTCCCTAGCCTGGGTAAAAACAAGCGCTGTCTCTCTCCACTTTGCTGTATTTAATTCCAACAGCATTGGCACAGGAAATAAGATCGCAGATGCACCAGCTCCTCTTTGTTATTCCTTTTCAGTGCTGGGTGTAGACAAGCCCACTCTGATTACTGCTCGGAAGCCAACCTTGAATGGCTGTAAAGACTTTCTTTTAAAGGGGTCCGGATCATCCAGGCATTGGGACGGTTACAGGCTACAGGTGTGGGCCAATTAAGAACTAATACTGGTATAACCATGATCCCCTACCTAACCACACCTGCAGCCTGTTCGTCCGGTAACTCCTTGACGTCATGGCAGGCAGGTACGCTGACCACAGGTCTACCGGCGTGTTATCTGCAACACCTGTGGGCTCGTTCCTAGCCCGCCCTGAACGCCTCCTGCTGATGAACCTGTGAGCTGAATCACTATATATATATACACGTGTATATATATATATATATATATATAGGGTTGCTTTCACCAACATGGATTAAATAAAACTCAGTTAAGTGCTAATCTAGGGTTAGTTGATCTGGGGTTATGTTTAATCACAGTTACATTGCACCACACAAATGTAAACCAGGATTAGTAAATCTTGGATAAAGCAGATAATCCTAGATTTCTGATTAATAATCAATCATTATCTGAATACACCCTGTTTAGCAAATGTAAACGTAAAAGCAAATTTAAACCAAAAAAAAAGAAGCATTCAGCATAAAAAAATGACATTATATTAATTTGTATTATTATACACAATTTCTCTGCTCAGAGGATGTTTTAAATTAATTATTAAAAGGTGACAAAACAACCCTTAACCTGATCTCTAGTTGTGCCGACCGGGTGGTCCTGCATTCGTTCTGAATATCAATTGACTGTACGAATAGCTTTGCTTTACTTTGCGTGAACTTTAAAACATTTATTGTAGTGCAAAAGGGTTTATAGGCTACCTAAAGTGGAAAATTCTAATATATGTATTTTATTGTCCTTGATTACGATATTTCAGGCAAAAAAACTACAAAGTTACAGAAAGTGTTAATTTATTGGAGATGATACATGTGGAATAAGCATTAATTTAAGACCACTAAAGCTTGTTAGTTATCAACACCTGTACATGCAGGGGTTAATTTGTAAACAGAAAAGGTACAGATTCTTGTAATTGAGGAAGAGGGGTAGGATTTCTTCTGCCATATTCCACTGCCCTTGATTTACAGTAGCTTCCATATATGCGCTTCAAGTTCTCATCTGCTTGTGGGTTTCATGCCTTATTGTTGGTGTTGGTAGCTGCATGCCCACCTTTGCCCAGCCCTGTTTTTATATAATCTTCAGGTTTGAACAGTACCAGCGGTGGGCCGACTAATCTGATGAACAGGAATGACAAGCACTAGTGTTTTGGTGTTTCGCCATTTGGGTTGTGAAAACAAACTAGTCATTGTCTTACCCATTGATGTCACATCATAAAATATATAATTTCCAAAACATTCTTTGTCTTTCAATTCAAGGAATAGGAAACCTTTTTTTTGTACATGTTATGTACATAGAGTTCTTTTTTGCAACATAAAATAGCTTTTTTTTCATGCAGTTCATTGTAAACTGTATAATTCTCACCTGTCAGACAAAAAGGTACAGGATGTAGGATCCTCTGCGATCGGCACTCCTGAACCCCTGCAGACATGGATATACTTTTAACATGCTGCATACTATTTTGTATTGTTTTAATAAAAAATTGCATTTGTAATTGTACAACACGATATATAAACACGATACATACATTCTGTCTCTATTTCTTTTCGCCTTGACTAAAATATACAATATTCCATATCGCTGTAAAATTCGAATGGTTTTTGTCTGTCACTAATTTTTGTTTGTGGAACTCTTTCCTGTGACTCAATCCATCTGAGGAATGCTACCATTGTGTCCAAGTTTAAACCACCTCCAAGGAAGGTTTAAATTTAATCCACCTTTCAGATTTAAACCTGGATTAAAATTAGTGGTGTAAAGTGTTAATGTAATTTAATCTTGGATTAAGAAATGTTTAACCTTGGATTCATTTTAAACAAGGATTACATTTGAAACCTGGTTTAAAGTTGTGTGCAACATGATTAAAATATAATCCTTGATTTAATCTGGGTTAGTGGTTAATCCATGTTGGTGCAATCGACCCATTTATTTTTTATTTTTAAATAAGACATTTCTAAGATAGTTCAGCTTCAAATCTCCAGCTCTGTTCAATGTACATAACAGTCATTTTTCTGTTTGCAACCAATTGTGTTCAGAATGTCATTCTTGTGTGCTGCCACCTGCTGGTGACTTCATTTCTACTTCATTTTCTAATGCTGAAATTGAACTGATGTCAAAACAAACTGGTGTCAAAAATGTTGACATTTTACGTTTTATTTGAAACAATCATTCATTTTAGTTTACATTCCAAAATTGACGCTGGACTTCTGCTTCTACCATGAATATATTTTTCTAAGCATAAACTTTTTTTTTTAATACTGTATTTCACCAAGAAAGTATACTGGTGTAATGGGATATTTTTTATCCTGGATATCTAACCATGGATTCATTTAAATAAGGATTACAATTTAAACCTGGTTTAAACTTTGGTGCAACATGAATAGAATAATAATTCACTGTCATGTTCTTTCCAGCTGATGGCATTAATGGGACGCAAGATAAGCAACATCTGGGTGAGTTCATATTTAATCCTGTCATATACTTTCATTAATTAAAATCCTAAAATAATGTACAATGAGCTCTCTGCATAGATGGCAGTCTAGTGTATGACTGATTTTCAAAAGGATCAAATAACTGCACCTTAAGCCCTGCTATTGTAAGGAATGCATGATAGTTTAGGCAGGCCTCTTGTGATTTTCATTGCATTTCCATGTCTACAGTGTCATCCATGTGTTACACCTGCTCTTATCTGCTGTAGCTCAGATCTAAAACACAGTCAGTTTCCTCATGTAGGATCACAGCAGCAATTGTTATTTACATGCTAATGTTAGTAGTTGGAGTTGTATTCTGTTGTTAACTTAGGATACATTAAACTACCGATCAAATAGAAAATGTATTTAGTATGAAACATTAGAGTGATAACATGAAATATGTACATAGAGTTCTTTTTTGCAACATAAAATAGCTTTTTTTTCTTCATACGGTTCATTGCAAACTGTATAATCCTCACCTGTCAGACAGAAAGGTACAGGATCCGCTGCGATGCTGCATACTATTTTTTATTGGGCGTCATTTGCTATATGGGGGGGGGATGGCCAGGTGGGGGGGGGGGGGGGGGGGGGCAGTTGCACAAGAAGTGCTTACTCAGTGTTATTGTTGCTGCTTGGTGTTTGATTTTGGTTTATTTACAATCATGCAAAAGTTTTTTTTTATTAACTTCAATTTAAACAAATCAAAGCATTCAGGAGTGACAAACGCGACAGCCTACGTGATCCCTACTTTGCTGCTCTAGAAAGAGTGCAAAGAAGAGCAACCAGAATTATCCCAGGTTTAAAAGGCATGTTGTATGCAGACAGGCTAAAAGAATTGAATCTATTCAGTCTTGAACAAAGAAGACTACGCGGCGATCTGATTCAAACATTCAAAATCCTAAAAGGTATAGACAATGTCGACCCAGGGGACTTTTTCGACCTGAAAACAGAAACAAGGACCAGGGGTCACACATGGAGATTAGATAAAGGGGCATTCAGAACAGAAAATAGGAGGCACTTTTTTACACAGAGAATTGTGAGGGTCTGGAACCAACTCCCCATTAATGTTGTTGAAGCTGACACCCTGGGATCCTTCAAGAAGCTGCTTGATTAGATTCTGGGATCAATAAGCTACTAACAACCAAACGAGCAAGATCGTGCAAAACGCACACTACACATGTAGGTATACTTCCATGTCGACATACATCGACATCCTCATGTTGTTTTTAATTTGTTTCTCCCATATGTTGCATTTTGGGGGAAATTACGTGTACTAATATTTGTTTTTTTGTTTGCCTGATTGGAACAACCAGCTACAACACAAATACGAGGCATTTTAAAATTAAAACGTAACCTGTCTCTATTAAAATGTATGTATTCGTTCATACACCTTCTCCCTGTGTTACGTCACTTCCGGTATCTTCCATCCACTTCAAAACCGAGAAGGGAAGTTGCGTCAGTCACTTTAAAATTAGCATTTTATTAAAAAACTAGATCATTGCCAACAATTTTAAATCTCGTTTGGGAATACTTGTTAGTCATACATTATTTTTTTTAAAGTAGTTTGGACCGTGTCAGTGGGTCTTTAAATGGAAATACATTTAATTTAAAATTGTAAATGATATTGCATTTTTTTGCTGTATAACAATATAAACCCTGTGCAAATCCTGTGCATCTGCTGTATTTTTTATTTTTGGCACAGGGCCCAAATACGAATAGCAAAACCATTTAGAAATAATTGCAACACTAAGACTAATGTTATGGGTTTATTTCAGCTCACATGACATTGCACAAGTAAGCTTCCAGCATTGTTACAAACGATTATTACACATCTAGAGTTTTTACAAAATAGATTTCTTCACTTGTTTGAAATATTTTGAAAACTGTAAAATTACCATTTTGTGAAACAGAAAATCATTGGTTCTACACAGTCCCTCAGATAGACAAGAGCTGGAGGACTAGAATTGTGCACCTCTGACCTATTGCATTAGCCTATTGTATTGTATTATGTACTGCTATTGTACAGTGTTATGTACACATTGTAAAAGGCTGTTGTTACCTCTTCAGTATGTGTTTCATACCTGATCCAGGGAGTCTTGTCTGAACCATCCAGATATATTTAATATTTTCTATGAATAAGGCTATTGTCGGATAACCAACCAGAATAATCAACCAAGAATACAAATCTCAGACAGTAAAAATGTATAATTACAACAATACAGAGCTGTGCCCTCTTTACTGGACCCTCAGAGACAGTATCATTGAGCTGCTTTCATTTGAGAGAATCAGAGCCTGTGTTTCCATTGTACTGGAACCTGTAATGTTTTATTTCTGTCTTTGTATTGGAGATGGATGTTCCTAACATGCCTTGTTTCTTCATTTACCCAGAGCTGCCAAAGGCTGTGCTGACCAGCAGTCCTCAATGGAGAAACCTGTACACTGGAGAGACTGTCACCCTGAGCTGTGGGGTTGAGGGGCGTTTCACTGGCTGGGAATATCTCTGGTACAAGAGCAGTCAGGGAGGCACAGAGAAGATCAGAGACACCACTGGAGCCAGATACACACTCAGCTCTGTCACTCAGTCCCATAGTGGACAGTACCAGTGTGAGGCACAAAGAGGAGATCGACCACGTTCCTCTCAGCGCAGTGATCCTGTTACACTGACTGTGTCTGGTGAGTTTATTAACACAGCGATCCTGTTACACTGACTGTGTCTGGTGAGTTTATTAACACAGTGATCCTGTTACACTGGCTGTGTCTGGTGAGTTTATTAATACAGTGATCCTGCTACACTGACTGTGTCTGGTGAGTTTATTAACACAGCGATCCTGTTACACTGTGTCTGGTGAGTTTATTAACACAGTGATCCTGTTACACTGACTGTGTCTGGTGAGTTTATTAACACAGTGACCCTGTTACACTGACTGTGTCTGGTGAGTTTATTAACACAGTGATCCTGTTACACTGGCTGTGTCTGGTGAGTTTATTAATACAGTGATCCTGCTACACTGACTGTGTCTGGTGAGTTTATTAACACAGCGATCCTGTTACACTGTGTCTGGTGAGTTTATTAACACAGCGATCCTGTTACACTGACTGTGTCTGGTGAGTTCATTAACACAGCGATCCTGTTACACTGACTGTGTCTGGTGAGTTTATTAACACAGCGATCCTGTTACACTGACTGTGTCTGGTGAGTTTATTAACACAGTGACCCTGTTACACTGACTGTGTCTGGTGAGTTTATTAACACAGCGATCCTGTTACACTGACTGTGTCTGGTGAGTTTATTAACACAGTGATCCTGTTACACTGACTGTGTCTGCTGAGTTTATTAACACAGCGATCCTGTTACACTGACTGTGTCTGGTGAGTTTATTAACACAGTGATCCTGTTACACTGACTGTGTCTGGTGAGTTTATTAACACAGTGATCCTGTTACACTGACTGTGTCTGGTGAGTTTATTAACACAGTGATCCTGTTACACTGACTGTGTCTGGTGAGTTTATTAACACAGTGATCCTATTACACTGACTGTGTCTGGTGAGTTTATTAACACAGTGATCCTGTTACACTGACTGTGTCTGGTGAGTTTATTAACACAGTGATCCTGTTACACTGACTGTGTCTGGTGAGTTTATTAACACAGCGATCCTGTTACACTGACTGTGTCTGGTGAGTTTATTAACACAGTGATCCTGTTACACTGACTGTGTCTGGTGAGTTTATTAACACAGCGATCCTGTTACACTGACTGTGTCTGGTGAGTTTATTAACACAGTGATCCTGTTACACTGACTGTGTCTGGTGAGTTTATTAACACAGTGATCCTGTTACACTGTGTCTGGTGAGTTTATTAACACAGTGATCCTGTTACACTGACTGTGTCTGGTGAGTTTATTAACACAGCGATCCTGTTACACTGACTGTGTCTGGTGAGTTTATTAACACAGCGATCCTGTTACACTGACTGTGTCTGGTGAGTTTATTAACACAGCGATCCTGTTACACTGACTGTGTCTGGTGAGTTTATTAACACAGCGATCCTGTTACACTGACTGTGTCTGGTGAGTTTATTAACACAGTGATCCTGTTACACTGACTGTGTCTGGTGAGTTTATTAACACAGCGATCCTGTTACACTGGCTGTGTCTGGTGAGTTTATTAACACAGCGATCCTGTTACACTGGCTGTGTCTGGTGAGTTTATTAACACAGCGATCCTGTTACACTGACTGTGTCTGGTGAGTTTATTAACACAGCGATCCTGTTACACTGACTGTGTCTGGTGAGTTTATTAACACAGCGATCCTGTTACACTGACTGTGTCTGGTGAGTTTATTAACACAGTGATCCTGTTACACTGACTGTGTCTGGTGAGTTTATTAACACAGTGATCCTGTTACACTGACTGTGTCTGGTGAGTTTATTAACACAGTGATCCTATTACACTGACTGTGTCTGGTGAGTTTATTAACACAGTGATCCTGTTACACTGACTGTGTCTGGTGAGTTTATTAACACAGTGATCCTGTTACACTGACTGTGTCTGGTGAGTTTATTAACACAGCGATCCTGTTACACTGACTGTGTCTGGTGAGTTTATTAACACAGTGATCCTGTTACACTGACTGTGTCTGGTGAGTTTATTAACACAGCGATCCTGTTACACTGACTGTGTCTGGTGAGTTTATTAACACAGTGATCCTGTTACACTGACTGTGTCTGGTGAGTTTATTAACACAGTGATCCTGTTACACTGTGTCTGGTGAGTTTATTAACACAGTGATCCTGTTACACTGACTGTGTCTGGTGAGTTCATTAACACAGCGATCCTGTTACACTGACTGTGTCTGGTGAGTTTATTAACACAGCGATCCTGTTACACTGACTGTGTCTGGTGAGTTCATTAACACAGCGATCCTGTTACACTGACTGTGTCTGGTGAGTTTATTAACACAGCGATCCTGTTACACTGACTGTGTCTGGTGAGTTTATTAACACAGCGATCCTGTTACACTGACTGTGTTTGGTGAGTTTATTAACACAGCGATCCTGTTACACTGACTGTGTCTGGTGAGTTTATTAACACAGTGATCCTGTTACACTGACTGTGTCTGGTGAGTTCATTAACCCAGCTGAACAGACTCCTCAATACAGACCCCTGAGAGACAGTAGTACTGCTCCATTTTAAACTGCCTGACGCAGTAGTGCAGTTGATTCAAAGAAAAAAAAAACCCAGCTGGACGGCAGTGATGATGTTGCTCTCTTTAATCACCTCTTTTATTAGACCCTTCCATTCAGAACAATTACAATAGAGGAGTTGGTCACTATGCACTGTATAACGAAATGGCTTTCGTTCACACCAGACTACATCAGGAAGCCAGACAGTCAGTCTGTAATCACTTTCACCCACTGCTAGGGTACGGTTCATTCTCCCCAGCTGCTTTCGTTATTGATCATCTCTGGAGGCTTTACATTACATTGATCTGTGCAAGATTAAATACAAAACCTTTGCACTAAATAAAAAAAAAATACATCAAATATGGTTTAATTATGATAGATAGATGAAATCTTAGGTCAGACCCACACAAAGTAAAAATAAATTACACAAACCAGTGTTACTCTTTAAAAAAATGTATTATATCAGTGGTCCTGAAAAGCATGTTGGAAGGTCCTGGAGTAAATATAAACATTCTTTTAATCTAAAATCTAAAATAAAGCATTGTACTTTTTAATGGCTCGGATTATGATGCTTTTCAATTGTGATTTAAAGTACTCATGGTTATTAATAAATCAAGTAAAAACAAAAGGTCATTTCAATGTTCATAAAAGTAAAATGTAATAAAACTTTAAAGATTTTGCTATAAAAAACACAGTTTAAATAGTCACATAAAAACAACATAATATTGTGAGCTTTTATATGAAAACGAAACACATTTAAGCACAGATGACGTAACTGAAATGAATCATGAAATCGTAGGCGAATTCAGAAGGAACTGTATATATTTTTTAGGGGAATCTCAGTGAGCTGTTATTGTACATTGTTTGTTATTGGACCACAAACACACCGAGAGAGTTCCCCTATTTACACTGCTTCTCCGCCCTTCTTTCCTTCTCATCGGTGTGAGTGCTGTCTGCCCCAGGGCCAGCGCCAGGTTTTTGTGGGCCCCGGGCAATTGACCTCCAGTCCATTTGTAATAAATCTGTACAGTAGGCCTATACAGTAGAAAAATTTACTTATTGCAGATTTTTTTGTAGTCTCCTTCCGTTTTTGACATCCAGTTATTTTTATTTCGGTTCGGCAGATTTCATATTTGATGGTTTAAAATTATATAATTATAATACAGTAGTCTCCTGCTGAGAGAACACCCCTTAAGAAGCAAGCAAAGTGTTCTCTTAGCCAAAGTGTTCAAGACGGAGCTGACTGTCAGACAATATAAATTAATGAATAAATAAATACGTATTACTTGTCATGATGCACGTGCGTCAACATATGAATAAGAGTAAAGCAACAGGCAAGTGTATGTGTTGCAGGTATAACACCAAACCAATATCTAAGATCAGCACCAGGGTAGTGACACCTTATCAATGCAAGCAAAGGAAGCCAGACAATCAAATATTGTAATAAATTGTAAATTTATTACAATAAATTTATTGTAATAAATTCATATATATATATATATATATATATATATATATATATATATATATATATATATATATGAATTTATTACAATAAATTCTATAAAAACAAACAATCATTAAATTTACCAAGTTAATATATAAAATATAAAAATGACCAAGCATAGAGATCAGAGACTATCAGATAGTAACACTAGCAAACAGTAGTTAAAAGGGATATTAGCAAGAAAGACAATTCAACAATGTACTAAAACAGAAATGACAACTAGCTTAATGATAGTAGTCCTGGGACACCACAGTCTCCACGTGATCTTCAATGTCTCTCCAAAGTAGTCCAGCCTCGCATAGACCACACAGCTCTGATAATAGATCGGAGGGGCGTCAGAGAGTTGCGTTCTAAAATTAAACAAACGAAAGCCTTTGCTAATCAACCCGAATCAGGCAGGACATTAACAAATAATTATATCTCGAACAGTAGAAAGCTTGGACACTTAGCTTTGCGAGAGGGGAGGTATCTCCACCTCTTCCCCTCTAGATGCCCAATCCGCCTGGAACAGTATATTCCGCTGACCCCCCTCAGCGCCACTGGTCCTGGATATCTCGACGGCGACTGTCGCTGCTGCTGCCCGACTCTCCCAGCTAGATGGCTCGATCGGTCTCGGCTCCGCACGGCTCTTTCTCTAGCAGCAGAGAGCAGCTCATTTCCACTGCCCTGCTCGTCTTTGTTTGTTGTTTTAGTTTTGTTTCTGTTTCGTTTCGTTTCTGTTTATGTTTCTGTTTCTTCCCACATCTCTTCTCTTTGTCGTTCTCTCGTCTCTTTGTTGTTCTCTCGTCTCTTTGTTGTTCTCTCGTCTCTTTGTCGTTCTCTCGTCTCTTTGTCGTTCTCTCGTCTCTTTGTCGTTCTCTCGTCTCTTTGTCGTTCTCTCGTCTCTTTGTTGTTCTCTCGTCTCTTTGTCGTTCTCTTGTCTCACTGTTGTTCTCTCGTTTCACTGTTCTGAGTGTTTGTCTGTCTCTTAAAAACCTTTAAACTTAATTGAAAATAATTAACAATCCGCGTGTGGAATGTGCTTCCAAGCAGTAATCGTTTTAGGGTGGGGAAGTGTCCAGTAAAGTCAATGAATACAAATCCTTAGTGTAAATAAATATCAAATACAAAAACACAATTACACAAATCAATCCCAAAGAATAGTGCTCCATGAACTAGAAAATTATATCGTGATCAAAAAAAGAGTTAAAGAAAAAGAACAGACACAAGCAATTAACTATAAAATAAATCAATAATAAAGTGCTAATCCACCCCTGCAACATATGTTAATAAACTATAATAATAAAGTAAGACAAACTAACATTAATAAAACTAAATTAACACAGCATCCCTACCCACGTTAAAAAATGCAGCTGCAGCTCTAGATTAATTATGAATACCTGTACAGTAGCAATATTCAAGACATGAACAAAATTATTTAACAGAATGGTGAAGCAACTCACCAGAATGATGCTTGGCGACTTGTGTCTGATTCAGGTTTCTTTCAGGAGTTCGAACAATTTCGATCTTTTTGTAACAAGACAAACTGGTGCATTTTGCCGTTTGTTTACATGCCATTTTGCAGTGATGAGGTGAACTCGTGGAAATCACAATACAAAATGAGGCAATGCTATGACGACGGTTCTGGAACGATTTAATAAACCAAACATTGTGCCTCAGGCTCAAGACAATTTCATTTCTGTATGTGTGTGGGCCCCCCTCTGGCGTCGGGGCCCCGGGCGCTTGCCCTGGTCGGCCCCTCCATTCCATTTCTGTCACCTTCACACACTGAGAGGATTACACTGAACTGTTCCTGGCTTCTCATCAGTGAGACTAAGTCCCCCCTCTCTGTGTCCCTCTATCCTGGGAAGGTATCTGTTGTCCCTCTGGGGACAATACAGAATGCACAATTACACATTCTAGTGGTTTTTTTTTAATGAAATAGAGAAATGTGCACTCCCCTAATTCTGTTGTCTCCTGTATTTTAGCTGGCAAGCCAAAGCCTGTCCGGACCCGGGAGCCTGCAGGAGAGATATTTGAAGGAGACACAGTGACTCTGAGCTGTGTGGTTGAGGGGGGCTCTGATGGCTGGAGATATCTCTGGTACAAAGACAGTCGGGAAACTTCAGCACCTCAGACTGACAGCAGCAGTGGAACTGGAGCCGGATACACAATCAGTGCTGCTGCTGTGTCCCACAGTGGAGAGTACTGGTGTCGAGCTGAAAGGGGGAGCAAACCGTTTTACTCACAATACAGCAGTGCTGTCAAGATACAAGTATCAAGTGAGTAACTGAAATGAGTGTGAGGAGTAATCTTTTGGTACCACCCAATTGTTACTATTATAGACGGCAGAATAGGAAAGGCATTTTCTTTTAGTTTGGAATAAAGCACAAAGGTGACATTTGGTAACATTTACTTTTTGTTTTCTTTAGTTATTTTTTTTGTCCCACATTGGTATGTCACAGAATTCTTGCTATTTAAAGAGTGCTAACCAATCACAATAACCAATTGTTATAACCTAATCAGACCAAGTGTTATAGTTCAAACAAATGAAGAACCAAAATATTCCTGGCTCAAAAAAAGAGGGGGGGGTGTTCATTAAAGCAAATAAAAGATATGAAAATAGATTTTAAAAGCATACTTTAGCACTTAAAAAAATCGAATCCATCACCCACAAATGAACAGGTATCTGTAAAAATGCACCAAACGGGGATGGATGTAGGGACAGACAGACCTCCCTTAAATATCCTGAATCTGATATTTTCAGTAACCTAAACTAGATAATGGTAATAGCAAGTTTCATGACAGCTAGGGAGCTGGTTCTCCAGATATATGCAACATTGTAAGAGTGACATACAGGGGGACGGACGGGCAGACAGACAGACAGACGCCCCGCCTCTATATCTCAAGAATCTGATAGGCTCAATAACTTCAGATAAATAATGTTTACACCAAGCTTCATGACAGCTGGATGAGCGGCTCTCCAGATATAAGAACACAATGTGTATGACAGCCTCCCCAGCACAGCTGCAGTGTCTGCAAACACTGACAGTCAGCAGTGTGGATCCCTTTGTAATGCTTGTGTTCATGAGCTATCAGTTCCTGTGATGCTGAGTCTGTCATTAACCCCGCTGGTGATGCAATCCCCTGTGAAGGGGTGACAGTGGAAGCGCTCATCTGCTTTTATCCATAGATCTGAGGAAACACTTATCCAATTGTCAAGGAACTCGGTATCAACCTTATTTAGCAGAAGTTATTGAGAATATGGGATTCTGGGGATAGTTTTGCATATTGGACACTAAATGCAGTACACTGGAGTAACCTGTGCAAATGCATCATTTTTATCTTATTTTTTTGGCACAGGGTCCAGATATATAAAGCAGAAATCCATTTATAAAGTGTAATTTAACACTAATATGTATGTTATTCTGTTTATGTCTAGAGCTCACATGACATTGCACAAGTGAGCTCCCAATGTTGTTGCACATGATTATTCACAGCTAGACTTTGTACAAAAAAATATTTCTTCACTTACCTAAAACGTCTTGAAAACTAAAAAGATTTCTTTAATTATCAAAAACTCTAAATAACTTTTTAAAACAAAACTACTTTAAGAATAAGAAGGCAATCATGCTGCAGTCGCTTGTATCTGCTAATAAATTGAGACATTGAAACTGGTATTCTGTGTCACTGACAGTTTCCTCCAAAACCATTATCAGAATACAGTAATCAGTTCATGCTAAATTAAAATAAACTGACTGTATTACATTTAGAAGAGCTATGAATAAGACAATGCAAGTTGTATTACTCTAGCTTTTATAAGGCAGCATTATAACCAATTCATAATAAAGTTGTCTGACGTTTTAAATATACATAATAATGATGCTTCACTGACAGTGAAGATAATAACCTGAATACAAGTCATGCTGCTAAGCCTGTGTGTCTTTATCTTTTCTTCTGTTCTTTGCAGTGCATTATCTATGTTCTATTGATGTGTCTGGCCAGTTGTATTACATGTATATTTTAGCTGCGAGATTCTGCCAGTGTACAAAGCTACTTGTGTTTGTACCAGTTATGTAGGACTTGGGTACGAGGCTACCCTGGAGTACCACGTGGTGTCTCTTATCTGAATGACCATTAATCCAATTATGAAACTAAGTATTAACACAATCTAGCATTGCTGTAGAGAATCTCACATTGTGGGGATATAGGGGGTGTTTGTCTGTCAGTACAGCCGTCCATCTTTATGTCACACTTCCATGTTTGCAGATGACGGCCTCCCCAGCACAGGTGCAGTGTCTGCAAACACTGACAGTCAGCAGTGTGGATCCCTTTGTAATGCTTGATATCTGGAGAGCTGCTTTTTAACCGTGATTAAGCACCTCTGCAGCTGACAAAGAGTGTCATTATTATGAGTGACAACAGGCCACTGAAACACTCTAGTTGTTGTAATAGTGTATTAATAACAGATAGATTCTTACCATATTGTATTTCCTTGTGGAACAACATAGGATAAAAACAGGAGAGAGAGAGGAGTGCTGAGTGCTGTCTGATCTTCTCTGATCTTCTGTCTCTACAGAACGACCCCAGGCTGTCCTGACCCAGGAGCCTGCATGGACACAGATATTCAAATCAGAGAGAGTTACACTGAGATGTCAGGTTCAGGGGGATTACACTGACTGGAGATTCACATGGTACAAAGCTGGGAGGAATGGTCCAGTAACCCAGGATTCCTACAGCAGTATAGATGGTGACAGCTACACAATTAGCTCTGCTGCTCAATACCACAGTGGGGAATATACCTGTAAAGGTGTAAGGACAGGTAACCCATCGTACTCTACAATCAGCAATAGTCTTACACTGAGAGTATCAGGTAAGTCATTTCAAACACTCTGAATTCTAACATTCTGATCCTCTCCTCTATTGTAGACTCCAGACGGGGCTCTCTGTCTCCCGACTGCCTTCCTACCTAAGTGCTGTCTGCCCTGCCTCCTCTCTTTCTCCCTGCATTTGTACCACAAACACACTGAGAGAGTTCCTCTATTTACACTGCTCCTCCGCCCTTCTTTCCTTCTCATCGGTGTCAGTGCTGTCTGCCCCTCCATTCCATTTCTGTCACCTTCATACACTGAGAGGATTCCTCAATCTACACTGAACTGTTCCTGCCTTCTCGTCAGTGAGACTGAGTACCCCCTCTCTTCTCCCTCTATCCTTTCACAAACACACACTGGGAAGGTATCTATTGTCCCTCTGGGGACAATGCAGAATGCACAATTACAGAATCTAGTGGGTAAAGTTTTTCTTTGAATGAAAGAGAGAAATGTGCACTCCCCTAATTCTGTTGTCTCCTCTCTTGTAGCTAGCAAGCCAAAGCCTGTCCTGACCCGGGAGCCTGCAGGAGAGATATTTGAAGGAGACACAGTCACCCTGAGCTGTGTGGTTGAGGGGGGCTCTGGTGGCTGGAGATATCTCTGGTACAAAGACAGGCAGGGAGCTCCAGTGTACCAGACTGACAGCAGCAGTGGACCTGGAGCCGGATACACAATCAGTGCTGCTGCTCTGTCTCACAGTGGAGAGTACTGGTGTCGAGCTGGAAGAGGGAGCAACCCGTTTAACTCAGAATACAGCAATGCTGTCAAGATAAAAGTTTCAGGTGAGTGACTGAACTGAGCCTGTAAGAAAGACGGCAGCCAGCCATAAAGAAAATTAATTAAAGAAATAACAGTATTAAAGCAAAAGAAGACTATATTGTAGCTCTATTTCCTTTAGATTAAAAATAGGTATGATTAAGCAACAAAGCCATAGTGACAGTACAGACTGAATTCATTTTGTTTTAAAGAGGCTAATGATTATGTTAATCATGAAGGGCCGCTCTGTGTTTGTGTTTCTGCAGAGCTGTTCAGCACACCCACTCTGACAGTGACGCCTCGTGCCTCAGTGTGGGAGGGAGAGGCTGTGACTCTGCAGTGTGGGGCTCACATAAATAAACAGGGCGCACAACTACAGTACAGCTATATCAAAGACAACGGGAATCTGAGAGGAGCTGGATCACGGGATCCATACTCAATCCCAGCGGCAGGGCTGAGAGACACAGGGAGCTACCAGTGTGAGGTGGAGGCAGCAGGGATGGGGCTGAAGAAAAGGAGTGGTTCTGTATCACTGACTGTGAGAGGCGAGTCACTGCTTCCTTTAGAGATCTTGCATTGGTATTCTGCACTCACTGGTGGAATCAGAAGTTATACCAAAAGATATTTCACCAAAGACTTCTATAAGAAGTCCTTCTAGGTTTTTGAGGACATTTAGAAAGTCTTAAAATATTCTAACATTGAGCTGGAAAAACTATTTTTCAAAGCATGTTTTCGCCCTGTCAAGAAATAAAATACTAGCGATCTGAATATTATAGCTTTTGTTCCCACTCATATTCTGCTGTAAATGTCTAACAGATAATAGTGACCCATCTACACTGCTAAAAATATGAAGGACTAAAATCAAAGAGCAAATAGCTTCAAATTACATTGATTTCTTTATTTTTATTGCCCTTTATCAATAAGTGGTTCTTATTTTATTACTCAAATATTTGGGGTTTTGTTTTATTCAATTTGCCTGCAATAGACATAAAGCTGGCCAGATCCGATGCTGGCTCTATACTATACTTCTATACAAAAAACAATGTGGCTGATCTACACAATGTTACATTATCTATGTGAGTCAACTAGAACCGAATAGCGGCTCTGTGGCAAAGTGGTTTGTAGTGCGCAGGTGTAGAGGTGATGCAGTGCACAACAGAAACAGTCCAAACAATGTTCACGGTTAACAAGTGCTTTATTGGCTCCTCTGGCCGTTAAATAATGGTGCTGGCATATACACAGCAATGTGAACTTGCACAGCTAAACAATACAGGGTTTAAGTCCCAAAATAATAATAATGTACAGGCACGGCTCTGCGTCCTTTTCACGGTGCTCCAGTGAATACACAATAACAAGTGACCAGTGCAGTATTGTAATCTGGGTTGAATGCTGGCTTAACAGCGACAGCTCCCAAGTGTTTCAGCTGTCTAATAATTATAAATCACAAGCAGTTAGCAACACAAAACAAATACAAAACACTCCTGGTCTTGTATGGCTATTCAGTGCTCCGTTCGCAACCTTAAAGGAACAGTTTGCTTCATCACATCCCCTTTTATACCGTCAGCCACATCCCCTGTTTTTGACATCCAGATATGAGTTGTTTTTATTTCGGTTCGGCAGATTTCATTTTTGATTGTTTAAAATTGTATAATTATAATACAGTAGTATCCTGCTAAGAGAACACCCCTTAAGAAGCAAGCAAAGTGTTCTCTTAGCCAAAGTGTTCAAGACGGAGCTGACTATCAGACAATATGAATTAATGAATAAATAAATACGTATTACTTGTCATGATGCACGTGCGTCAACATATGAATAAGAGTAAAGCAACAGGCAAGTGTATGTGTTGCAGGTATAACACCAAACCAATATCTAAGATCAGCACCAGGGTAGTGACACCTTATCAATGCAAGCAAAGGAAGCCAGACAATCAAAATATATATATATATAAAAAAAATGAATTTATTACAATAAATTCTAAAAAAACAAACAATCATTAAAACTACCAAGTTAACATATAAAATATAAAAATGACCAAGCATAGAGATCAACAGTGACTATCAGATAGTAACACTAGCAAACAGTAGTTAAAAGGGATATTAGCAAGAAAGACAATTCAACAATGTACTAAAACAGAAATGACAACTAGCTTAATGATAGTAGTCCTGGGACACCACAATCTCCACGTGATCTTCAATGTCTCTCCAAAGTAGTCCAGCCTTGCATACACCACACAGCTCTGATAATAGATCGGAGGGGCGTCAGAGAGTTGCGTTCTAAAATTAAACAAACGAAAGCCTTTGCTAATCAACCCGAATCAGGCAGGACATTAACAAATAATTATATCTCGAACAGTAGAAAGCTTGGACACTTAGATTTGTGAGGGGGGAGGTATCTCCACCTCTTCCCCTCTAGATGCCCAATCCTCCTGGAACCGTATATTCCGCTGACCCCCCTCAGCGCCACTGGTCCTGGATATCTCGACGGTGACTGTCGCTGCTGCTGCCCGACTCTCCCAGCTGGATGGCTCGATTGGTCTCGGCTCCGCACGGCTCTTTCTCTAGCAGCAGAGAGCAGCTCATTTCCACTGCCCTGCTCGTCTTTGTTTGTTTTAGTTTTGTTTCTGTTTTGTTTCGTTTCGTTTGTTTGTTTCTGTTTCTTCCCACGTCTCGTCTCTTTGTCGTTCTCTCGTCTCTGTCATTCTCTCGTCTCTTTGTTGTTCTCTCCTCTCTTTGTTGTTCTCTCGTCTCTTTGTCGTTCTCTCGTCTCTTTGTTGTTCTCTCGTCTCACTGTTGTTCTCTCGTTTCACTGTTCTGAGTGTTTGTCTGTCTCTTAAAAACCTTTAAACTTAATTGAAAATAATTAACAATCCGCGTGTGGAATGTGCTTCCAAGCAGTAATCATTTTAGGATGGGAAAGTGTCCAGTAAAGTCAATGAATACAAATCCTTAGTGTAAATAAATATCAAATACAAAAATACAATTACACAAATCAATCCCAAAGAATAGTGCTCCATGAACTAGAAAATAATATCGTGATCAAAAAAAGAGTTAAAGAAAAAGAACACACACAAGCAATTAACTATAAAATAAATCAATAATAAAGTGCTAATCCACCCCTGCAACATATGTTAATAAACTATAATAATAAAGTAAGACAAACTAACATTAATAAACTAAATTAACACAGCATCCCTACCCACGTTAAAAAATGCAGCAGCAGCTCTAGATTAATTATGAATACCTGTACAGTAGCAATATTCAAGACATGCACAAAATTATTTAACAGAATGGTGAAGCAACTCACCAGAATGGAAAACACCAAATTGCTTAGTGACTTGTGTCTGATTCAGGTTTTTTTCAGGAGCTCGAACAATTTCGATCTTTTTGTAACAAGACAAACTGGCGCATTTTGCCGTTTGTTTACATGTCATTTTGCAGCGATGAGGTGCACTCGTGGAAATCACAATACAAAATGAGGCAATGCTATGATAACGATTCTGGAACGATTTAATAAACCAAACATTGTGCCTCAGGCTCAAGGCAATTTCATTTCTGTATGTGTGTGGGCCCCCCCCTGGTCGGCGCCTCCATTCCAGTTCTGTCACCTTGACACACTGAGAGGATTCCTCAATCTACTGCCTTCTCATCAGTGAGACTGAGTACCCCCTGTCTGTCTCCCTCTATCATTTCACAAACACATATTGGTAAGGTATCTATTGTCCCTCTGGGGACAATACAGAATGATGAACAATTACAGAATCTAGTGGGTAAAGTTTTTCTTGAATGAAAGAGAGAAATGTGCACTCCCCTAATTCTGTTGTCTCCTCTTTTGTAGCTGGCAAGCCAAAGCCTGTCCTGACCCAGGAGCCTGCAGGAGAGATATTTGAAGGAGACACAGTGACTCTGAGCTGTGTGGTTGGGGGCTCTGATGGCTGGAGATATCTCTGGTACAAAGACAGGCAGTACAGCACTCCAGTGTACCAGACTAACAGCAGCAGTGGAACTGGAGCCGGATACATAATCAGTGCTGCTGCTCTGTCCCACAGTGGAGAGTACTGGTGTCGGGCTGGAAGGGGGAGCAAACCGTTTAACTCACAATACAGCAATGCTGTCAATATACAAGTATCAAGTGAGTAACTGAAATGAGTGTGAGGAGTAATCTTTTGGTACAACTCAATTGTTACTATTATAGATAGCAGAATAGGAAAGGCATTTTCTTTTACGTTTGGAATAAAGCACAAAGGTGACATTTGGTAACATTTACTTTTTGTTTTCTTTAGTTATTTTTTTTTGTCCCACATTGGTATGTCACAGAATTCTTGCTATTTAAAGAGTGCTAACCAATCACAATAACCAATTGTTATAACCTAATCAGACCATGTGTTATAGTTCAAACAAATGAAGAACCAAAATATTCCTGGCTCAAAAAAAGAGGGGGGGGGTTCATTAAAGCAAATAAAAGATATGAAAATAGATTTTAAAAGCATACTTTAGCACTTAAAAAAATCGAATCCATCACCCACAAATGAACAGGTATCTGTAAAAATGTATAAACAGGGGGATGGATGTAGGGACAGACAGACCTCCCTTAAATATCCTGAATCTGATATTTTTAGTAACCTAAACTAGATAATGGTAATAGCAAGTTTCATGACAGTTATAGAGCTGGTTCTCCAGATATATGCAACATTGTAAGAGTGACATACAGAGGGACAGACGGGCTGACAGACAGACGCCCCGCCTCTATATCTCAAGAATCTGATAGGCTCAATAACTTCAGATAAATAATGTTTACACCAAGCTTCATGACAGCTGGATGAGCAGCTCTCCAGATATAAGAACACAATGTGTATGACGGCCTCCCCAGCACAGCTGCAGTGTCTGCAAACACGGACAGTCAGCAGTGTGGATCCCTTTGTAATGCTTGTGTTCATGAGCTATCAGTTCCTGTGATGCTGTGTCTGTCATTAACCCCGCTGGTGATGCATTCCCCTGTGAAGGGGTGACAGTGGAAGCGCTCATCTGCTTTTATCCATAGATCTGAGGAAACACTTATCCAATTGTCAGGAAACTTGGTATTAACCTTATTTAGCAGAAGTTATTGAGAATATGGGATTCTGGGGATAGTTTTGCATATTGGACACTAAATGCAGTACGCTGGAGTACCCTGTGCAAATGCATCATTTTTATCTTTTTTTTTGGCACAGGGTCCAAATATATAACACTATGTAACACAATTTTTGTTCCTGGGTAGTAAGTGTTATTTCCTAATTGCTTATGCCTCAAAAGTATAGAAAATGGCTATTATTCCCCACAAACTTTGCATTTGTGACCAGGACAGTGATATTTTGAAATTTACCTATTTCCAATGAGAAAACCGGCGAATTTGTGTCTTTTCGTTCACATAAAGTCAGAAAAAAACAACATATGAATCCAAATTAACATGTATTTATACTAAAGTAATTCAAAAAATGACTACAAAAGATTTAGAAGTGAGTAGTTTTTCGAGATTTACGATTACACTGTAAATCACTTTCACAAATCAGCCCCCAAATGTAGTCTCCCATCATGTTCTCGTTATACTGTCCTTGGTAGCGGCGTTCAAAGTCTAGTATATCCTGGTGGAAGCGCTCGCCTTGCTCCTCCGAGTACGCTCCCATGTTCTCCTTGAATTTATCAAGATAAGCATCAAGGATATGGACTTTGAGGGACATCCTACAGCCCATTGTGCCGTAGTTCTTCACCAGAGTCTTAACCAGCTCCACATAGTTTTCGGCCTTGTGATTGCCCAGGAAGCCCCGAACCACTGCGACAAAGCTGTTCCAAGCCGCTTTCTCCTTACTAGTGAGCTTCTTGGGGAATTCATTGCACTCCAAGATCTTCATCTGTGGTCCGACGAAGACACTGGCTTTGACCTTTGCCTCAGACAGCTTAGGGAAGAAGTCTTGAAGGTACTTGAAGGCTGCCGACTCCTTATCTAGAGCTCTGACAAATTGTTTCATAAAGCCCAATTTGATGTGCAGTGGTGGCATCAGCACCTTCCGGGGGTCCACCAGTGGCTCCCACTTGACGTTGTTCCTCCCCACAGAGAACTCGGTCCGCTGTGGCCAGTCCCGCCTGTGGTAGTGCGCCTTGGTGTCCCTGCAGTCCCAAAGGCAAAGATAGCAGGGAAACTTGGTAAAACCGCCTTGGAGACCCATCAGGAATGCCACCATTTTGAAGTCTCCTATGACCTTGATGCCATCTCAGAAAAATGCAGATATGTATCCACTTAGGCAGCTGGAACTAAACTGAACTGGTGGGCTTAAGGCCCCTGTATTTATACTACTATTTATATTACTGGAAAGTTCTAGAAAGTTCTAGAAGTTACTCCAAGTTTACTTCGCACTGAATCTATCTGGAATGGTCTGGAAAATAGGTCAATTTCAAAATATCACTGTCCTGGTCACAAAAGCAAAGTTTGTGGGGAATAATAGCCATTTTCTATACTTTTGAGGCATAAGCAATTAGGAAATAACACTTACTACCCAGGAACAAAAAAAAAAAAAAATTGTTACACGGTGTTATTTATGTGAGTCACCTTGAACCGAATAGCGGCTCTGTGGCAAAGTGGTTTGTAGTGCGCTGGTGTAGAGGTGATGCAGTGCACAACAGAAACAGTCCAAACAATGTTCACGGTTAACAAGTGCTTTATTTGGCTCCTCTGGCCGTTAAATAATGGTGCTGGCAAATACACAGCAACGTGAACTTGCACAGCTAAACAATACAGGGTTTCAGTCCCGAAATAATAATAATAATAATGTACAGACACAGCTCCGAGTCCTTTTCACGGTGCTCCAGTGAATACACAATAACAAGTGACCAGTGCAGTATTGTAATCCGGGTTGCATGCTGGCTTAACAGCGACATCTCCCAAGTGTTTCAGCTGTCTAATAATTATAAAATCACAAACAGTTAGCAACACAAAACAAATACAAAACACTCCTGGTCTTGTATGGCTATTCAGTGCTCCGTTTGCAACTTTAACAAAGGAACAGTTCGCTTTGTCACATCCCCTTTTATACCGTCAGTCACATCCCCTAGGTTAGCGAGTTCAATCGCTTTTCCTCCAATCTGTGATTGCCACATCGCCTCCCATCTGGGGTGATGACTTGGTGTACTGTGACTCCGCCCCCTTTCTAGAGGGCCGATTTCCTCCTTTCCCAGGAATGAATTGCCACACCATCCAGTCCAGGGCACACTGTTCCCTTTACACAGCGTCCTCACAGGTCAGGAGGGAGAGTTATAGCCAAGATTCATTCTTTCTCTGTCACATATCCCACCACTCAGAGTGGAGCCCAAGGAACACTCGGCTGAATCTACGTTTCTCATTACTCCCCCCTCCCGGGATAAATAATCTGCATTTTGGTGGTCTTTCACTGCACGTTGTATCATGTGATACATGAAGGATTGCAACATCAGATACCACCAAGTTATTCAGGCGTTGCTGTCCTTCATTGTGCTAAACCACCTGAGTGGGGCGTGGTCCGTGGTTGAATGAATCTCCCAGTAGTTAATATAGGGGAGCATCTTTTTACTGAGGTACAGGATGGGGTGTTCTACTACATCTACCTTTTGGGACAAGACTGCCCCCAGACCAACATCCGAAGCGTCTATGTGAAGGATGAATCCTTTGTTAAAATCTGGTGTAATAAGGGTAGGGGCCTGGCAAAGTCTCTGCTTAATAACATCAAACGCCCCCTGACATTCTCCTGACCATTTAATTAAATTTGGTGCTCACTTTCTAGTGAGGTTTACTAAGGGGTTGACTGCTGTGGCATAATCAGGGATAAATCTTCGGTAATAACTGACCAACCCCAATAGAGACCTCACCTGGGACTTGGTTTTGGGGATTGCCGCGTTCATCAAAGCCTGGACTTTGGTGGCTACGGGTTTCACCCACCCTTTTCCCATAATAAATCCCAAATATTGCTGCATACTCATGATGTGGGCGTAAGACCTGGTCCATCAGTCTCTGAAAGGCAGGTGGCGCACCATGTAGCCCAAACATCATGGTTATGAAATGGAACAGATCATTGGGAGTAGAAAATGCAGTTTTCTCTCTGGAACTGCGGGTTAATGGGATATGCCAGTATCCCTTCGTCAGGTCCAAAGTTGAGATGGACCTCGCCATTCCCAGTCTGTCGAGAAGCTCATTGACCCGAGGCATGGGGTAGCCATCGAACTTGGCAATAGCGTTTACCTTACGGAAATCAACGCGAAAGTGGTTGGTGCCGTCCTTTTTGGCCACTATCACAATTGGAATGCACCACTCGCTCCTGGAAGGCTCAATCACCCTGGGGGAGTGATAATAGCATATTCAATGAGGTTAGTTCTACCGGGCAAGTCAGAAAAAAAACATCCTTGAAATCCTCAATTAACTTGCGCAGTTCTCTTTGCTGATCTGGGAGTAACTGTTCCCCCATTGGAATGTCTCTGGTGCTAGGGGCCTCTATACAAGGTCCTAAATCATCCTCGACCTCGTCTGACGCTATAAATAAGGGCTCCCTTGCCTGCCAGAGCTTCAATAAATTGATGTGATAAACTTCAAGTTCATTCCGGCGATCGGGCTGCCGAATTTCATAATTTACTTTTCCTATAACCCGAATCGCCTCATATGGCCCCTGAAATTTAGCACACAGTTTCGATTCCGACATGGGAAGGAGCAACGGTACTTTGTCTCCTGGTCAAAAGGTCGAAATTCATGCGATTTTATTGTAATGCTGCTGTTGCCAGTGCTGAGCCGATTTGAGATTGTCCTGAGCCAATCGGCCGACCAAATCCAGGCGATCTCTAAGAAGGAGCACATGCTTCATTACGTTTTTGGGCGAGCCTTTATGCTCTTTCCACCCCTCTCTCACTAGATCGAGGATGCCGCAAGGCTGTTGGCTGTACAAGAGCTCGAAGGGGGAGAACCCTGTCGAACTCTGCAAAAAGGAGGTAAGGAAGAAGCGTTACCCAATGTTTTTGCTCTTGAACCACAACTTAAAGCATCTGCTTTGACTGATCATGGAACAAATTTATTGTCTCAAGGGTTACAACAAGTATACAAAATACTAGAAATACGTCCCATCTGAACCTCTGTTTATCATCTACAAACGGACGGTTATGGGAACATTTTAATCAGACTTAAAGCAACAGATTCTGGCTCATTTTCCCATTTTTTCATATTGCCTTTTTCACAGAAAATAATAGAACATTAATAAAATGTAATGCAAAAACAAATATAGACCATTTTGTTAAAAACAAAAGCATCTACTCTTTTTGATTGTGTCCCGGAAGTGTTTATCTGCAGTTTATAGTCTAATGGCTTTAACCTTTAGAATATGCTATGTTCCCTCTGGGGATTTCATTTAGTTAGCCACTGTAGCTAAAACAACATTTTTTAGCCACACTGGAAAAACTTAAGCAACGCTAAAAAGGTTAAAAATAACTGTAAAACAATTTTATTGTAGGCCTACACAATATAATTTTAAACATTAATAAGCTACTAATTCAACAAAACAACTGCTCTTTCCATTGCTTTCCTTCCTTTTAGCTTCCAATGCAACCCTGAATGACATACTGTATAAACAATATACTGTCACTGGTAACAGACCTGTTCACAGGGCTAAAACAATAATAATTGTACTACAGGAATTGTAAAGACATTTGTTTCTACAGTATAAAATGTTCATACTACAAATACGAATAAGTTTAATATTTTTGTTTCAGCAAGACAAATTACTTTATTTGAAACATGTAGCTAGATATTTTAATGACAGACCCCACTCTACCAATACTTTTGCAGTAGGCTATCTGAATGCTATTATTACTTTGATTTCTTTATTAAATGCTAAATTCACTACCGTGTGAAAAAAACACAACTTGTTGCATAGTCATTTAGATTAGGCTACTTTATTTATTTCTGTATAACTAACTAGCTTGCAGCGTATGCTATCAAAACTGACGTGTTTTTTTTCCAGTACGTCAAGAATAAAAACATTATTAATACAATTAGGTAATGCCTTTAATCAAAGGCGACTTCATTAGCTCACTCTGGTAGTTTATATGGTTAAATAAATACTGTATTCACTGACCAACCTTATAATCCTCCGTCCTCCCACCACTGATCAAACAACGGAGATAGGGACCTAAAGTATCTAGCAGAAAAAATTAAGCTGTGTGTTTCATTAGGTTGTCTTCTGTATTTTCTGTTTTAAAACCATTTCTGTCATTTTCACCGGTTTAGATGCTATGATAAAGTTCAGGCGCTCCTCTCGTGTCGTACAGCGTTGCTATGGTTATGTTACGTTAGCTAGAGTGGCGAAGTAAAAATTTTAAAAAAAGTCCTTATTAATTGATCTGGCCGCACGTGTACTTCAAAGAAATCAGGCTGGCTGGTCTGACTTACACCAGGTTTTAATGCTTTTGCCACTGTGTTGAACAAAGTGAAAAATAGTTTAGCCACACAGAAAAAAAAACCTTAGTTTGTGGCGACGAACGTAGATATGATACTGAATAAAAATATGTTCTTGTTTTCCGATTTCCAATTCAGAAACGCAAAAAGGACGGAAAGCGCACAGGCCCGCATTATATGGGGAGATGTAATGTTAAACGTTAAAGTATGCATCTAAAGGTCATTGCTGCAGTGTTGTGTGTATTAGAACCCATGGGGGACGGATTTTTTTTTTCATTTCAAAGGTGATAACCCTAGGGCACACACATTTTCAAGTTATTGTTTCTCCTGCCTTGTGTTCAAGTACAAGAACTATTTTACGAAAACTCCCCAAAAGTATAGATTTTTCCATGTTGTATACTTCTAACAGGCAATCATTTTCTGTTAGAATGAATTGAGAGCTTGTTTCAGGGAATTGTAGGCCATATTTGTTCGTCTTCAAGTGTCTTAAATTTCCAGGAGTGCACCGCGAAAAGTTAATGGTCTAACGAAAGACTGTTTTATGCAACCGTCTTAGTTGTGTGTCATATCGTCAGTCTGACTTAACATTAGACTAAGCCAGAAACTTTAGTCTATCTTTATGCAACCAGCCCCTGGTCTATTGGTTCAATGTGTTTGTCACATGTTTGTCTGATCTGGCAACACTCGAGAAAGTCCGAAATCCAAAATAAGAAAGAATGCATACTGACTTGACAACACATGTATGGCGGGCAAGTTAAGACTTTATGGAGGCTGACAGAATGTGCCAGCTATGTTATTATGGTTCTACAGATTCACAAGTATGTACTCTTTATGATTGTTTGATGAGAGGAAAAAAATAACTTATCGAAAACTTAATCTTTATGAATGCCATACAACCTTACCGTAACACCATTTGCAATCTGCAGAAACTGGATTTTCAGTTCGAGAAATGCTCACTGTTTCACAGTCCGTTACAGCACAAACTGAGCTATGCATGTAGTACTGCAGTCAAGATGGTACAGTCCATTACTTCCTATAATATTTTAGCGACCTGGCTAACTGTACTGTGGGGGAAAAGGGCTTCATGTATGTAGTCGTGCTGTGTGTTATCATGTTCTTCTGGGGGTCATAACCTCCAAGAGCGTGAAAGACCTGGGCTTACGGTTGGCTGGCTCCGGGGGGACAGGTGGGCTGGCTGAAAAAAAGGATAAATATGAGGGGACTGTAGCTGGGAGGAGCGATGCAGTCAAAAGTTGCTGAGTGAACTGTTCATGGTGCATTATAACAACTGTCTGGAAACCCCAGTAAGAATGCCTGTTGGTGATTAGAGTTCTGCTGTTATCGGATGTATTATTTTGGCGTAGATTACGGCCAGCAGTAGTCTGTGTAACCTACTGGAATAATGAACCGTTTATTCGGAAATTGCATACTAGGTCTCCGTTTACCTCTTTTCCTGAGTTAGCTACAATGTTGGTACAATCTAGCTAGGTTCTGACGTGTGACTGACTCGGCTGTGTCATGATTGCCTGCCTGGATGAGATCCTAATACGCCACATTTAATAAAGCACTCAGTTTGCTAAAAGCTGGTATGGTTATAAATAGTAACAACACAGGCACGTCACATCTCTTCTAAAGCAGGAGAAGGAGGCTTTTACACTATGAACACACACTGTGAACAAGTGACTGAACAAACAGCATGATCAGGATTAACACATACTACAGATAACTAGATTATATTTAATTACTCAAACTTTTTATTTTATTTTATTTATTTTGCTAATAAATGTCAGGACCTAACGGTATCTTAAATACTGAAACGTACACAAATTTATTTATTTAAAACTAAACACGTTTTTAATTTTTCAAAAAATTAAAAAATCTAACAATTGTATATATCCTTCTGTTTTGGAGAACATATAGTACCTCAAACAAGGTTCTATTTGATGTAAACTGGAGGCTTCAACGTTTCCATTTATTTTTTTCCAGTGATAAGCGAGTCATCATTGAAACAAGGTGATTTACTCCCATTAATTTTAGAGTGAACTGCGGTTTCTTTGCCTCCTTTTCTATATATTTTAAATATCGACAAAAAATAATTATTGCCATTTTAAATGCTTGATTTAGGGCTAACATTGCGGTTTATGTCAGTGCTGTTTACATAGTGATTGAGACCCACACGGAGGTCAACAAAGCTAGAAATGGAGCTCTCTTAACCAGCCGAATTACACACTGAAGCATAAAATTCTCAAACCAGACCGTTTAAATATTTAAGAGAAACTGTTTTAAAGTCGATTACCATTTATCTTTGTTTAATCCAATCAATAAAAACACCAGCTGGACAAGCAGTTGTTTTTTGTGTTTGCCTTATTTTTGTTTTCTTTGATTTCATTAAGTTGTTGACTTGTTAGATCTTCGTGTCTTTTGCTTTTTTTTCAATGGAGGTTTTTCTTCTTGTAATTCTAGCCGCTTGTCTACTGTCATGCCTCTGAAAAAATCAAATGTTACGAAAGGAATGTCACTAATTTAGAAAAAAACTTTAAAAGACCTCTCACACCAGTGTGTATATTTATTGCAAGTTTAATATATTGTGTATTGATAATTTATTAATCAAACTGTGCTTAGGCAAAAATAAGTTCTGTCGTGCTTTGTAATATACTGTATATCTGCACGGTTCAAATTCCTCAACAGCCAATCAGCATGTAGCATCTGAACATTCCATTTTATAAGAATTGATCCCTTCAGGAAGTCTTGCTTGATCTGTAACCTCTCCAGACCTTAGTAATGGAGTAGTTCAGCTGAGATACTCAACTCACTAATCAGAAAAATACATTTTAACATAATCATTTGAGCACAGATACGTATAATGTTTGTGCTCAAAGGTCTGTCTTTAACCATGTTCAGAGTGGATCCTCAAGTATTCTGTTTTGTAACAACTTCCTGTTTTTTTTTATTTATGGAGTCACACAACATTGAATTCCTCTTCACTAATAAACAGGACCTCTCAGAAGCTGAAAGCACAGGCTGCACTTTTCATTTGATGTTTAGATTTGGTGAAGCTAGCGAGCCTCTGAAAGGAGATTGCAATCACTCCAGAAATACTACTGGAGAGGAGACTAGATGCTATCTCCTCCTTCAGAATTTAAAAACTCTTTCCCCTAATCCTATTCTGTTCTCTGTTTCAGAGGTTCGTCCCAAGGCTGTCCTGACCCTGCAGCCTGCCTGGGCACAGATATTCACAGGAGAGACAGTCACCCTGAGCTGTGAGGTGGAGGGGGGCTCTGCTGGCTGGAGGTTTAAACAGTACAGAGATGGACGTGAAGAGGCATGGTGCAGTGATCAATACAGCAGGAGAGATGGGGACAGCTGCACAATCAGTACAGCTCAGCATTACCACAGTGGAGTGTACTGGTGTGAGTCTGGACAGGAGCGCAGTAATGCTGTCAACCTAACTGTGTCCAGTAAGTCATTTTCATTAAAGTAATATTTAACCACACTGTAGAATAATGCACTCTGGTAGGTTAGATAGGTAGGTAACATGTTTTTTTTTTGTAATTCTCTGCTTATGCATTTAACACATAATGGCTTCCTTTTAGGTTTGCTCTCGGTGTATTAGAAATAAAAAGTTAAATTGCAAATTCTAATAATATAAATACTTGTGCTTCATCCATACTGAAAAACGGTTTAAAATTATCAGAAAAAATGAATGTACTGTACCTGCTGTACGTATCTAGATCTCCTGTAATTACTTGTACCCATTCCATCCCCTCACCACGCTTCATTTTCTTGTGTCCTCTGGTCCTGGTTTCTGTACTGTGCATAAAGCATTGGTTCGGGTTAACTATGCCAACGCATTTTAAGATCTTATAGACCTCAATCAAATGCCCCCTGATTCTTCTTTGTTCTAGGCTAAATAAATTCAGTTCCTTCAATCCATATTTGCAGCGTGATCCTAGTCTGGTTCCTCTCTGTTGAATTGGCAGGGAAGGGGTTAAATTCATCCCTGCCAGAACACATGTGGGAATGTGGCTGTAGCCGTAAATTGAATAAATGATGATTAGTCAGTCACAGGTGCATGGGTGAAAGTGGCCAATGATCATTTTGACTGAAACTCCTGGGGCAAATTCCTCCTTGGTTTGCTTGAAGGAGTTGTACACAACAAGCTTCAATATGAAAGCTGAAAGTTAATTTTAATAAAGAATGACAAGTTTTTAATGAAAAAGCATTTGTAAAGTAAAAACGGGATTGTGTTATTGTGCAATTATTACCAGTGCTTAAGCAGTAACATTTTATTTAGAGTTGTTGTTGAACTTAAACCCGTTCATGGCTTTGCAGCAACACAAACCTACTAATATCCTTATTTAAAAAATAAATAAATACATAAATAACCGTCTGAATAGAATTTAATTAATAGAGAATAAAACAAACTAAACCAACAATTACCTAGCCTATATTTAATTAATCATTTTTTGTAGCATCCAAACTGCCCATCTTCTGTTGCAGTCACACTGCTGCGAACGTTAGCTGTTGTAAATAGTGCAGAGCGGACTATGGTGGGTCAAACCAATGTTCGTGTACGGTGAGTTTTATTGTGGGTCTCTCCTTTATTTATTTATTGATTGATTTATTTTTAATGTTGGACTCATGGCGTCTTATGAATGACTTTCCTTTTTTACATTTTAAATCATTTATAAGCAAAACCATAACATAGAATAATAGTGTGTTTACACAGAGCAAAAAAAGTCGAGGTGACAAACATATAGTTTGCCTCCCCTGTGCTCTGTGGGTTAGGTGTCTATGGTCTCAATCAAGTTACAGTTCAACAGGAGCAAAATATACTAAAAGGTCACAAGTCATCAAGTACGTGCAGAAACATTACCGTCCGTCCCCCCATATTTTTGGGCATTTCTACACGAATCATAGGAATGGAGGCCATTTTGATGGAATTCCGTCTACAGACGGAGCACTTTCACTGATGCAGGTGTATAAAATCAGTAATCACAGGTAAGGTTAGAATTAATTAATCAATCAATCAATCCATTTTATTTTTATATAGCGCCTTTCACGACCGGTCGCCACAAAGCGCTTTACAAGGATATAGAAACAACACCTATTACAACAACAACAACAAGCAGTAAAAAAGGAACAGAATAAAAACAAAACAGTAAAATATGTAAAAAAAATTTTTTTTAAAAGTTAGGATATATAAGCTACATTATAAAATGTGTTTTAATCTAGTTTTGAAAAGAGCAGCAGTGGGATCAATATGGAGACAGGAGAATATCAGCTCATGTAGATGAGAATGCCAAGCTATAAAAATGTTTTTTTAGGCTAGATTTGAAAGCATCGGCTGAAGGGGCTTCTCTAATTGTGATGGGCAAGTTGTTCCATAATTTAAGTGCCATATAACTAAAAGATCTACCACCTGAGGTTTTTTTCTGAATTATAGGTACATACAGTAACCCAGCATCCAGTGATCAGAGCGGGCGATTAGGGACATAGGGTTTCATAAGAACATAAGAAAGTTTACAAACGAGAGGAGGACATTCGGCCCATCTTGCTCGTTTGGTTGTTAGTAGCTTATTGATCCCAGAATCTCATCAAGCAGCTTCTTGAAGGATCCCAGGGTGTCAATTTCAACAACATTACTGGGGAGCTGGTTCCAGACTCCCACAATTCTCTGTGTAAAAAAGTGCCTCCTATTCGGTATGGAGGAGCAAGACCATTTAAAGCTTTATAAGTTAACAGCAACACTGTAACCTCTATTCTAAAACTAACAGGGAGCCAATGCAAGGATGCCAGCATGGGGGTGATATGCTCTCGCCTCTTGACCAGAGTTAAAATTCTAGCAGCAGCATTTTGTACAAGTTGGAGGTGAGAAATAATGTTGTGGCTAGTCCCAATAAAAAGACCATTGTAATAATCAACCCTAGAGGATATAAAAGCATGCACTAATCTCTCTGCATCCTGCCTAGAGAGAATAACTCTCAGTCTTGCAATGTTTCTTAAATGAAAATTTTTGTAACATTTTTAATGAGTGCTTCGAAAGAGAGGTCTATATCAAATATAATACCTAAGTTTTTTACATCTGCCCTAAAATCTGTACAGTCCATCAAATAAAACAAACCAAATGTGTATTTTTATTAGGTCCCAGTATCATGACTTCTGTTTTGTCTGAATTTAACATTAAAAAGTTATTAAACATCCAGTTCTTGATGTCAGCAAGACAGGTATTCAAAATGTTAGCAGCAGATCCACACAGCCCTGTTTGAGGGACAAGTAAAGCTGAGTATCATCAGCAGAACAGTGGAAACTAACGTCATGTCTACGAATAAGGTCACCCAAGAGAAAATGAGAGTGAAAGAGAGAAAGTGGATGAGGAGGGAGAGATGGTGAGAGTGTAGTGGTGGTGATGCAGGTGTGTTTGTGTAAAACTGTCAGTTCCCTCCAGTCAGTGGTCAATCCTGACCCATCTCTCAGCCCTGCTGATCTGAACTCTTTCTGTCTTTTCAGATGAATGGGTGATCCTGCAGACTCCTCAATCCTGACCCGTCTCTCAGCCCTGCTGATCTGAACTCTTTCTGTCTTTTCAGATCAATGGGTGATCCTGCAGACTCCTCAATCCTGACCCGTCTCTCAGCCCTGCTGATCTGAACTCTTTCTGTCTTTTCAGATGAAGACGTGATCCTGCAGACTCCCCTCCAGCCTGTGATTGAGGGAGACTCTCTGACTCTGAGGTGTCGTGTACGCACAAATTATACTTTTACCAGGATTGTCTTTTTTAAAGATAATGAAGAGATTCAGTCCCAGAATAACACAGAGCTGAGTGTGGATCGTGTTTCAAAGAGTGACGAGGGGTCCTACAAGTGCAGAGCGATGTGGAACTCCTCCACTTACTCTGGTGACTCTGCAGAGGTGCGGGTGTCAGTGACAGGTAGGTTCACTCGAACATCACCCTCTTCTCTGTCTGTAATGTCTCCCTGCTACATTAATATTGGAGTCCAGGTCAACTGTATTTAGTGTATTACTAATTTATGGTACTAAAGTAACAGGGTCCCTATCAAGGGCAGAGCTTTCTGATATTGTGTTCTGCCAAGATGTCTTGAATTTGTACAAATCCACAGGAGGCCATACCAAATATAGCAATAAAGAGGCTCTGGATGGATATCAGTTATTAAAGTAAATGTTGGTAGGTATGAAAGTTCACTCATGTTTTGCTTGCCTTTGTTTTGTGGTCGTTTCACCCTCTCTTGGATGTATTGTTTAGTTTCTTTTTGCCCATTTGAACATCTTACTGCAAGTATTTTTGTTTGTTTGTTTTTTATCAGAAGTTGTCCCCTGAAGAAACTTTGTTTTTCTCAGAGAGGAGCACGTTCTGTGCAGACTAGAGTCCGGTGCTGAGCTCTGCAAGACCACAAGCAGTCTGACAAAACAATACAAGCACTGCTAAATCACAATGCAGAATCATTTGTTTCAAGTTTTATTTTATAAATAATGATATCATATTTTTTGCCTATATGTTGTGACGGATTGCCTTCTTTGCCACAGGTGTTCCTTCTTAAAATAAACACTTGACAACCAGGATGTGAGAAAACGCTGTAGCGAGTGTTTATTATTTACAAAAGAAAAATAAAGAAAACAAAACCTAACCCGATCTAAACAGATGCTTTACCTAACTAATAGCGAGGCAGGCTAATCCTGATACCTCACCTCCAAAACCAAATCACAGTCCAAATCGTAGTCCAGATACCTTATACCAATAGTTTGTTGTCCAGTTTCACAGTAATAATAACAATAATAATAATAATATTAATAATGATAATAATAATAATAATAACAATCCTCCTCCTCCTCCTCCTCCTCCTCCTCCTCCTCCTCCTCTTGTCACTTTCCAGCTCCCGAACCAAACCCTCACAAACACAGACATTTTAAATGGTAACCAGTTACATCGTTAAACAATTGACAAATCATTAAATGAATAATTAATTTGAACTGGAGCCAACCCTGACTCCAGTAGCTTCCAGCTGGTCCTAGTGCCCCCTGTGTATTTTTATTATTTATTATTATTTATTTCTTAGCAGACGCCCTTATCCAGGGCGACTTACAATCATAAGCAAATACATTTCAAGTATCACAGTACAAGTAATAATACAATTAAGAGCAAGATAAATACAATGACTTTGGTTCAAGCAAGTACAAGTGTGACAAAATACAATTCAATAATACAGCAGATAACAGTGACAGTGATAGTTACATCAGGATATGATTAAATACAAAATACTACAGATTAAACACTTGGCAGATTACAGTACTCTGAAGTATAGGATTAAATGCAGTAAAATAGGGGGCAGATAAGAGCAAGTAAAGCGCATTTAAGGAAGGGTGATAAGTGTCCCAGGGGAAAAACAGAGGAGTTCTACAGGTGCTGTCTGAAGATCTGAGTCTTGAGGAGGCGCTGGAATGTGGTCAGGGACTGGGCAGTCCTGACATCTGTAGGAAGGTCATTCCACCACTGCGGAGTGAGGGTGGAGAAGGAGCGGGCTCTGGAGGCAGGGGAGCGTAGAGGAGGTAGAACCAGTCTTCTAGTGCAGGTGGAGCGGAGAGGTCGAGTGGGAGTGTAGGGAGAGATGAGGGTCTGGAGGTAGCTGGGTGCAGTCTGGTCAAGGCATCTGTAGGCTAGTACAAGAGTCTTGAACTGGATGCGAGCGGTGATCGGTAGCCAGAGGAGTGAGCGGAGTAGTGGAGTTGCGTGGGAGAAGCGAGGCAGAGAGAACACCAGGCGGGCAGCGGAGTTCTAGATGAGCTGGAGAGGACGGGTGGCGGACGCAGGGAGGCCAGTCAGGAGGGAGTTGCAGTAGTCTAGGCGGGAGAGTACCAAGGCCTGGACCAGGAGCTGGGTGGCGTAGTTGGTGAGGAAGGGTCGGATTCTTCGGATTTGGCTCTGGAAGAATCGGCAAGTGCGTGCCAGAGTGGACATGTGCTGGGAATAAGAGAGGCAGGGGTCCAGGGTGACTCCGAGGTTCTTAGCGGAGGAAGAGGGAGAGAGAGTGGTAGATTCCAGAGGAACAGAGATAGAGAGATCAGAGGAGGGGGAGGAGGAGGAGGGAAAGAAAAGGAGGTCAGATTTAGAGAGGTTGAGTTTTAGGTGATGCGAGATAGCAGACAGACAGGTAGAGATACGGGAGGGGATGGTGGAGTCAGAGGTGGGGAAGGAGAGGAAAATCTGAGCATCATCAGCATAGAAATGGTATGAGAAACCATAGGATGCGATGAGGGGGCCCAGGGAGCGGGTGTAGAGAGAGAACAGGAGAGGACCCGAGACTGACCCTTGGGGGACTCTGGTTGAGAGAGGGTAAGGTGTGGATGTTGCTCCACGCCAGGTTACCTGGTAAGTGCGGTTGGAAAGGTAGGAGGAGAACCAGGCCAGAGCAGTGCCAGAGATTCCCAGGTCAGCGAGAGAGGATAGTAGAATAGAGTGATCGACAGTGTCAAAGGCAGCAGAGAGGTCGAGGAGAATTAGGACAGAGGAGAGAGAGGCAGCTCGGGCAGAGTTTAGTGAGTTAGTGACAGACAGGAGGGCGGTTTCAGTGGAGTGAGCAGAGCGGAAGCCAGATTGGAGAGGGTCAAGCAGAGAGTGGTTGGACAGGAAAGCAGAGAGCTGGCGGTGTACAGTCCACTCGAGGGTTTTGGAGAGGAAGGGTAGGAGGGAGACAGGACGGTAGCTCTGGAGGGAGGTGGTTTGTCTCTACACAATAGTAAGTATTTATTTTAAACCAAACTTATTTATTTTTACTTTCCCTTATTTAACACACAGTTATTATTTACAAAATGTATTCTTTAACCCGACTTCATTTTTGATCCCAAACTCTTTACATTATTTTCTTTGTTTACCATCCAGTTGGTTTACGTTGTCTTTTCACATTTTCCTCGTTTTCTTTACCAGTCCCTCACAATATATTGTGCAACTTTATGGTCATTAATATAAATAAATATTTACACTTGCAAGTTGAATACAGTAATTACATGTCTCTGCTTTTGTAATAAATGTCCAGAGTAGATTGCTTCAGCTTTTTCGTGCTTTTCTCAATGCATGCTGTTTCAATCTTGTTAACCAGTTCCAGGTAATGACTGTGTGAATTTGTGATTGCCTTTCTGAACTCATCCAGTGAAGGGGTAACTGGTTCTGTGCCTTCTACGTCCTCATCACCAGAAATGTCCTCATCCTGTCCCCGTCACTGTCAATGTCACTGGTTCAATAATGTCCTCGTCACTCATAGTTGCTCATGAAGAGGCTTGGTTTTATTCAAATTCAATTCCCTCCAGTTTTGTTTATGATATTCCCAGTGTATCGCATTCCTCTCTAACAGACAGCATCTCATTCTCTTGACCACCCTTTCCTGCACACCATCCAGCATGTTTAAAGTAGTTCACATGTTTCTGACATCTGCTCCCATGCACTGCGTGTGAATTGCATGGCTTGCAGAATGTCCACCTGGATTATGGTTGCTGCTGTCCATGCACTCATCTCTCTTAGTAGAAATGTTCTGTACCAGGATTTGAAGCATGAATAACCCCCTGGTCCATGGGCTGTAGTTCACTCGTTGCATTAGTGGGTAGAAAGTGCACAGTAACTGCTTTCAGGTCTGTGAAAGGGTAGTGTCACGGCCAAGGCTGGTTACCAGAGACCAGAAACTCAAGTTTAAGTGCTGATGCACCCAAGCTGTGCTGTCCCGGTGCCCATGCCGAAAACGCAACATGCTGCTCTCAGCCTTTCCCTTAAACTAACCCTTCCCAACAAATGGGGTTTTCCTTCCTTTATGTACATGTGGCCATTCCCCAAATAGCACTCAATTACCTAATTAGAGAATGGCCACACCTGTCACTGTGGAGGGATATATTTAACCCCATCTCTGCCAAATGTGCATTTACACAGCTAACACATCACACTATTTACAGGTCCGCCCTGCCACACACCTCTTCCCTTGTGCAAAACACACATGGCCACCACCGGCCACCTCCCTCATTGATTAACTCCATCCCACGTGGGTCGGAGGGAATGTTGGAGCTCAGCCAGCCCCAGTCAAGGACTAGATGGACAGGGCTGCCCTCACCAACCCAGACACCCTGTTGTCTGGTGCCAGCTGGCCCCAACATTGTCTCCTGGTCTTCTGTGGTGACCCTTGCCTTCTGTAAGGAGGTGCCCGATTAACTCCCTTTCTACCCCCTAAGCCCGGTGTCCCATTTGTCCGATCTCGGGGCTGCTCTCCAGAGAATAAAAGTGCTTCACTGTAGTCAAAATGCTCCATGTTGGTGATGTGTGTCTTATGCACAGTCAGTGGCTATGACACCGTGCCTCTTTCTATACAGGTAAGACTGTGGGCTAATATGTGGGATTACTCTTAGCACACAATGAACATTCAGTACATAATCTCTCTGTAGGGCCGTTAAAGTTGTAGATCCAATTTTTGTGACAGTCAAACTCTGACTGTCCGTGTTGTCTTGTGTCAGAGCTGTTCTCCAGGGTGACTCTGACAGCCTCTCCAGGAGCCACAGTGAAGGAGGGAGAGGCTCTTAACCTGACCTGTGAGGCAGCAGTGAACAAAACCCCCCGCCCTGAACTCCACTACACCATTGTGAGAGACGGGGAGCCTGTGACTAACAGCACTGACTCTGCACTGTACAGCATAGCCAGCACTGAGAAGAGCCACACTGGGAGCTACACGTGTGCTGTGGAGTCACAGGGAGTGAAGAAGAGCAGCCAGGAGCTACACATTGAAGTGCAAAGTAAGAGCAGAAACTTTTCATAACTGACTTGATTGAAAGTGATCTCATAGATTATAATAGGTATCATTATATTCCCAGTATAGAATCCTTAATAAACAGATCACAGAATTGCCAGCAATATCAACACATTGGATTGGAAACAAATACACTGTACAGACACTAGTTCTGTACTATATTCAGTAGTGTATATTACCCACTAATGTTTTAGTTTTACATTAGGTTTAATTACATTTAAAATAAATTTACCCAAATTAGTGTTAATTGAGTGATTAAAATGATGGTTCAAATAAAATGCAGTTAAAGCAGACAGCCATTGGAGTGACAGAGTGGCTGAAGTCTGTTCCTATAGAGCGAGTGTGAGCAGGGTAATGTTCTTGAATCCCTATCAGCTCAGTCAAGGTGTATGGAAGTCACTCGCACACACTCATACTGTACCTTCCTTCCCCCAGCGTCCTGGCACAGCGCTGTTGCTATTGGCTACAGAGTGAGCTTCACTCTGATTCATTTCATTGTGTTCACTCTGCTGCTCCTTCAATACTGCAGGATCCAAGGTGAGACTCCCAGTCAGTGCACACATTTCACATGGCCTGTCACAGCACACATGCAGGCTTCTTCCTGTGATTTCTACAGTGTGAACAGCACACCCCAGTCTTAGGGATAGTTCATTAAAAAAGAATGATTTCCTGATTAAATATACACAGCTAATTTACAGTGTCCAAAATAAACATTTAGCAAGTTTATATAAACACATATAACACAATTATAAGAAACAAACTGAAATCAATCTGCGTATTTGTTTTTCAGGTTCCCTGTGTATTGCTGGTGGTACATCACGGTAAGACAGTATTGACCAGTGTGTGTCCAGCCAGGGGGCAGCACTCGCTATCTCTACCTGTCATCATCCTTTACAGCACTGAAAATGGAGATGGAAACTTTCTGACTCGCTCTTTAAGAATCCCTCTTGCAAACTCACCTTCACTTTGACCTGTGTCCTGAAATGCTGTATTGGGTTAATTTGGCTTTTTTGGTTTCCAGATGATAAAGATTCATTATCATTATTATTTGATTCAAGTTCAATCCAGGGTATTTAAAAAATAACCCTTTCATCAGTAATGTCACAAAGCTGCTGCCTCCACAGAGTGTCTTTACAGTTGATACACAGCTGCTCCTTACCCTGAAATGCACTCTGTGATTTCAATGGGACTTGATTACTCTGAAGCCTAGAAGTGTCATCATCCTTTAAAGCTTCTGTTATTGCTGCAGTTAAACTCTGAGCCCTCCTTGTGTGTCTCTGACATCTGTCTCAGGAAAACCTCGGATCAGGATCAGGAGCAGTCAGCAGAGAGGATTGAGCTCTGCAGCCGTGTGCAGCACACTGGAGTGGAACTGCAATAGTATTGTACTGTCGTACTGAAGATCAGCCTGACTGCCATGTTTTAGAACTACTGTGAATATCTGTTCAAACTGCGGCTGTAGTTTACAGAAAATGACCATTGACTGGGGTATTTTCTAAGACCTCAAAACAAATGGATTATTCATTGATTGTTTGATTGAATTCATTTATTTAATAGATTGCTTGATTGCACAGTGTAACTTGAAGTGCATTACTGAATAATGTATGTATTCATAAGCTATCCTTTAGTCAATAAACTGCTTTATTCTACTAGTGTTGTTCTGTATTATTAATGATACACCTTCAACATGTATTTGAACTTTCAAAGTATTGGGGGTTTCAGGTAGCAAACAGTCATTATTATAGATATTAACGGTAATTAAATTATATGTTTCCTATCCGTTGGAAGGGGTGTGTTGTATTAAGAACATAAGAAGATAAGAAAGTTTATAAACAAGAGGGAAAAAGTTAGAAAAACTTGTCAGAAATTGCCGAGACTCTCTATACAGCTCCAAGAGATTTGCTGTTTTCATCACTTAGAATTACCATCTGTACCAGTACCAAAAGTTTGAAACTTTTTTGCAAAAAATGTGAAAAAAATATATAAATACGTCTTATACACAATGAGATATAAGTCATCAAACTCAGTGAAAAGTGTTGCTCTCCTTCTTCTTCCTCTTCTGACGACTTTTCAAACAGAAAAGCTAAATAACTGGACATGTACCAGTCATGTGATTGCGCATGTTGGTCAACATCAAAATAAACCAGGGAATGCAAGCAGTTTGATATCCATACCATTTATATTAAACAATTTATTTATGTTTTAAAACAGCACATATCACACACACACACACAAAAAATTACCATTGTTTGAACTTGCAACATGAGGTCTTTGAAAAGCCCAGGCCTTAGCCCGCTGTGCCACTGCGCTGTAGTTGAAAAACAAATCTAATTATTAGAAACAATCTCTTAACACCAAAAATTGCTATATTAAGAAATGCATGAGAAAGGATAATACCAGTCCGAATCACAACTCCATCCATTACAGCCACGACCCCTGCTCCACAGTAGACAATGCATGCAGGGTGAACGATGCCAGCATTGGAGGGACTATTTCATTAGGTTCTGTATTTAAAATGAAATCCTGCTTATTAATTCACTTAGATTTCCTGCTGAAACTGCTCATAGAGTCCAAAGAGTTTATTTAGATGCTCACCCTTTCATGCTCTTTAAACTAATGTCATCAGGAATAACAGGTGGGGTTTTTCAGATTAAAGCAGACACACTTAGGGAAGATCTGATTGTATCGGAAATGCCTATTTTGTTTCTGTATGATAAGTGTCATGTGTATGCATCAATGGTCACACAATCTGTCACATACAATCTGTGAACATATTGCATAATTTGACTTGCATTAGCATAACGTTGGGGGGGTATTGAATTGTCACGTATTGATACTGAACAGTGCTATTATCCACTAGGGGCTGCACTATCCTTTTCAATTGCACCTTGTTTGGTTTTGTTTGTTAATATTCAATTAACTTTACATTTACAATTTGGCCCACTCAGGCAAAATGAAAATACAGAAATCAACTTAAAATGCCTAATTCCAGGTTTATGAGTAATTTGAGATATACAGCAGTGTGCACATGTATTAGAACACCCCATTGCTTCTGTAGTTTTGATTTGTTGTGCATATGAAATCAAACCACTGGAACTGAAAACTTTGGAACATTGTCAATAGACAAATTAGCAATGATGACTTTAATAGGCCACACATGCAATTAATTTAAAATAGAAAGAGAAAAAGAACACACAGCCACAAATGATAAAATGCACGAGACGTTGTTTAAGATGCCTAATTAAAGCACAAAGTGGTCTAACATTTTCACACATGAGTGCCTATTGTTTCCATATCACTGAAATTGAAATTCTCACACCCAGAGGTTTTCATGCAGGCAGGTATATAAAGGATATAAATGGCGAATCCTGAGGTGTTCTAATACATTTGCACACGACTGTATATAACTTGCAGAGGAATAGTACCAGTAGGTCTTGTCTGCAGTATCCTGATCCCTCAGCATTGCTTCTGCAGTATTCTATTAACAGACAATAAGACAGTGTCAATAACTTGTATTTTTACACTGCGTCTTTACTTGTGCCCACTAGGGGGAGCTGCACCTCTTAGAAGTTATAAGCCCTTTTTAACATGCTATACGCACACGCAAATCTGCCCCATAAACGGTATGGAAAACTGTTTTATTCGACTTGTTACTCACATGAGTTTGCTCAACAGAGGTGGTTTTAGTTTTTTCTCGCTGCGAAATTGTATTCGACATTTGCATGGAAAACTGTAGCGAGTGTATTTCTGGTCCTAGCGCCATTCCTTATCCTATTCAAGTGAAGTCAAGCTGTCTACTGCACATGCTCTTACCCCAAGTGATCATAAAAACAAACCTGAAATGATTATTAAATGAAACTAGATGGTAACTTTACAAGTCAAGTTGTGCGGCTTGCTTTATTGGGAAAGTGGTCAAAGTAGCTGATTTGTGTCAAAAGTCACCTTGTTTACTAATTGTCTCATGCTTGGAATGTGCTAGAATTTGAAATTTCTCAAAGTTCTATGACGGTTAATTCAACAGAGGGAAGAAGCCGACTGAAGCTGATGCAGTTACTAAAACAGCTGTACCTCTTGATTGGTATTCCGCTATTCCTGTTTTGATTTCATATTTGAATAGCTGAGAAGTAGAGGAAGATTTCATATGCTCTAACTTTTTGTCTTACTTGTTGGGAAAGTGGTCAAAGCAGCTGATTTGTGTCAAAAGTCACGTCGTTTACAGTAAATAGGATGTTGGAAGTCAGGGAGTTTTTAAACAATGGGGAGCTTTAAATGTTGAAAAAGTCCTATTAAAGTGAATGAAGATGGACCAAAAAAAGGACAAAAAGCTTAATAGTTTAAAAAGTATAAAATATATCACAAAGTTGTATACAAGCACACTATTCCAGACCGGTCTACATGTTTTAAAGTTTGAACAGTGTTTCTAGCTTAAACGGTGTAAGAGGAGCAGAGTGCCACAGAAGAAGAGGAAGATGGAAGATTTAAAGTGGAGACTCTTGCTTCTCAAGCCCCTCTAATGATGATGCCTCTGAAACGACAGCGTAATGCTACAATATTCCACGCATTTTTAACATTTGCATTACCTATAGCAGATATTGTGTATCCACTAGCCATGCAATGATGGCAAAACTCCCTTGACTTGTTTACGTGTTTTAAATTCAACTCTTCTGCCCATTCATTAGTTTTTATTTATTTCAAGTTATTTATTCTTTTTGTTTTACTAAAAAATGGTTTGTTTCAAAGAAAAGTTTTTTTGTATTGCTGTTTTATTTAAGAAAATGTTTCACACAAATCTTTTTCTAACAAGCCAAGAACTAAGTGGAAGAAAGTTGTTTTTAGTAGTTATTTTATTTATGAAGATGTAAAATAATTGCCATTTTTCATTTATTTTTTATAACAAGTTTAGACCATTGATAATTAAAGTGGTGTAAACTTCATTTTCTCACAAGTTATCTGAGTGTGTATTGACGCTCCTTTAAAGTCACGAAGCTCCATTTTGACAGGATTTCTTGTTTTCACTTGAGGCTCTGGGTCAGTTGCAGCTTGTGTATATCACACCTGGGCTCACTAATAATTACAGGTGCAGCAGCCTCGTCTTTGCTGCCACCGTCTCTGTTTAATCATTGTAACGGTGGTGATAGCTGGCACAGCAACAGCAAAACGAGGAGATTTTCCATGCAGGGGTCCATCGCAAAGAAACGAAGGTATTTTTACACACAGGTTTTTCTCACAGGTTTTAGCGTGTTTACTTGGTAGATTAGTGAGCGAGTAAGAAATTATCATGGGAAATCGCCTAGCGAATATATTTCACATGAGTAAGCCGAAAACTTTGTGACGCATGCAAATTAGGCTATGACGACATTAAACGTCACAGGGAACCTCTTCTATTGGATGGAATCTGCATTAGTTAGAGAACTGTTCTTTTCCTCCTATGTCGCTGCTGTTTATGTAGCAATTTTACCGAGTAAATTATAAACTCACTCGATACACGGATGGAAAGAGGGCTATAGTGACACTACAGATAAGAGACTGGCTATGGGGATTTAACCCCAAAACAGTTCAAAGTAATATGTGTGTAGTTGTACTGTAACCCGAGGGCTGAAGCTGAAATAGCTTGTATGGAAGGGGTACAGACTGATATAAATTAACAAGGAAATGTGAGTTACAGTAACAAGAACCATGAGGAAATGCAAAAATAATGACTGAAAAACACAACAAACCTCATTCCTGTGCCTACAGACAAACCCAACAATAAAACAATCATATTAATACGAATTAATAATAATAATTAAAAAATGCAAATACAGTACATTGCAGGGGAAGACCACACAGTCATTGTGGAAATAAATAAATCGATTCTTCAACAAACAACCCCTTTGTTTTGCCATTGCTGATCCACTCTGATGTCTTGTAGCAGCTGAAGCAGCATGCCTGTCCTTGCTGCTGTGCTCTCTAAAAAGCAAGGGTTCTTCGAGGGTTCCTCAAGGAACCTTAGGGTTCTATTGCAAGTTTTTTTTTTCTCAGTAAGGGTTCGTTTGGGGACCTCTGGTTGCTCTGTCTAATATAATATTACAAAGGGTTCATTTTAGAACCCTTTATATCAAGTCATTGTAAATTGTGCTCTACAATATTGTCGTGCAAACCGCAATTTTTAATACACAATACATGATGAGAGAAAAAGTCATAAAGTCATAAAAAGGTAAACACCATAAATGGTTATAATTTTGTAAACGGTATTGAGAGGAAATCAAAGAGCAGATAATATTTTGCCAAATATTTAACTAGAATTTATAATAGTATATGTATGTATAATATATGCATTGTAGTTTATAGCTTCCATTTGTATCCATCTTGAACAGAACCTTTAATTGGATAAATATGTAGGAAAAACCCATACGACGTTCAACACGATAATAAAACCTCAGGGCAAGATGCCCCTGCACAACACAATACAATAAATAAATAAATAAATAAATAAATAAATAAATAAATAAAAAATACATTATGCGTTCTTAATTTACAATTCAAATTCGTTGCAAATGTGTTAAAGTGTGTTTTTTCCCACACGATACGTTATTCTTTAAATCTTAATCATTTGTAAAACGAAAATCACATTTAACAACACATGTATGAAACACACTAACTAACATGTTCTGCTTTGTGTTTATTTATTATATCGCTGGCAAAAGGCTGTTTGAAATGTTTTTAATACTGAATGTAGAAAAAGCGCGGTACGCGAGGAAATGCCCCAGCAACAGCGGGCGCCCTCTCGACCAATCAGCTGCCAGCGCAACCCGCAGCGCGAGGCAGGTGTTCAACGTTTCTTCACAGGACGGGAGATCTTTCTTCACGAGGAGAAGCAGCTTTCTGAGAGGCGAGTAAAACCTTTTAATAACGCTAATTATCTTCATTTGTGTGAATCAATGAAAAATATAAAATAAAGACGCACAGACAGCTGAAGAACATCCACGAGTAAAACAAAAAAAAAAAAAAAAAAAAAGGTTATTTTGCTTTTGTTAATGATGTGGGTCAATGAGAGAATTTCTGAGGTAATTTTTTTTTTAATTAAATCTGATAACGATAATCAATTGGCCTGAACAGAGAGGAAAAAGGAAAATATACTTATGATACTTCTGGGTAGTTCCCCCCCGAGGAGTCTAGCCGGTAAAAGAAAGTGTCAAGCTTCATTAATTATTATTGTCACCATAAATTAATCGCGCCAGTAGGTAAGAATACTTTCTAACGTAAAATGTTTCATTAAGACTATTGTTTAACGACGATTTCTAGGATACATGAGTATTAAGTATGAGGTAAATATAAGATTTGCTTCACTGCTACGATTTCTCGGGCGATTCTGGTACAAAATTAATAAAACACAAATTACTGTATCTTTTTCTCTTGACTAAATGAGACTTTTTTTAACGACGTTCTTTTAAAACCATGGTGTTTAATATAATTTGTCACTCATGCAAACTGAAGACAATTTTATTTTAGTACTACTGTAAAAAAAAAAAAAACAACGTTAAAAGGCAGTACTGAATAATACTTCCTGGTAATTGTGTGACAAAGCATTAAATATTGTAGTTTACGGTGTCAATGGCACCTGCTCCATGTTCAGCACTATCATGCCTGTCCAATGCTGTTAGATCTGTCCTCATTTCTGGTAGACTGTTTGCAATTGTGCTGCTCCCATAGCTTTACAGAGCTGCAGGGATCACATATTGCATCACATGGCAGGGATGGAAATAAGACTCCTATTGCATAGCAGTTTCACCCATTGCAGGATCTTGATTAGCCACAGTGTATAGCGAACATGCACAGGTGTGTCTTAAAGTGAAACCAGGAATGTATCAAACTGCTATGCAATGGGAGTCTTATTTCCATCCCTGCCCAACCTAATTTTCTCCTCTAATTCAGGGCGATGCTAAATCCAATCAGGTAGACATGTCCTAAAAAAGTGGCCGGGCAGTGTATCTTAGAGAACAGCCCTTTTCAAATGCAATAAAAATAGCTTTGGACATAACTTACAAAGATTAAGAAAATCCAGGTGTACCCAGAGTCCCCTCTGTCTGTCTTTCTACAGAGATCCAGGAAAGTACTGATTCAATTGCGATGAAACTTGGTAAGGACATTCGTTACTGCAAGTTATTGGGCCTGCTTTTCCACTATTGTTAAATTGCCCATATAATACATATACTATGGAGGGCGCAATTTGACTGTGATTTGCCCACATATGTGCATAGAGTGGATGCATGTCATCTACGTGTTGGGGGATGAGTGTCACTGACATGCTTGTCTCTATAAAACATCCTCTCTTGTCATGGTGCTTGGTTTTTACAACACATACAGTAGCCTTTCCTGTATGCAGGTTGTGCTGCTGCTGCTGCAGTCAAATGCTTCTGTCCATACAGAGCCAAGCTCCACAGCTCCATTCACAGAGTCAGACACTTCAATTATACAAGCACAGAGCACATTTATTACAGCAGTCAAATGCTTCAGAACATACAGAGCCGAGCTCCACAGCTCCATTCATAGAGTCAGGCACTTCTATTATTTAGCCTGCTAGTTGACCCACCTTACTCCGGATACACTCAAGGCACATCTACACAGCTCTCTGCCCTCCTCACAACTGAGAGATATTCCACCGCCCAGTAGGTGGCGCTAATGAACTATACACGTTACTCAAAGGTTCAGTAACCAATCAGTAAAGGATCATTACAACATGTTATAGTAAACATGTCTTTGTGTTTTAAAACATGATATCTGGTACTACACAAGGTTAAATATAAAATGATAATCCATGTTTCCTATAACATGTGTTTCTTTCAATGCTGTATATCTGAGACCTATGCAGCTAATGGAAATGCAACACAGGTGATATGTCTGGAATTCTTATTTGTTAGCTGTAACAATCACTTTAAGGACTGGTCTGTTAAAGCCCATTTCAATTTATTAAATCAAACTTTCAGACCATTAAACCTGTCTTCGGTTGTTTTAGAAGGGTTTGGAGTTTATCCTTATTTTACAAAGCGCTGTTTCACCTAAGAGAATGTTTATAAACACTCTTCAAAAACAGTCCTTAAAAACATTCCTTAACAGTCCTTCATGTTTTGTGAAAAGGGCCTATTGTGCTTGTTTTGTCAAGCTGGCCCCAAGGGATAAGCAAATACCCCATTGCACACACATACAGTACATAAACTAATACCCCATTGCACACACATACAGTACATAAGCAAGTACACCATTGTACACACATACAGTACATAAGCAAGTACACCATTGCACACACATACAGTACATAAACTAATACCCCATTGCACACACATACACTACATAAACTAATACCCCATTGCACACACATACAGTACATAAGCTAATACCCCATTTGTTTCAAATCAACAGGTTAGCAGATTATACTGTTCTCAAATGTAATCTGAAAGGCTAGAAGTAAATTCAAGGGAGTTATTGTGTTCACCATGTAATGAATCTCCTATCGGCTTTAAACACACAGGGTGACACGATTATTAGTACTGTCTTTTAATGCAAACTACATAGAAATGTAAAACCACCCAATCCATGTAAATATAATCATATAATCTGTAAGGAGGCTAGGAGTCTATGATAAATGATTAAAGATCTGTCAAAATGTATTGTTACCATAGTACACTGCTGCAGTTGGCTTTTCAAAGGGGCAGACTCCACCACTCAGCATGTGTGACAAGAATCTCCCCTTTTCAGAATCTCCCCTTTTCAGAGTCTCCCCTTTTCAGAGTCTCCCCTTTTCAGAATCTCCCATTGCAGTGTAACGAGAGGTGTAGAGCTGCATTGAAGTATCCAGGAAGTCTGCTTCCCTCTCCCTCACTTACTGCAGGATTAACTCAACATGAGCACTGCAGTGTTGCCAGATCAGAGGTGTTCCTCCAGATCTAGAGGTTGTACGTTTCTGCTCAGGACAGTCTGCAGGTAAGAAATGGACACAGGTTTTTTTAAAGATACATTTTTGATTTTATAAGATATTCTAGAGGGGTTTTTTTGTTTAATTTATTCATGATGTGCAAATCCTTCCTTTACTAAGAAGGCATCATGCATGTTGGCAGCGGTGACCACTAATTTCTATAGAATCTCTTCAGACTTTAGATTCACTTTGACTGCCTCAACCCTGATTTCTATAGAATCTCTCCAGACTTTAGATTCTTTTTGAATGCCTCAACCCTGATTTCTATAGAATCTCTTCAGACTTTAGATTCATTTTGACTGCCTCAACACTGATTTCTATAGAATCTCTCCAGACTTTAGATTCACTTTTACTGCCCCAACTCTGATTTCTATAGAATCTCACCAGACTTTAGATTCTCTCTGACTGCCTCAACACTGATTTCTATAGAATCTCTCCAGACTTTAGATTCACTTTGTCTGCCTCAACACTGATTTCTATAGAATCTCTCCAGACTTTAGATTCTCTTTGACTGCCTCAGCATTATAAGGTCACTTCATGTGCAGCAGGTATTAGGGCCCCTAGACCCACATAGAGTCTGTGCTGTGTAGAGTTTGAGTGAGGGGTACAGGTCGGGCACTAATACTTGCTGCAGAGAAAGTTAATTTAGTTGTAATGGCAGAGTGCTGTGCCAGTCACTGAATATACATTATGGAAAATGAAGACAAAAAAAAACATAGACAGAAACTAAAAACAAATGTAATGTTATTTTGCTGATGAGAGGTAATGTTACATTTAGCCATGGTGTGCCAATACATTACATTCATTTAGAGGTTTAAGCATTTTACAAGTACAGTGTATTCCAATTAATTGCATATCTGATAATTGCATATTCCTTTGAACTTTATAAAAGTGAAGCACATTTCTTATTAAAATGCACATGCTGTAGATTGCTGTTAATTGCATATCCCATGTGCCTAGCAATTGTATGCATTTAACCACAATAAGCAATTATAAGGAACTTATATATACAATTTAACTGTACATTCAAAACTGTATGTAATTGTCAGGTATACAATTAAAAGTACCTGTATTACATTGTATAAATTACTGATAATTGCATACTCTGGTTAATTGCATAACACTTTGAGGCACACAGTCTATGTAATTAACAAGGATCTACCATAATATGACTTAACACGATGTGCCTTGTATTATTAAGTTGGATTTCAGTAATACTTGCATGAATTGTCTCTTAATAAATTCAGCAATATTGAACATTTCACCAGCCTAACTGTTTTTTTTTTTACAATTATAAAAACAGGAACTTGTGCCCTCATATTAAAAAACAATATTTTCACTTTCTCTCAGGAGATTTTTTTGCATTCGTCTGTAACAGTCTTCAGTAACACAAATGTACTTTTTTTTTTGTAAAAAAAAAAAAAAAAAAAAAATGTATATCACTTTTGTACATGTATTTACATATGTATATTCACTTATGTCTTTTTCTTATAAAGTGCAGGGTTTGAAACGTTAATCTCGAGCCATGTAATTGCACACTTACAGTAAATTACAGGAGGTGCCTGGGCCTATAGTCACCATAAGATTGAAACCCTCACACATTCGTGGGGGTGGGGGTATATCTAGCACATCAACATACTGGACATGTGTTTGCCTAACACAGCACATCATGACTGTCCAAACAGATTTATAATACCACTGGGGTGTTTCCAGTGATTTAGGGGGTTGTTTGTTATAAACCCTTCAGTTGTGTTTTTCATTTCTTTTTTTTAATCATGTCGTTCATACAATTCATTCTTGACTGATAGCTTTACCTCTTTTACAATGTGAACTCACAATGTTTTACCAAACCTATCTAGAATTGACCGTGCACACTTGTGTGCACTGAGTATGGTTTGACTATGATTGTATTTTTCATTTAGTTTTTACCATACTGTGCTGTTGCAGTATATACTGCAGTACACTTCATAAAGGGGCAGTGCAGACTCCTCCACTAAGTGGCTTTCTAAAGATGATTGACTGGCATGTTTGGTATCAAACTGCTCAGCTCAATCTCCCCTTTTCAGAATCCCCTCTTGGCAGTTTAACAGGGGGTGCAGGGGCTGCATTCCAGTATTCAGGCTCAATTTAAACCCTGCCTGCCTTCACTTCCTCTCACTAACCACAGTCACTTATTTCTTTCTCAGAAACGAATGTAGAGCTGACTGACCACAGAAAAGGAGAAGTTTGTTCTGTTTTTGCGATGACATCTGCAGTGAACAGCACTGTGAGGTACACTTTCTATCTATATCACTATCACTTTTCCTACATCTTGTGAACCCTATTTCTACACTGAGTCTGACTCCATCACCTGCTTTCACCACTAAGCCACGAAACAGAATCTGGTAATGCTCCTAAAACAGTTTAGAAGTAATGTATCTTTTGCTGAATGGTTAGTTTTCTGAATTATTTCCAAATCAAGTTTTCTGTCATTAATATTTAATTTATTAACAGGACTTTCAACATTCAGTTTATTCATTTGGTCTGGTTTGTTCATGTCTTGTTTGGTTTCAAAGTCAGTACTGGCATTTAATGTATTTGTCACCATTCCTTGACCATTCATGTGTAAGTAAAATTAAAAATTGCTTCCCAGATTTGTTTATTCATTGATGCAAGCAGATGATGGCTGCAGAAGTCAATGCTCAGTTCTTTTGATTATCAGTGATTTCATATGCTTGTGTAGCAGGTGTTCAATTTAAAAGTACTAATGTAGCCTGACTACGCCAGAGTGGAGACCCACTCACTAAGTACGGGGGCAATTACCCACACGCACAGGTTGATTTATTTAGCGCTGGAAGGAGTGCGTAACAACACGAGACAGGGAGAACAAGCAACCAGAACAACTGAGTTTTAAAAGGTTTATTTTGGACAGTTCAATAAACACACAAAGCAACTAACATAATATTAAAACAATAAAATTATGTAGTCTAAAATCGGGAGCTTTGCATATTAAAATAAAATCAAAACACAAAAGATAAAATATACAAAGCACTATCACGAAGCCCACATAATAAAAAGTCTGAAGCTTTGTATATGAAAATAAAATACAATAAAACAAAAAAACCACCACTACAATACAGAATTGATTACACAAGAATACACAGATAAAAAGGGATTACAAATCACTTATGTCCACATTTAAAACTGATGCGATCTCTCGACCATGTGGAGGTTTTAGTGCAGCGACGAAGTTTAAAAAAAAAAGTCCAATCTCAGATGGAATTGCGGTTTCCACAAGAAGGAGATATGGAGGACTGGAACGCCGACGCAGCCTAGAAATCCTGGTAGTTTTGTTTGTTTCCTTAAAATCAAGAGACCAGCAGCAGCAGCATCAGTACCTGTGTATCGCTCTCACATTAAAACAAGCACAAAAACAACACCAACCTTGAAATCAAGAGAGTAGCAGCATCAGCATCAGCATCAGCTGATCCCAGATAATCAACAGGTGTACATCATTAGCAAGCAGCTGGTTAATAATCGGGGGATGATTAGCGGTGACAAAAAGTGCAACTACACAAAATACTACACGAGAATAATCAAAAGCAAAACAAACAGTGCAATGAATAAAATAAATAACTTTTTCTCTACATAATAGAATAAATCAAAACATACAAGTGCTCAAAAGAAAACGCGATCAAATAAATAAGTGTGCCAACAAGAATAAAGAAAACAACTATTACTAATAAAGTGCAGCTTTACACTTGTGTTCTTCTCATACCTGATGTTACGGCTGACAAAGATGGAGAGAGGGGAAGCAAATACATCTACTGCAGGTGTGTGCAGCTTAGTTATTTCTAATAGTTTTAAGTATAGATATTAGACGAATGCCAATTTGTCTGTGCTGCACTTACTGGATTACAAATTAAGCTGCTTCTCAGAAAGAAGAAGAGGTTTTAGTGTAAAAATACAAATTCACACACTGAACTCATCTGCAGTATCCTGTGAAATCACCAGCATATCTTTGTAACAGTAGCTGGTGACCAGTTAGCACTTTTGAGATACAAAAATAGCATCACTGGGAGGAACTGTGAAGCGCTGCCAGCGTTTAAGGAAATTAAGGTTTTCTATAAAGAGCATTTTGTGGCAGTGTCGTTTAGTTCCAGGCAGAATGCGGGCTGGGAAACTCTACATTGTGATGTGTAAGTACTGCGATCCAATACTTTGAACACAAATCCAGCAGCATGCCTCCCTGGTGAGGGATTGATGGCTTGAAAGAGTCTGGCTTGTCAGTTTCAGGTGGTTTTTAAAAGGGGATGTTGGAGCTGGCTCTGTACTGTACTGAATTAAAGCAGTTGTGTTTCATTAACAACAGTGATGAGCAAATGCTATACTATAGTGGTGAGCAATCACCATAAAAGAGATCAGTTCTTTGGTTTCAAACCTTTTTCATGGCTTAGAGATTGTATTTAACTGTGTTGAGGCATGTGAGCTTATCATTATCCAGCTTGCTCTGTCTGCTAAAGAAGCTTCTTAAGTGATGTGCGTGTGTGTGTGTGTGTGTGTGCGTGTGTGTGTGTGTGTGATGAGGATGGTCGAAAAGCTTTCTGAAAGGCTAATTTAATCTACTTTAACATTGCTTCAAGAACATTCACCTTTAATGTAATTTTTGCATAGCACTTGCTGCCACTGGTGGTCAAATGTTGTAACTGCAGTATTCTAGATGGGGCTTGTCATGTAACTGCGGAGAGTTAGACACTGCTTTGAAGCAAAAGGCAAATATTCAGAGAGGAATACATTTCAAGGCATAAAAATAGTAAGAAAAGAAACTACAATAATTTCACTGCTCCTTCCTGGAAGGAATTTGTTTCTTGACAGTTTTATACTGTTATAATTACTCCTCTTAGAAAATTGTCGTTTTCATGCAGACTCCAAATTAGGCAAGTAGAAGCACAAAAGCTCAGAGCTTTCTAAGGGTTGCATTTGTTACAGGATTTTCAGAGTCTGATGACTGAGTAATAGATGTGAGGGGAATGAACTGCACTGTGTTGTAATGTGTGGCAATGTGTTTCTCTGCATACCTGAACAGACAATATTCATAACCATCACATGTGGTCCAGCTCAAAATGTCCACGTGGTTTGTAAGGAAACACTTGCAGACTATAGTTACATTTATTCTAGCTTTGTTATCTAAAAACAACATTTGATCTTTTGCTACAATGCAAGATTAGGGTTGAGTTCAATAGGCAGAGCGCTCCAGAGGTGGCTGTGGTGTAATGTCCCCACATATTGGACTTTTTGACCAACATATGTGTATGCATTCTATTTCATAAAAGAAAATCTGATAGTTAATTTAAATTAACAGCGTAATTATTTTTGTTTTTCCTTTTAAACGCAGTGAATCTGCAGCATCTCGTGCAACATTCGATCCGCTCAGCGAGTTATTGTTTGTTTGGCCGGCCTCACAGTAATGAATATTTTCTTAACTGGACGAATAGCGCTGTGTTAAAGGTGAACTACATGTGACGCTTTTTATTTATTTAACATTGTGATCCGAGAGAGAGAGAGAGATATCTGCTTTCCACAACCTTTCAATAAAAATATAATGTGATATTTTGCTGTACTAATGTAACAAAGTATGGGTGATTACATGTTATGCACTAATGTAAGAATTGGCTTTGTGGTGATGTACTTTTTACTTTCAAATAGCATATATCTATAATCGTTTGCGCGATATATTTTAATTGCAAATATGTATCTTCCACACTATTGCAGTTTTGTTACAGGATACATTAGTTTATCTCTAATGTAATCACAGTTTTACATATAGACTGCCCCTGTTTTCATTTACGTCCCAAATTCTGGGCTGCTCTGGTTTTTAGACAACGTCCCAAATTCTGGGCTGCTCTGGTTTTTAGATAACATCCCAAATTCTGGGCTGCTTTGCACTTTTGAATTCAGACCAGTTTTTTAGCATATGCTGCTCAGCTGACAGCTGAGTTTCTAAGTCATGAATGCACAGTTTACCATAAACTGGATCGTGAATTCATTTAAGAGTAACCCTTAGTGCAAAGTTAATGTATTTTTTACTCTCCCCAGAAAATTATTTTTTTATGAAGAAACAGAAATAAAATGTAAATGTTAAAAAATGTATTTCTTTATTACAATGAAGAAACTACATTGCACTGAAATAGATACATGAAAATTCATTAAAGCAGTTGTTTTCCTTTTTTAAAGGCTAATATTAAAACACATTTTTGAGAAGGAACATGGTATTCCAAAAAAGGACATCTCATTTTCTTATGTAATGTCCATCAATATATTGTAGCAAGTTTCGTGGTCTTTTTGGGACAGAAATGAGACTGCAGCCGTGAGTAGGTGAAGGCAATTTATTTTTACAATAATTAAATAATCACAAAATAAAATCATAAAGTGAGGGAAAGGGGACTGGGAGTCAAAAGTGAAAATAAATGATTGTAGTTGTTTTTCTTTTACCCTACCCTCACTATCTCTCTATCTCCCCCGAACACAACCTTCTCTCACACTCTCATCTTCCCCAATCCTCCCGGTCTTTTCAGAACAGAAAATAGGAGGCACTTTTTTACCCAGAGAATTGTGAGGGTCTGGAACCACCTCCCCAGTAATGTTGTTGAAGCTGACACCCTGGGATCCTTCAAGAAGCTGCTTGATGAGATTCTGGGATCAATAAGCTACTAACAACCAAACAAGCAAAGTGGGCAGAATGGCCTCCTCTCGTTTGTAAACTTTCTTATGTTCTTATGTGTCAGATTCCTAGCCTCTTCCTCTTTATAAAGCGTGATTAATGTGAGCTGTCAGCAGCAGGGAGAGCATGCGCATTGCTGGAGAGGGTTAGCTAGGAAATGGCTGTGGGTCCAGAGCCAGGACAGCCATACTTTGTTACTGGAACTGAACTGAAAAAATCAATCATTTAATACTGTGTGCTAACAATCTTTTCTGTGCAATGCTTGCTACAAGTTTGTTCTGTCCTTTCAGAGGCCCCCAGTAAGTGCTAAACTGACTTCTGTAAAATAATTCAACCCAGCAGTACAGTTTTTTTTTTTAAACGTAGTGTTTCAGTGCTGTACAGACGTAAATTGTGTTTGAATTGAAAGTGGTGGTCGAGGAGTCAAATGGGTCAAAGTTCAAGTATATTTTCCTCTAGAGGAATTGTCACTTTTTGACGTCACTACTGTGGTATTATGCCTTTTTTAAAGGCTCAGGATGCAAATATAGCCTTCAACCATGTATTTTATATATTATATATATTCTAATTTTGAAATTGACATTTCTGCAGTGAAGTCTGAGAATATCTGTAGGTTGGATGTGGAGAACTTGGAGCTTGGGAAACTTGTGACAGACCTCCTGGTTTGTGCTCAGAGCCCAATAGAACGAGGCAGTGCTGCTGTATCTGCAGAGAAACACACTCCCTTCCACACTGTGTGAGCCGTTTAGCACCAGAACCAGGGAGCACCCTCCCACATTGCAGGTGGAAGAGAAGCACCTTCTGTTGATGTCTGTACCGCTTATCTCCACGCTGGATTGTATGATAATAGCTATGTGGACTGCATTATGCTCAATTCATTGTTTTAGACACTGGAACCTATTGTAGAGCCACTGTTTGTTGAGAGCTATGTCACAACTACAGATTCCAGGGTGCAATGCACTTCAATTGAGAGACACACTTTCACGCTCTGGCATGTCCAGCACACAGGTCAGTTTCACTTTCAGATAAACAGTCGTTCTGGCAGTGTGACTGCCCCTGTAGTTGGTTAAGTGGATTTAGTCAAACTCACAGCCAGGGTTAGAGGAAGCCAGGTGTAATATACAGTATATAACACACCAGGATTGCTTTTGCAATTGGTAATTCAATGTGTTAGTTGGTGTAAAATTTCTCCTTAAATAATGCCAAACTCACCTGGATATACTGTATATACTGAGCATGAAATGAAACTTATCACATATTTGAGCATCAAAAGAAACGTATCACTTATATTTGAGCATCAAAAGAAACTTATCACATACATTTGGATAAAATTCACTAGATGTGATCGAAAAATGACAAACTCTGTTTTAGAGCAGGTGCAGTGACTTTTTATTGTGCTGATTAACAATTGACATCATGAAGATGCTGCAAAATGATCTGTCGATCTTGGGCAGGTGTTGTGACTCTTGGTCTCCCAGTTTGTTGCCTGTCATTGACAGAGTGTGTCTGGTTATACCGTCTCGCCAGGTTTGAAACTGCTGGCTGTGAGCACCCAAGACATCGAGCCACACACAGCACTCTGCCCTCGTCCAGCCTCCAACACGCTGATTGCACGAAGGCGCTGCTGTCTTGACAGACGTGACATGTTTTTTTTCTGTGATTTTCTTTATTGCTTTTATTCAAGCTTGCAATTCAACAGCTGAAATCACTCCATATCCAGAGTCCAATCAACTGTCTCACTAATTAGGTGATTCAGTCATAGTCACTCAAGCATGTCATGGTCAAGGAAACCAAAAACATTTCGGCATTGTCCAATCGTTATATACTTTATTTTTTTTTTAAATAAATGTGTTATAATAGTGACAAGTTTCTTTTGATCTCTTTGTGAAGGTCCAGAGGAAACAATTCATCTTTTTTTTTTTTAATGCATTTATGGCAGGTTTCAGCAATTCAAAAAGTTGAGCAGCAATCAAAACACACACACATATATATATATATGGTCATGTGGGTGTGTGGCTATCTAAGTCGAGGAGGTCTCTTGCTGTCTGCATGCTGTGATATACAGGGCTTTATATGACAGCAGGTGTTTCTGATCAAGAGCCACCTTCAAAAAAGCTTTTGCTGAAGAGAAAAATGACTGCGCTACAGTAGTAATGAAAATAAATGGATGGATTTAACCTTTTCAGATGTTTCTTCATAGTTTTTTTATTTTTATTTAGTTTATTTAAGTGATGTTCAACTAATGGTGGGTAATGCAGCCTTCCCAACCTTCTGTCACATTACACTGATACTACAGACATAAAAAAACTACAACTCCCAGAATCCCTTGCCAATTTCTGTAGTCTTGTGCATGGTGCTAGCAAATGTAAGCTTTGATTGTTTTTAATTAATTTTAGGGGGGAAAACCTATCAACACTCCCTATACCCTATTCTAGTATTAGAAAAACATAGACATGATCCCAATTATACAACATTGTCCCTTTAGTCATTATTTCAAACAACTTCTCCCTTCATTTTAAAATGATTGTACATATTATTATTATTATTATTATTATTTATTTCTTAGCAGACGCCCTTATCCAGGGCGACTTACAATCGCAAGCAAATACAAATACATTCAAGTGTTACAATATAAGTCATACAATAAGAACAAGAAATACAATAATTCTCAAGTGTGACAAACCACAATTCAATAATACAGCAGATAATAGTGAAAGTTACATCAGGATATGATTAAGTAGTGATAGTTACATCAGGATATGATTAAGTACAAAATACTACAGATTAAACACTTGGGAGATTACAATATTCTGAGGTACAGGATTAAATGCAGTAAAATAGGGGGCAGATAAGAGCAAAATAAAGCATATTTAAATGAAGGGTGATAGTGTCCCAGGATACAACAGAGGAGTTCTACAGGTGCTGTTTGAAGAGGTGAGTCTTAAGGAAGTGCCGGAATGTGGTCAGGGACTGGGCAGTCCTGACATCTGTAGGAAGGTCGTTCCACCACTGCGGAGCAAGGGTGGAGAAGGAGCGGGCTCGGGAGGCAGGGGAGCGTAGCGGAGGTAGAGCCAGTCTTCTAGTGCAGGCGGAGCGGAGAGGTCGAGTGGGGGTGTAGGGAGAGATGAGGGTCTGGAGGTAGCTGGGTGCAGTCTGATCAAGGCATCTGTAGGCTAGTACAAGAGTCTTGAACTGGATGCGAGCGGTGATCGGGAGCCAGTGGAGCGAGCGGAGTAGTGGAGTAGCGTGGGCGAAGCGAGGTAGAGAGAACACCAGGCGAGCAGCAGAGTTCTGGATGAGCTGGAGCGGACGGGTGGCGGACGCAGGGAGGCCAGCCAGGAGGGAGTTGCAGTAGTCTAGGCGGGAGAGTACCAGGGCCTGGACCAGGAGCTGGGTAGCATAGTTGGTGAGGAAGGGTCGGATTCTTCGGATGTTGCTCAGGAAGAATCTGCAAGTGCGTGCCAGAGTGGAGATGTGCTGGGAATAAGAGAGGCAGGGGTCCAGGGTGACTCCAAGGTTTTTAGCTGAGGAAGAGGGAGAGAGTGTGGTAGATTCCAGAGGAACAGAGATAGAGAGATCAGAGGAGGGGGAGGAGGAGGGAAAGAAAAGGAGGTCAGATTTAGAGAGGTTGAGTTTGAGGTGATGCGAGTGCATCCAGGAGGAAATAGCAGACAGACAGGTAGAGATACGGGAGGAGATGGTGGAGTCAGAGGTGGGGAAGGAGAGGAAAATCTGAGCATCATCAGCATAGAAATGGTATGAGAAACCATAGGATGCGATGAGGGGGCCCAGGGAGCGGGTGTAGAGAGAGAACAGGAGAGGACCCAAGACTGACCCTTGGGGGACTCCAGTCAAGAGAGGGTGAGGTGTGGAGGTTGCTCCACGCCAGGTTACCTGGTAAGTGCGGTTGGAGAGGTAGGAGGAGAACCAGGCCAGAGCAGTGCCAGAGATCCCCAGGTCAGCAAGAGATGATAGTAGAATAGAGTGATCAACAGTGTCAAAGGCAGCAGAGAGGTCGAGGAGAATTAGGACAGAGGAGAGAGAGGCAGCTCGGGCACACTTAAGTGAGTTGGTGACAGAGAGAAGGGCGGTTTCAGTGGAGTGAGCAGAGCGGAAGCCAGATTGGAGAGGGTCAAGCAGAGAGTGGTTGGACAGGAAAGCAGAGAGCTGGCGGTGTACAGTCCGCTCGAGGGTTTTGGAGAGGAAGGGTAGGAGGGAGACAGGACGGTAGCTCTGGAGGGAGGTGGGGTCGAGGGTAGGTTTTTTGAGGAGGGGAGTGATAGAGGCTTTTTTGAAGGCAGAGGGGAAGATGCCAGAAAGTAGAGAGGTGTTGAGGAGGGAGGAGATGAAGGGGAGTAGAGCAGGAGCAGCAGCTTGAAAGAGGTGAGTGGGGAGGGGGTCCAAGGCACACGTGGTGGGTTTGTGACCCTGGAGCAGGGAGGAGAGGTCAGAGTCTGAGAGGGGCAAGAAGGTGGAGAGGGAGGGCGAGTTAGTAGGGGATGTAGTGGGTGTAGGGGTTGGAGCAGGAGGGGGTGCGGGGGAGGGAGAGGTGTTAAAGAGTTTGCGGATATCTGAGATTTTAGAAGAGAAGAAGGAGGCAGAGTCGTCAGGGGAGATAGAGGAGGGAGGAGGAGGGGGGGGAGGGTTTAGGAGGGAGGAGAAGGTAGAGAATAGTTTACGTGGGTTGTTAGTGGAGGCTTGGATTACAGATTGGAAATAAGCACATTTAGCAGAGGAGAGAGTAGAGGAGAAGGAGGAGAGAAGAGTGCGGTAAAGGTCTAGGGCAGCAGGGAGTTTGGTTCTCTTCCATTTCTTTTCAGCAGATCGCAGTGTGATTCTTGCCGAGCGGAGCACAGAGGAGAGCCAGGGATGGGGAGGGGAGGGGCGAGCGGGTCGGGAGGTGAGGGGACAGAGGGAGTCGAGGGAGGAGGTGAGTGAGGAGAAGAGGGTGGAGGTAGCAGAGTCTACGGAGAGTTGTGAAAAGGAGTCGATACATAACAACATGCATCCATAAATCTTACCTGTTGTCACTTGAAAATGTGTTTTGATTGCTGCTCAACTTTTTGAATTGCTGAAAGATGCATTTAAAAAAAAAAAGATGAATTGTTTCCTCTGGACCTTCACAAAGAGATCCAATTCCAGGGTTTTCTGCTGAAGTGACAAATGACTGACCTACAATAGCAAGAAAAGGATAGGTGGAGAATGTTCTTGATAGTTTGTGACATTTAGTTTAGTTCATTACTTTCTTTAATTTGACTCACTGGAGTGAAAGACTGTCCTGTCAAGTCACTGCCTCTCCTTGTGTCTTTCAGTGCTGACCACAGTGGCCTGCTTTGGACAGGAAACAGGTAAGAGAAAAGTAAACTCTACAGTGAACACAGCCCCCAGTGAAGGGGCTCCAGAGTGAACACAGCCCCCAGTGAAGGGGCTCCAGAGTGAACACAGCCCCCAGTGAAGGGGCTCCAGAGTGAACACAGCCCCCAGTGAAGGGGCTCCAGAGTGAACACAGCCCCCAGTGAAGGGGCTCAAGGGCTCTCACAGCCTGGCTCTCTTCTGGTCTAGTTTGTGTTAAACTGGACTACAGGAGGAGAACAGAAGTAATACATCTTTCATGCAGTGTATTATAATATGAAGGCATATTTAAAACACACACATATATATATATATATATATATTGTGAGCGTATGGGTGCACACAGACAAAGCAGACAGTAGACAGTAAACCCCAGAAAAGAAAAAACAGAAATGACAATCCCGGTTACGAGACGAGGTCAAAATAAACAGTTCAAAACAGGATTCATATAACAAGAAAAAAGCAAAACAATGTAAACTAACTGGACAGTTAGCCGCTGGTGAATAAGCGATTTGTTTCTGGCTTCTACCAAGTCGTTATTGGCTTCAGACTGTTCCCTAGCCTGGGTAAAAACAAGCGCTGTCTCTCTCCACTTTGCTGTATTTAATTCCAACAGCATTGGCACAGGAAATAAGATCGCAGATGCACCAGCTCCTCTTTGTTATTCCTTTTCAGTGCTGGGTGTAGACAAGCCCACTCTGATTACTGCTCGGAAGCCAACCTTGAATGGCTGTAAAGACTTTCTTTTAAAGGGGTCCGGATCATCCAGGCCAATTAAGAACTAATACTGGTATAACCATGATCCCCTACCTAACCACACCTGCAGCCTGTTCGTCCGGTAACTCCTTGACGTCATGGCAGGCAGGTACGCTGACCACAGGTCTACCGGCGTGTTATCTGCAACACCTGTGGGCTCGTTCCTAGCCCGCCCTGAACGCCTCCTGCTGATGAACCTGTGAGCTGAATCACTATATATATATACACGTGTATATATATATATATATATATATAGGGTTGCTTTCACCAACATGGATTAAATAAAACTCAGTTAAGTGCTAATCTAGGGTTAGTTGATCTGGGGTTATGTTTAATCACAGTTACATTGCACCACACAAATGTAAACCAGGATTAGTAAATCTTGGATAAAGCAGATAATCCTAGATTTCTGATTAATAATCAATCATTATCTGAATACACCCTGTTTAGCAAATGTAAACGTAAAAGCAAATTTAAACCAAAAAAAAAGAAGCATTCAGCATAAAAAAATGACATTATATTAATTTGTATTATTATACACAATTTCTCTGCTCAGAGGATGTTTTAAATTAATTATTAAAAGGTGACAAAACAACCCTTAACCTGATCTCTAGTTGTGCCGACCGGGTGGTCCTGCATTCGTTCTGAATATCAATTGACTGTACGAATAGCTTTGCTTTACTTTGCGTGAACTTTAAAACATTTATTGTAGTGCAAAAGGGTTTATAGGCTACCTAAAGTGGAAAATTCTAATATATGTATTTTATTGTCCTTGATTACGATATTTCAGGCAAAAAAACTACAAAGTTACAGAAAGTGTTAATTTATTGGAGATGATACATGTGGAATAAGCATTAATTTAAGACCACTAAAGCTTGTTAGTTATCAACACCTGTACATGCAGGGGTTAATTTGTAAACAGAAAAGGTACAGATTCTTGTAATTAAGGAAGAGGGATAGGATTTCTTCTACCATATTCCACTGCCCTTGATTTACAGTAGCTTCCATATATGCGCTTCAAGTTCTCATCTGCTTGTGGGTTTCATGCCTTATTGTTGGTGTTGGTAGCTGCATGCCCACCTTTGCCCAGCCCTGTTTTTATATAATCTTCAGGTTTGAACAATACCAGTGGTGGGCCGACTAATCTGATGAACAGGAGCGACAAGCACTAGTGTTTTGGTGTTTCGCCGTTTGGGTTCTGAAAACAAACTAGTCATTGTCTTACCCATTGATGTCACATCATAAAATATATCGTTTCAAAAACTTTGTCTTTCAGTTCAAGGAATAGGAAACCTTTTTTTTGCACATGTTATGTACATAGAGTTCTTATTTACAAGATAAAATAGCTTTTTTTTCATGCGGTTCATTGCAAACTGTATAATTCTCACCTGTCAGACAAAAAGGTACAGGATGTAGAATCCTCTGCGATCGGCACTCCTGAACCCCTGCAGACATGGATATACTTTTAACATGCTGCATACTATTTTGTATTGTTTTCAAAAAATAAATTACATTTGTAATTGTACAACATGATATATAAACACGATACATACATTCTGTCTCTATTTCTTTTCACCTTGACTCAACTATACAATATTCCATATCACTGTAAAATTCGAATGGTTTTTGTCTGTCACTAATTTTTGTTTGTGGAACTCTTTCCTGTGACTCAATCCATCTGAGGAATGCTGCCATTGTGTCCAAGCATTGTAAAACACCTCCAAGGAAGGTTTAAATTTAATCCACCTTTCAGATTTAAACCTGGATTAAAATTAGTGGTGCAAGGTGTTAATATATTTAAATCTTGGATTAAGAAATGTTTAACCTTGGATTCATTTTAAACAAGGATTACATATGAAACCTGGTTTAAAGTTGTGTGCAACATGATTAAAATATAATCCTTAATTTAATTTGGGTTAGTGGTTAATCCATGTTGGTGCAATCGACCTATCATTTATTTTTTATTTTAAAATAAGACATTTCTAAGACAGTTCAGCTTCAAATCTCCAGCTCTGTTCAATGTACATAAGTCAGTTTTCTGTTTGCAACCAATTATGTTCAGAATGTCATTCTTGTGTGCTGCCACCTGCTGGTGATTCATTTTCTACTTCATTTTCTAATGCTGAAATTGAACTGATGTCAAAACAAACTGGTGAAAAAATGTTGATATTTTACTTATTTAGTTTACATTCTAAAATTGATGTTGGACTTCTGCTCCTACCATGAATATATTTTTCTAAGCATAACCTTTTTTTTTTAATACTGTATTTCACCAAGAAAGTATACTGGTGCAACGGGATTTTTTGTATCCTGGATATTTAACCATGGATTCATTTAAATAAGGATTACAATTTAAACCTGGTTTAAACTTTGCTGCAACATGAATAGGATATAAATCTTGATGTAGTGTAATCTTAGTTGGTGGTTGTGGGCAGTCTGTGAAAAGATGAAACATAGGTTCCTCGGGGGGGCAGAAGGGGCACTGCTCCCCCGCACCTGGGTCAACTCGGCTCAGCCAGCGGTTCGTGGTGACAATACCATGCAACACTTGCCACTGCAGGTCCCCGTAGCGCTTGGGCAGAGGCAGCTTGTACAGCACCCTCCAGGACGGCTGCACAGACTCCTCCATCGCCAGGTGAGCCCTCCACTTGGTGTCAGTCAGGTCTTTAAGTCTGTGATAATGCCGGGTATTAACCACAGTGCTGTACAGCTGCCTCTTCTCTGCAGAGTGAAACTGTAAGTTGGTCTCTTCATCCAGGGATAACAGCATCCCGGGTCGCTCCCCCCCCCCCCCCTTCCTCCTCCTCCGGCAGCGCAGGGGAGAGCAGCACTAAGGGGAAATCAGGCTCACGCTCCGGGGCTTGCCTCTCTGAGAAGCACCGTGCCACGAACTCCAACACTGCTGGGCTCAGGGAGGCTTGGATCTCTCCCAACACCCTCTCTATGAAGCGCACTGAGTGTAGGCCCAACACTGCAGTCAACTCGGCCCCACTCTTCCATTGCCACTCAGTCCAGTCTACCAGGTGACCCAGGGTGGTGACTCCGGCCTGTAAAAGCACTAAAAAAAGCTGTTTAGAATTAAAAGCATCAATGTTGAAAATTCTATTAAAAAACAAAGGCTCCTCAAAAATAAAACATGTACAGAGGCTTTCATCTGTCCTTAAAATCTTAATTAACCCCCAGGCATTTAACATGTTACTGTAAAAGCTTTCCAGCTCAGTTCTAATAACTTTACTGGGGGTCATTAAAAACGGCTGTCTGTCTAAGCCAAGCCCCCCAAACCTCTTGAGGAGGGACAAAACCATGCCTCTCCAGCTCAGCTCAGGGGTGTACAGCAGTCTCTGGGCTGCCTGCAATCTGAACGCAGCGACCTCCTTGGTCTCGGGGCAGGTACAGTACTGCTGGTTTCAGCCAGTGGTTACCATCCCAAAAAAAATTAACTAGTTTTTTTTGGACCTGCTCCAGCAGCCCTGGGGGAGGGTCCAGACACATTAATCTGTGCCACAGCATGGACGCTACCAAGTTGTTAATCACAACGACCCTCCCCCTGAAGGAGAGGCGGATTAGCAGCCTCTGCCAGCTCTGTAGCCTTCCAGCTACCTTCTCCAGCACCCCCTCCCAGTTTAGCTGCATGAATGCCTCAGTTCCTAAGTACACCCCCAGCACTTTTAATCCAGTTCTGTTCCACTCCAGCATCTGTGGCAGGGAAGGAGGAGGCTTTCTCAGCCAGCTCCCTGCGAGGAACGCTCCACTTTTAGCCCAATTCACCTGTGCTGAGGAGGCTCTTTCAAAGCTCCTCATGCATGACTCCAGCACCGCCATGTCTTTATCACTGGTTACAAACACATTCAGGTCATCAGCGTACACTGAGAGACGGACGGGCTGGGCGGAGGGGAGGGCAGGTATGGCCAGGCCAGCGAGACGCTCCCTCGGCTGGTGTAGCAGCAGTTCAATGGAGATGGCGTAGAGCATCCCCAACAGAGACCAGCCCTGTCTAATCCCTCTCTGCACTTTGAAGGGCTGGCTCAGACAATTATTAATCTTGACAAAGCTAAAAATATTAGAATATAAAATTTTAATATAAGAAATAAAAACAGGACCAAAACCAAATGCCTCTAGGGTGCGAAATAAAAAGCCATGGTCTACCCTGTCAAAAGCCTTCTCCAGCCCGAAATCTAAGTTAAAAAGCTTAGATACATTAAAAAGATCTCTGATTAAAAACAAATTATCAAAAATTGAGCATTTTGGTACACAGTATGTCTGGTCACTGTGCACCACAGTACCCATACACTCCCTAAGACGGCCGGACAGAGCTTTAGAAAAGACCTTATAATCGCAGCACAGCAACGACACAGGACGCCAGTTCTTCAGCTCACAGAGGTCTCCTTTTTTGGGTAGTAAAGTCAGTACTGCCCTGCGGCAGCTCAGAGGCAGCTCTCCCTCCTGCCACACATTCATTCAGCACCTGGTATAGATCATTTCTAATGCAACTCCAGAAATGTTTATAGAATTCAGCAGGCAGCCCATCCAGCCCAGGTGCTGTTCCATTGGAGAGCTGTGTGACGACGGTTGTGAGCTCCTCCAGTGTGATGACGGTGTCCAGGCCGTGGCTTTCCTCCTCACCCAGGTGAGGGAGACCTTCCAACAGCTGCTCCGTCTCCTGCTGGTCGCAGCCCTCAGCCTGGTACGGTTCTGAATAAAATGTCACCGCGGCCTGACGAAGCTCCGCAGGGCTGGAGACCTCTCTCCCCCCAGGCAGCCTCAGTGTAAGCATTTGTTTTCTTTCAGCTTCTTTCTTCTCCAAGCTGAAGAAGAAGGTCGTGGGGGCTTCCATGTCTCTTAATTCCACAAATCTTGTTCTTACCAGGGACCCCTTGACCTTCTCTTCCAGCAGGCAATTAAAAAGATCAATAAAAACACCATTTAATTTCAATTCAATTTTTAAAAGCCTCCCTTGTACAACCTCCTCTACAGCCACCACGTCTACTCCCAGAATAAAACTGCCAGCCCTGCACTAACATTAGAGCCGTGACTTAAAATTGCCTTCCCCTTCCACTCTGACAGCCAGTGTGCTTCATTGCTGCTGTCAGAGTGGGTCTCCAGCAATAGAATAAAATTGGCTTTTTTAAACTCAATAAAATTAAATAATTGGGCTCTCTTAAAATCATCACGGCAACCGTTTATATTTAAAGAACTCACTAAAAACTTATCCATGAAGGAAAATGGCAATAAAAAAATACAAAAAACAAGGGTAAAAGCTTTAAAATTGAATTGATCCATTAAAAACCTTTTGATTGTGCAACCATTTTTCTAGCAGTGCTTACAAACTTTTTCAAACGAAACCTCTTTTTCCTGTCAAATTCCTCGAAACTCGCTTTTCTTAACAGTACATTAGCAGAGACTAAAAACAATTTCAAGTCAGGAAAGAAAAGTGGAATTTCCACTCCCCTTTTACCCTTTGTACTATCCATAAAATTAATAAACTGTTCAAGCGAATACAGTTTTTTTTTTTTTGGGCTGACTGACCTGGATGTCGGAGAGCATCACGGTGTCAGAGAGCTCTCCCTCTTCATCGTCGTCCTCTCCCGCGAACGCCTCCAATTCCTCGGCCGAATCCTCCTCTCTGGCTCCCGACTCCTCTTCCTCCGGCCGTGAGGACTCTGCTGAGGGCAGGGCTATGGCGTCACTGGATGCTAGTCCAGCGCTGCCACTAGCCTCCTTCCCTGTGCGGGGGAGCTCCGCAGCCACGGCCTGATCACTAATCAGCGCTGGACTGAGACCCTGCATCACCACCAACCAGCGAGTCGTGGCTCGGCTCCCCAGGAGCAGCGAGTTGAGGCTCGCCGCTACCTTTGTGAGCCGCCACAGGGCCCCAGATAGACTCCCCCACGACCACTGCTTCAGATCTTTTCTGCATTTTCTTTATTTTAACAACATCAGTAAAGCCCCCCTTCGGATCTGCAGGGGGTTCCTGTACGGTTGACTCTGTAGGCTGATCCGCTACTGCAGACTGCTCCTCCGCAGCAATCCTCTTCTTAACTCGGGGCGCAGGCTAGGGCGTCTCCGCCGACTCCTCCACCTGTGCTCTCCGAACATCCTCAGCCTGACATTTCATTGTGTCTGAGGTTGCAAAAATAACACACTCTTTCCCCTCTATAATAAACCTCCAGGCTACATTCAGATCCTGCCCCGGGTTATGCGGCAATACAAACACTTGTCTACGAAAAGACAACACATGTTTCACCTCAGGGTTCTTACAGCCTAGCGGAATCATTCTAATAGGGGACATGATTTTACCGTATCTTGCCAATTCTCTTTCAATCACTACATTTGGAATAAAAGGGGGAACATTTGATAAAACCACTTTCCTTAGAGGAGTTGAAAGAGGTAAAGCAGAAATAAAAGCACCATTGACAGAAAATCCTTCCTCTATAATCTTATTTACCAGTGTTTCTTGACTTAAAAACACAACAATGACCTTATTCATACGTGAAGCAGATTTTATATTGTTAAAACCAATTGACTTACCGACCGATAACAGTACGTCCTCCACGGAAACTTCATTGTCGGGCACACACCTGAACCCATGTCTCCGTGTCAGTCCCTCTATACCGCCGGAGTGTGAGCCCATGTCGGGCTACACAAACTAACTTAGCCTCCCAAACGGAAAGGCCAATAGATAGATAGATAGATAAATAAATAAATAAATAAATAAATAAATCAAAATGTAAAGGCTATATATATATATTTTTAAGAAACTTATAAAATTCCTTTTAAATTAAGCATGTAAAAATAGTAAAACCAAGACTGTAAAAACAGACCTGCACTATTCAAACACACCGCTCTCAGCTTACAAGCCCCTCCCACAATCCCACAATCCTGAGAGAGAGAGAGAGAGAGAGAGAGAGGAATCACCATGGCTATGATCATGGATCAACAACACCACAATTTGATTCTTGAGGAGAGGAAGCTACACTTAGAAATAGAAAAGTTTGTTAGAAAAATTTAACTAAAACTGCAAATAGCAAAAATGTCTGGTGCAGCTCAGATCTAAAACACAGTCAGTTTCCTCATGTAGGATCACAGCAGCAATTGTTTTTTACATGCTAATGTTAGTAGTTGGAGTTGTGTTCTGTTGTTAACTTAGGATACATTAAACCACCTATCAAATAGAAAATGTATGTTCTTAGTCATATTTTAGTATAATTAATATTAGAGTGATAACATGAAATATGTAACTCTGCACTGTATTAATTATAACATGATGATCACGCGTCACTCAGGGATTGGTTTACGTATCCTAATGGGTCCTTGCACCTTGAAGTAAAAGCCACGGATCTGATTTAATGTTAATTAACTTTAACGCACAGGGGAGAGGTCTATTGTCTGACCTTGGTTTAGAACATGGCATCTATTTCAAGTTAGCTATAACATTTGATAAGTAACTTATCAACTGTTTAAGAGCTGAAAACAAGTAAAAATGTCTAATTAAGCACATTATCAGTTCAATTAAGGGTCTAGTTAAGTAATTGAGAGCTCGGTTGGAATGAAAACCAGCAGCCACAGCGGGTCCCCAGGACGGAGTTTGAGAAGCCCTGGTCTACAATGATCCTGCAATCATATTGTCCTGTTTAATTTATTATGTCATAATATGAGGTAGCATTTAGCATATAAACATAATGAAATTACATATTATATAGTATTGATACACATGATGCCACTGAAAGGTATGGTAGGTTCTGGTGTGATAGATACAAAGATCCTAACAGTACAGGATCAGGGTCATGCATACACAATGTTTGTGTAAATTAGACACAATGTAAATGTAGGCTTATCAGGACATGTGTTATTGTCTATTGCAAAACCCTTTTTATTGGCTAGTCTACATTTCTTACTTTATTGTATTTAAAAATGCATACAAATAGTGGGCTACCGGGTGACTCACATGGTCAGTGCATGGTTGCATGGTGTGCAGGGTGAGTCATACAGTCAGGGGGTGCAGGTTTGTATCCTGGCTGTGTGAAGTTGCCGGTCTTCGCTGGGGATTTCAGAGGGAGTGTCAGATTGGCTCTGGCGCTCCCTTCAGGGTCGGTTTCTCATCACCCTACAGTGCACCCCCTGCTATGGTGCAGTTCCAAAAACAACCTTTGTTTATTTATACAGGTTCTGCCCGCTACCAACAATGGTATTGGGGGATGACAGACGGTGTTTGCAGTCCCAAACCAAAAACATAAAACAATAAATACAGTGTCCAATCCAGCAGTGCACACATGGGTTGAGGTAGTGGGGAGTGCAGGTGACTGTGCTGTGGCAGTGTAGCTGCTCCGGGGGTCATGCTGGCTCAGTTGCTTCAGCACCCAGATTCGTAGAGATCTGCCAATACACAAAACAAACACACAAACAGCGCTCTGGCTTGTTTACTCGCCTAGCTGCGTCCCCTTTATACTGCTAAACTCCTACCTGTGATCAGTGCAGCACCACGCTCTAGCCAATACAGCTGATCACAACAGAGTCATTCAGCAGTCTTACAGCTATGCCCTTTCCCCAAGATGGCAGACTTCAAGTTCTGTCCTACCATCGAGTCGGCCCATCCCTGTGAAGATGTACCACCAACCGTACTTCGCGCCATTCCTGGTCAGGAGGTAGATTTGTAGCTCAGATTCTTTCTCTCCTGTTCACACCTGACAATAACCCCGTCCCCCCTTTTATTTTGTAAATACAGAGAATTCCATTGCCTAGGTGCGTGGCTAAGTTTATTCACTGTGGGATGTTTGTTTATCAAACCTTTAGTCTAAAGAATCACTGGACTTAATATCTTGTTTTATAATTCCCTGGAGCCACTTGATTTGTTTGTGGCAATTGACCAATTGTGATTAACTTTAGCAATAAAAAAACAGGTTCACGTTTTCTGTTCCATAATGATGACTTCACCAATCTCCTTCACGGTCTTAAGCTGCAGTCTCACCCACTTCTCATGAAGGTCCTTCAACTTCACATATAGCTCTCTGGATGTCTCTCCTTGGAGAATATCCATAGCATGAAACCACCATAGATACATCTCTGGGCTGATCTCATACTTTGTTAAAATTGCTTCTTTACTTTTCCACAGTCCAAAGTGTCATCCTTCTCCACACTAATCATATTCTCCTGTCCTTCTTTGGTCATCTGTAAGCAGCTGCCATCCTTTCAAAAGTGGTTAAAACTGCCTGATGTCCTCTTCAGGGTCCTATTGTAAGTGAGATTCTCTCCATTCCCCTTAATGCTCACGGGTACAGGATGACACTGGGGCTGATCCAGCCTGACCATCTTCACATCCTTCCTCCTCCCGTGATGCACGACCATGCGGCATGGCTTTCCACCTCTGGTCTTGGCAGGCCGCTTCTTTCTCTAGGCTCTCCTCCTGCACCCTCTAGACATCTAGGAAAACCTTAAACATTACAGCCTGCTCAGCAACCATAGAATCATGCCTATCATGGATGGCATTTTAGATATTTGGACGGAAATATAATTCATGCTTGGAAAATTTGCATGCACGCCATTTTGAAACAGTGCTTCACCCAGTGATGCCTCTATGATACAGGGTTTTTGTAACCTCAAAAATATATTTAAAAAATGATTGCAGCACAGGGATAATAATGTTTTATTAATAGACTAATACATCACATTTTAAACAAGGCTTTAATAGTTGTGTTTTGATGTACAGTAAACAAAACCCAGGACTTTAAAAGTGACACATATGCATATATCTGCAGTGAGGACTGGCAGAACTGCTGTGCCCCTCCATGCCACCCTTGCCAGTCTGCCCACAGTGAGAGCTGTGTTTTTGGGAGGCTTGTTTGCACACCTAAACTTTAACCTTTCAACTTAAAACCACCATCTAACTTTGTTATTGGTAAAGTGTTGATCTGCTTATGTCTATATATATATATATATATATATATATATATATATATATATATATATATATATATATATGTGTATATATATATATATATATATTTAGTTATGAATGCTCAGTCAGGAGAGGGCATAACTTAAATCCAAGATGGCCACTAGGCCGAAAAAAAAGATGAATTTGGTGCGTTAAAACTAAATTTGACATGATTACAGCACATTTTTGGGGCATTTTGATTTCAGATATGTTTAAGTTAATTAAAAACGAAAGGTAATAAATCTGTTTAGGATTTTGTTTGTTGAAATCTAAAATTCCGTCCAACCAAGCGACTCTTAATTGTGATCAGGGTCCTCTAAATGTTCTAACCATGAAAATAATGTCCTACAGTCATTCTTTAGTCCCTAATTGTTCTTCTCTGTTTCTCCAGAGCTGCCCCAGACTAATCTCACCCTAGAGCCTCCATTCCCAGAGATATTCACCGGGGAGACAGTCACTCTGAGGTGTGGGGTTGAGGGGGGTTCTGCTGGCTGGAAATATCTCTGGTACAAAGACAGTGAGGACACTCCAGTGCTCCAGACTGCTGTCCGCAGTATAACTGGTGACAGCTACACCATCACTGCAGCTGCTGTATCTGACCAGGGCCAGTACTGCTGTCGAGGACAAAGAGGAGATCAGCCACTCTACTCACAGCGCAGCGATCCTGTGAAATTAAACATAACTGGTGAGTTTACTCAGCTTAATGCAGACTCTTCATAGACAGTTACACTGACCATATGAGTTATTTTCATATTTCAACAGGCAGTTTTTCTAATGATTCTATTAACCCAGATTAATGCAGAGCAATGCAGTTGAAATATGAAGCATTCTGTTTAAATGTAATTAATTGCAGTTGTTCAGAAAACTTCATGAATGTTATAGTTAGAGTTAAAGCTTTTTGAATAGGTTGTATTAATGTGCATCCTTCGGTTTACCCAAAGATATATTCAGATCTAACTGAACAGGGTTAGAAACTAATGTAGACATTGGAAAACTGTTTGTTTTTAAGGTCTTTAATGCACTGTAATCATCCCTCTACACCTAAATAAAAATCCCTTTTAGCAGGTTAGTCACTGTCCGTCACATGTGCAATATTCCATTCTCTCCAGTCAGGACAGCTGTAGAATAGACTATAGCTAATATGCTGTAGAACAAACTAATGCCCACATGTGATGGAGAACAGAATATTAGTCATATGTGATGGATGATGTAATGGATAATAAAAGCACATGACAGGGCGTGCGTTGTGTTGCATTAAAATATGTCTGTAGTTGGGTTAATGCAACACAACGCACAGGCCCTGGAGTGTGTTATCCCGCTTATAAAAACTGACACAATATATATATATATATATATATATAATATTATTATTTTATTATTATTTATTTCTTAGCAGACGCCCTTATCCAGGGCAACTTACAATTGTTACAAGATATTACATTATTTCACATTATACAGATATCACATTATTTTACATACAATTACCCATTTATACAGTTGGGTTTTTACTGGAGCAATCTAGGTAAAGTACCTTGCTCAAGGGTACAACAGCAGTGTCCCCCACTGGGGATTGAACCCACAACCCTCCGGTCAAGAGTCCAGAACCCTAACCACTACTCCACACTGCTGGAGTAGTGGCTGCTGTATACGGAAAATAAATGTGGTGTAAAGATTGGCAATAAAAGAACACAATTCTTCTCACAGGGGCATGGAGTGAGACAGGGGTGCAGTTTGAGTCCAACACTGTTCAACATCTACATCAATGAATTGGCCACAGTGTTGGAGCAATCTGCAGCCCCTGGCCTCACTCTGCTTGATACTGAAATTAAATTCCTGCTCTACGCAGATGACCTGGTCCTGCTGTCGCCCACAGAGCAGGGGCTGCAGCAGAGCCTGTCACTGCTAGAGCAGTACTGTCAGACCTGGGCCCTGGCAGTAAACATGAACAAAACTAAAATCATGATATTTCAGAAAAAACCCAGATATCAGGAAAGTAGATACATCTTCACACTACACCACACCACAATAGAACACTGCATGCACTACACCTACCTGGGCCTAAACATCAGCGCATCAGGTAGCTTTAACCCAGCAGTGAATGCACTAAGAGAGAAGGCCCGCAGGGCTTTCTATTCCATAAAGAAAAAGCTTTATATAAAACTCCCCATTAGAATTTGGCTCAAAATTTTTGAAAGTGTTATCAAACCCATTGCCCTCTATGGCAGTGAAGTGTGGGGTTCCCTCACAGAGCAGGATTACACTAAATGGGATTGTGGCAGAGCAGGGCTCTGCCCTTAGAAATACTGTCAGGGAAGGAGTTAAATTCTCCTCCCTGCCCAGATTGATTGCTTCAGGTGGGAGCAATCAGTCAATTAATGATTCAATTATCATCCAGCCACCTGGCATAAAAGGAGGCCTCAGCCTCCCATTTGGGGGAGAGAGTTCTGGAAGAAGAGAAGAAGTGGTTTTGTGTGTGCTGTGGTTTTTTTTGACCAGTGAAGGCAACGCCCAGCCTGGAAACCTTTATTTTTGTAAGTTTTGCTTTTTGTTTTGTGTTTATTTTATGTTTAAAACCTTTTTGTTTGGCCCTCGTGCCGATTTATTTTGTATTTTTGTTTATTAAAAAGCTTTATTTTGAACTTCTAAACTGTCTCTGAGTCTCAACCTCTGCCAATCCTGTCACAGGGATAAACACCCAATAGAAGCCCTGCACACAGAGTTCTGTAAAAACATCCTGCAAATACAGAGAAAAATACCAAACAACGCGTGCAGGGCAGAACTAGGTCAATATCCATCATTGATCTCAATACAAAAAAGAGCAATTAAATTTTGGCTTCATCTAAAACAAAGCAACCCAAACTCCTACCACAGTAAAGCCCTGCAGTACCAAGAACTGAGCCAAAAGAAGAGTCCCCTCAGCCAGCTGGTCCTGAAGCTCACTGCACCAACACAGACTAGCACCAACCAGCCTCAGGACAGCACTGCTCCAACACAGACAATTCGAGTTAACCAAATTATAACACAACACAAACAAAACTACCTCACCTATTGGGACACACACACAAAAACACAAAGCAAATTAGAGTGCTATCGGGCCCTAAAAAGACACTACACCCTGGCTGAATACCTGAGCAGGGTGAAAGACAACAAGCAGAGGCAGATCCTAACCAAATACAGGCTCAGTGAGCACAGCCTGGCCATAGAAACAGGCCGACACAGGCAGACCTGGCTGCCCAAAGAGGACCGGCTGTGTCATCACTGTCAACTCCAACAAGTAGAGACAGAGATGCACTTTCTACTGCAGTGTACAAAATACACAGAAATAAGGGAAACTTTCTTCCCACAAATAAAAAATCTCTGCAAAACATTCCCAGACCTGCCAGACTCTCAAAAACTCCCAATCCTCCTCGTAGAGGAGTCCAGCTGTGTCCAACTGGCAGCCCAGTACACAGCCGCCTGTCACAGCCTGAGGGACAAACAGTGAGCACTCTACCTTAGTTCAAATCTTGTTATATTTCATTGTTGTTATTGTTAAATTATTAATAACGTGGTTATTATTTATATTTGTTTACCATTATTATTATCATTATTATTCTCATCAGTGTTATTGTCTATTTAATGTTCAGATGATGTACTGTGTATGCATTGCTTTGGCAATACTGTGAATAATGGTCATGCCAATAAAGCACCTTTGAATTTGAATTTGAATTTATATATATATATATATATTGTATAAAAAATATAAATATTAAATCAAGGGAAGTAATGCTAAAACATTTCAATGCATTAGTAAGACCTCACCTTGCAGACAGGCTAAAAGAATTGAATCTAGTCAGTCTTGAACAAAGAAGACTACGCGGCGATCTGATTCAAACATTCAAAATCCTAAAAGGTGTAAACAATGTCGACCCAGGGGACTTGTTTGACCTGAAAAAAGAAACAAGGACCAGGGGTCACAAATAGAGTTTAGATAAAGGGACATTCAGAACAGAAAATAGGAGGCACTTTTTTACACAGAGAATTGTGAGGGTCTGGAACCAACTCCCCAGTAATGCTGTTGAAGCTGACACCCTGGGATCCTTCAAGAAGATGCTTGATGAGATTCTGCGACCAATAAGCTACTAACAACCAAACGAGCAAGATGGGCTGAATGGCCGCCTCTCGTTTATAAACTTTCTTATGTTCTTTTATATAATAATATACTTTTTTTTTTTTTAAACCAAACACGTTTTTTAATTTTTTCAAAAAATTAAACAATTATTATATATCCTTCCACTTTGGAGAACATATACTGCCTCAAACAAGGTTCTATTTGTTGTAAACTGGAGGCTTCAGCGTTTCCATTTATATTTTCCAGCGATGAGCGAGTCATCGTTGAAATGAGGTGATTTACTCCCATGGGTTTTAGAGTGAACTGCGGTGTCTTTGCCTCCTTTTCTATATCTTTTAATTATCGATAAAAATTAATTATTGGCATTTTAAATGCTTGATTTAGGGCTAACATTGTGGTTTATGTCGGTGCTGTTTACACAGTGATTGAAACCCGCACTGAGGTCAACACAGCTAGAAACCGAGCACTCTTAACCAGCCGAATTACACATTGAAGCACACTCTACCACCCGGTTTCTCAGAGACGTCGGATTCAGTGGCCAAGAGTTGTGTCGCACAGTGAAGAACTTATCGGAAGCAGCAGAGAGGAGCAGCAACTGGCTGTGGTTGAGACGGAAAGATTCAAGTGCCGTGTCCTGTTTTTGTTTTTTGTTTTTTTTTAAAACACAAAACCCCCTCTCCTGGTCTGACGCTTGGAGGCGCTGTTTATCCCACGATGACACCACGTGTCACAAAGACGGCCGGAGTGGGTGGCGTCAGACCAGATACAGGAAATAAACAGACAGAGATTTGGAGTTTGGGTAATAAACAGAACAGAAAATAAAAGGTTTGAAACAACAAAAACACAGGACACGGCACTTGAGGCCAAAATAAATAGACAAACAAAACGAACTAAACAGTGCACAGACAGACGAATACAACACGGTGAGCAGATTTTACTACTACTTATTATTCTTTTTCCTAACATTTACCTCCGCTCCAATCCCATTCTCCATTCACCGAACACCTAACCCCGAGTGAAAGAAATGTGCGTCTATATATACTATTGTGCTGGGATTCAATTACTAATTAATTATTCACTTGAATCCCAGCATGTGAATTCATTCTGTGCAACCCCGTGCTCACATATTACATTTAACCAGCACGTGAAGTGATTTGTGCTCTCCTCGTGCCTAAATACAAATCTACACTTTTTAAATACACGTGAAACACAGACCCGTTTATATCCCGTGTACCAATCTCTATACACCAACATTAACACACGCACGCAACATACAACACATAACACACAAATGCACACAGGGGCGGAGCTATCTCCTCCTTCAGAATTTTAAAAGTATGGCAAGCTAAATTATCATTTAGAGATATCTCAAATTGCATTTTAAGATATCTTGAAATATTTAGAGATATCTGTAAAACATTTCCAGATATTTCAAATTGAATTCCAGATATCTTTAATTCTGCAGTTTTTAATATATCTAAAATTAATTTAAAGATATCTGTAAATCAATTTGAGATATCTAAAAATGAAATAAAGATATCTCAAATTGATTTACAGATATCTTTAAATACTATGGAAACCATATGGATTGTGCTAGCTTGGCACACCAAACTGTCATTTAGAGATATCTTAAAATGAGGGTTTTAAAGATATCTCTAAATCATTTAAAGATATCTCTAAATAACTTCCTGTTCATTTAAAGATATCTGTAAATCATTTGAAGATATATTCAAGTAACTTCCTGTTCATTTCGAGATATCTTGAAATGGCTTCCTGTTCATTTGAAGATATCTTCAAATGATTTAGAGATATCTCTAAATGAACAGGAAGTTATTTGAAGATATCTTAAAATGTTTTAGAGATATCTCTAAATAAACAGGAAGTTATTTGAAGATATCTTCAAATGATTTAGAGATATCTTTAAAACCCTCATTTTAAGATATCTCTAAATGACAGTTTGGTGCACCTTGCTAGCACAATCCACATATTCTTTAAAGATATCTCTAAATCATTTGAAGATATCTTCAAAGAAAGTCCTGTTCATTTAAAGATATCTGTAAATCATTTGAAGATATCTTCAAATAACGTCCTGTTCATTTAAAGATATCTGCAAATCATTTGAAGATATCTTCAAATAGCTTCCTGTTCATTTAGAGATATCTCTAAATAACTTCCTGTTCATTTGAAGATCTCTTTAAATGGACAAGAAGTCCATTGAAAACAAAGAGCATTTTCACAGGAAGTCATTTCGAGATATCTTGAAATGGCTTCCTGTTCATTTGAAGATATCTTCAAATGATTTACAGATATCTCTGAATGAATAGGAAGTTATTTGAAGATATATTCAAATAATTTAGAGATATATTTAAATGATTTAGAGATATCTTTAAATGATCAGGACGTTATTTAAAGATATCGCTAAATGATTTAGAGATATCTGAAAAGTATTTAAAGATATCTAAAAAACATTTAGAGATATATTATAATGATTTAAATATATCTAAAAATGCATTTTAGATATCTCATTTAACGCTCAATTTAAATAAATATATTAAATCATTTTAAGATATCTCTAAATGTATTTTAGATATCTTAAAATGATTTAGAGATATCTTTAAATATTTGAAGATATCTTCAACTATTTTGAGATATCTGGAAATGATTTAGAGATATCTTCAAATATTTAGAGATATCTATAAAAATATTTGAGATATCTCTAAATGATAATTTGGCTTGCCATATAAAACTCTTTCCCTTATCTATGACAGGGGATTGTGTCTCCTAATCCTGTCCACTTCTCTTTTTCAGATGTTCATCCCAAGGCTGTCCTGACCCTGCAGTCTGCCTGGGCACAGATATTCACAGGAGAGACAGTCACCCTGAGGTGTGAGGTGGAGGGGGGCTCTGCTGGCTGGGGGTTTAAACAGTACAGAGATGGACATGAAGAGGCAGGGTGCAGTGATCTATACAGCAGGAGAGATGGGGACAGCTGCACAATCAGTAACGCTCAGCATTACCACAGTAGAGTGTACTGGTGTGAGTCTGGATCAGGACAGGAGCGCAGTAATGCTGTCACCTTAAGTGTGTCCAGTAAGTCATTTTCATTAAAGTAATATTTAACCACACTGTAGAATAATGCACTCTGGTAGGTTAGATAGGTAGGTAACATGTTTTTTTGTAATTCTCTGCTTATGCATTTAACACATAATGGCTTCCTTTTAGGTTTGCTCTTGGTGTATTATCAATAAAAAGTTAAATTGCACATTCTGATAATATAAATACTTGTCATCTTTGTGCTTCATTTCATACTGAAAAACTGTTTTAAATGATCAGAAAAAAATCATCTTGTGTCCTCTGGTCCTGGTTTCTGTACTGCGCTTAAAGTATTGGTTCAGGTTAACTATGCCAACGCATTTTAAGATCTTATAGACCTCAATCAAGTCCCCCCTGATTCTTCTTTGTTCTAAGCTAAATAAATTCAGTTCCTTCTATCCATATTTGCAGATCGATCCTTGTCTGGGTCCTCTCTGTTGAATGATCTCCAGGACCACAGTTTTGATTATGTTGTGACCAGAACTGAACACAGCATTCTAAGCATGTTACTGCAACCTTTCAACTGTCAAACCTCTCTCTCGTTTGGGACTGTGTTGTACTCAGAATTAAGTATTCACAATGTAAATGGCGTGTCTTTATTAAAGAAGAAAAAACTGTTTTAATACAGTAATACTTTTCATATAGGGTAAAAAAATCAAAAATAAGAACGCGTTTTATTATGGACACAACTGAATGTCGAGGTGTAAGTTTAGGCTTGATTTGAAAAGACCCTCACACGACATGAAGATGCGCAGTAAGCCTGAGCTCCAGGTGGCTTTACTCCAGCAGCATAGCAACCACTGCCATGCTGATCTGTCTGTCCCCTGACCTGCCGGAGAATCAGAGAACCATTTAGAGGGCTACCAGCTACCATTACTAGCAGGGGGAAACCCTTGCTGCACCTTAATAGCAAATTCATTGCTTGTATTAACTTTCAATTGTAAATACCAGAGGATTCTATATCTATACGGCTGACCTTGTGTCTTCAGGGGGTCCTGGGATTTATCTTAAACAATCTTTATATTAAACAAAATCAAACAATTTATCTTAAACTGGGATTTATAAAACAATTAGGTCCCTTTTAGGGAGAGAAAGAGCAAGAAAATAAGATGAAATGTAGAGGTAAAAACAGTGAGATATATTTAGATATGTGACAGGGGGATAAGGAGAGGTAGACAGGAAGAGGGAGTCAGCGAGAGCCACAAAGAGAGAGATTTGTCATTGGTGCAAGAGGAATAAAGAGAAAAAGAATGAAAGGAGGAAGAGAGAGAATAATAATAAGAGATACAGTCTGATCTTCCCAAGGTGTGTGAATGGATTGTAACCAGCAGTTACCGTGAACGCAGAAATGAGAAATAGATTTACAATGAACCTTTATTTAAGAGACAACAGTCATGAACTTGATACAGAAGAATAATTGGCAGAAATAATCTGGTTTGTAAAAGAGCGAACAATAACAAAGTCAAGACATTGATTTGGTCTCCCATACTAAAAAAATATATATTTTAAATATATTTTTGTAAACATATTATTCATATAAAACTCATAGTCTTTGGGAATGATAAAATATAAGGAAAAATATATGTATTATGTATGTAACATTATATAAAATATATTTAACATATTACAAAATTGGTCCGTTTTCATCATATGGAAAATATATTTACAATGTATTTGCTTAAACATATTTTAAATATATTTAAAATATAATTTCAGGTAACAATATATCAATTATATTGTCCATGTATTTTTTAGAAATGTATTATTCAATATATTTACTAAACATGTATTATATAATGTATTCACAATATACACACACCATATTTTGCATGTGTTCCACCAAACAGATATGAAGTAAATAAATAAGAAAGGAATGGAATTCTGCAATTTCACTTAAAAATAACTACTATCTTTAAACATAATGGAATATATCAACATGTTGTAAAAATTGAGTGTATATAAAACACAAAAATGAAAAGCTTTCTACATACGCTAAAAGGCTGTTTGCATGACAACAGGTGTTTGGGCTGCTTCTCTGTAGACTTGCTAACATTGTACTTCTGAAACTATGAGACGTTACAAAAAACTGCTTCATTCTTTTTTTCATATTGGTGGGCATACAGTTTAAGTATAAGTTGACTTAAAATATGAACAGCCTATTGTGTCCTTGATTGTTATTGACCTCTCTTTTTTTTCTTCTAAATACTAGGCTTAACCCAGTTATTTTTTATGAGGTATCTGTAACACTTCGGTATCTGCAGAAAGATTGATTAACAACCATATTTGTTCCGTCAAGAATAAACTTATTTACCAAATTAAAATCACAGTGTCTGTGTTTTTATCTGCTGTACATGGATAAACTTATGAAGCCTTCTTGTCTTAAATTTAGTGCTGCCTGACCGTCGCAGTCTCCCATTATATGTAATATATAAATATATTGTTTGAAAACACTGCATACACATTTAAATATATTAATGTGAATATATTTATTTACAACATATTTTACAATGTATTTCGAATATAATTTAGAAAAATAAAATGTATAAATGTGAATATGTTGATTTACAAAATACATTTATAGTATATTATAAATATATTTAAGCAACATGTCATGTTTAAGAAAATATATTATAAATACATTTCAGGTTTAAAAAATATATAATTCCATATATTAAAAATATATTTATTTTCCGTATGGGCTGAAAGTGAGATAAAACATCAAAAGGGCAATACCAGCGAGGTGTAAAGAAAAAGACACACGACTCAGCTATTACACCAAAAACCACTATATACATGATGTAATACAAGGTGTATAGCTGAGATAAAAAGAGAGGGGGATTGGAGAGAGAGCAATACTGTATACAGAGGAGGATTAGAGAGAGAGAGAAACTGAGATCTGTACAGAGGGAGAGTGAGCGGGAGATAAATACAGGGGTCTAAACAGAGAGGGAGAGATAGAGATGGATTGTAAAATCCATACAGATGGGGGTGAGGGAATGTTGCAGGGTGAAAGCCCTGCCAGAGTTGGGGGGGGGGGGTGGGGGTTGAGGGGTATTGCATTGGCAGGGAAGGGGTTAAATTCCCTGCCAGAGCACACGTGGGAAAGTGGCTGGAGCTGTCAATTGAATAAATGATGATTAGTTAGGCTCCAGTCACAGGTGTATAAAAAGAGTAATCACGGGTGTTAGTGTTAGAATTAATGTTGGTGATAGAGGTAAAGGTGCTGTGCTGTGCTGTGCTGTGCTGTGCTGTACGTTTTGTAGAACTTTTGTTCTGTCCCTTGTGCCTTTTTGTTTTGTTAATGTGTTTTGTTTAGTGTTTGTAACTGTGTTATTTGTAATTAAACATGCACATTAGCGCTTTACTGCAGCTATCTAGCCTCTGAGTCTCTCTTGCCAGCTGCAGCCTTTGCTGTGATGCTATCCTTACCACAGGGAGTGAGAGGAAAATAGAGTAATAGACAGTCAGATCTATATAGAGAGAGAGAGAAAGAAAGAAGACTGTGATCTATACAGAGGAGGGTAGAGAGAAACCAAGAGACCCATAGAAAGGGGAGTAAGAGAGAAAGTGTGGGGTGAGAGAGAGTGAGAAAGACAATGAGATCTATTCAGTGAGAGTGAAAGAGAGAAAGTGGATGAGGAGGGAGAGATGGTGAGAGTGTAGTGGTGGTGATGCAGGTGTGTTTGTGTAAAACTGTCAGTTCCCTCCAGTCAGTGGTCAATCCTGACCCGTCTCTCAGCCCTGCTGATCTGAACTCCTTCTGTCTTTTCAGATCAATGGGTGATCCTGCAGACTCCTCAATCCTGACCCGTCTCTCAGCCCTGCTGATCTGAACTCTTTCTGTCTTTTCAGATGAGCGAGTCATCCTGCAGACTCCCCCCCAGCCTGTGTTTGAGGGAGACTCTCTGACTCTGAGGTGTCATGTCCGCTATGGTTATACAGCTAACTGGGTTGACTTTTATAAAGATAATAAAGAGTTACAGTCCCAGGCTGGCACAGAGCTGAGTGTGAATCGTGTTTCAAAGAGTGACGAGGGGTCCTACAAGTGCAAAGCATGGTGGAGCTCCTACTATTACTCTGGTGACTCTGCAGAGGTGCGGGTGTCAGTGAGAGGTAGGTTCATTCTAACTAATACCAGCCATTCACTAAACTATACCAGCCATTTACTAAACTAATCCCACCCATTCACTAAACTAATACCACCCATTCACTAAACTAATACCACCCATTCACTCAACTAATACCACCCATTCACTAAACTAATACCACCCATTCACTAAACTAATACCACCCATTCACTCAACTAATACCACCCATTCACTCAACAAATACCACCCATTCACTCAACTAATACCACCCATTCACTAAACTAATGCCACCCATTCACTAAACAAATACCACCCATTCACTCAACTAATACCACCCATTCACTAAACTAATGCCACCCATTCACTAAACTAATACCACCCATTCACTAAACTAATACCACCCATTCACTAAACTAATGCCACCCATTCACTAAACTAATACCACCCATTCACTAAACTAATACCACCCATTCACTAAACTAATACCACCCATTCACTAAACTAATACCACCCATTCACTCAACTAATACCACCCATTCACTCAACAAATACCACCCATTCACTCAACTAATACCACCCATTCACTAAACTAATACCACCCATTCACTCAACTAATACCACCCATTCACTAAACTAATACCACCCATTCACTAAACTAATGCCACCCATTCACTAAACAAATACCACCCATTCACTCAACTAATACCACCCATTCACTAAACTAATGCCACCCATTCACTAAACTAATACCACCCATTCACTAAACTAATACCACCCATTCACTAAACTAATGCCACCCATTCACTAAACTAATACCACCCATTCACTAAACTAATACCACCCATTCACTAAACTAATACCACCCATTCACTAAACTAATACCACCCATTCACTCAACTAATACCACCCATTCACTCAACAAATACCACCCATTCACTCAACTAATACCACCCATTCACTAAACTAATACCACCCATTCACTCAACTAATACCACCCATTCACTAAACTAATACCACCCATTCACTCAACTAATACCACCCATTCACTCAACAAATACCACCCATTCACTCAACTAATACCACCCATTCACTAAACTAATACCACCCATTCACTCAACAAATACCACCCATTCACTCAACTAATACCACCCATTCACTAAACTAATGCCACCCATTCACTAAACAAATACCACCCATTCACTCAACTAATACCACCCATTCACTAAACTAATGCCACCCATTCACTAAACTAATACCACCCATTCACTAAACTAATACCACCCATTCACTAAACTAATGCCACCCATTCACTAAACTAATACCACCCATTCACTAAACTAATACCACCCATTCACTAAACTAATACCACCCATTCACTAAACTAATACCACCCATTCACTCAACTAATACCACCCATTCACTCAACAAATACCACCCATTCACTCAACTAATACCACCCATTCACTAAACTAATACCACCCATTCACTCAACTAATACCACCCATTCACTAAACTAATACCACCCATTCACTAAACTAATACCCCCCATTCACTAAACTAATACCACCCATTCACTAAACTAATACCAGCCATTCACTAAACTAATACCACCCATTCACTAAACTAATACCACCCATTCACTAAACTAATACCACCCATTCACTAAACTAATACCACCCATTCACTAAACTAATACCACCCATTCACTAAACTAATACCACCCATTCACTAAACTAATACCACCCATTCACTAAACTAATGTCACCCATTCACTAAATGAATGTTTCTCTCCATTGTCGGCCTGTTGCTTTTTCCAAATCAAATTAGTATCATAAATAACAAATATAAAGTGTGCAGGAAATGTCTCATTCATGGTATAAGAAAGATTATGCACTGAATCTTTATTTTGTCTGAGAATGATCCCACCCGTGATCCAGAGGTCTCGAACACATCTTAAATAAGCAACGTGTCTCAGGAGGTTATCAGCTGCCAGCTCATATGAGGGATTACTCTTAGTACACAATGAACATTCAGTACATAATCTCTCTGTATGGCTGTTAAAGGCATGTATCTCATTGTTGTGACAGTCAAACTATTCATTTGTGTATCTATAACCACAATGTCAGTCCTTAAGGCTGCACTGTCTATAGCTGGAAAAGGTTTCACCTGGTTTGACTCTCCACAGACCCTCTCACTGTGTTCTTGTTGTCTTGTGTCAGAGCTGTTCTCCAGGGTGACTCTGACAGCCTCTCCAGGAGCCACAGTGAAGGAGGGAGAGGCTCTTAACCTGACCTGTGAGGCAGCAGTGAACAAAACCCCCCGCCCTCAACTCCACTACACCATTGTGAGAGACGGGGAGCCTGTGACTAGCAGCACTGACTCTGCACTGTACAGCATAGCCAGCACTGAGAAGAGCCACACTGGGAGCTACACGTGTGCTGTGGAGTCACAGGGAGTGAAGAGGAGCAGCCAGGAGCTACACATTGAAGTGCAAAGTAAGATCAGAAACTTTTCATAACTGACTTGATGATTGAAAGTGATCTCATAGATTATAATAGGTATCATTATATTCCCAGTATAGAACCCTTAATAAACAGATCACAGAATTGCCAGCAATATCAACACATTGGATTGGAAACAAATACACTGTACAGACACTGGTTCTGTACTATATTCAGTAGTGTATGTTACCCACTAATGTTTTAGTTTTACATTAGGTTTAATTACATTTAAAATAATTTTCCACTTTTTGACAAACAATAAAATGAAAACATACTGATTTACCCAAATTAGTGTTAATTGAGTGATTAAAATGATGGTTCAAATAAAATGCAGTTACAGCAGACAGCCATTGGAGTGACAGAGTGGCTGAAGTCTGTTCCTATAGAGCGAGTGTGAGCAGGGTAATGTTCTTGAATCCCTATCAGCTCAGTCAAGGTGTATGGAAGTCACTAGCACACACTCATACTGTACCTTCCTTCCCCCAGCGTCCTGGCACAGCGCTGTTGCTATTGGCTACAGAGTGAGCTTCACTCTGATTCATTTCATTGTGTTCACTCTGCTGCTCCTTCAATACTGCAGGATCCAAGGTGAGACTCCCAGTCAGTGCACACATTTCACCTGGCCTGTCACAGCACACATGCAGGCTTCTTCCTGTGATTTCTACAGTGTGAACAGCACACCCCAGTCTTAGGGATAGTTCATTAAAAAAGAATGATTTCCTCATTAAATATACACAGCTAATTTACAGTGTCCAAAATAAACATTTAGCAAGTTTATATAAACACATATAACACAATTATAAGAAACAAACTGAAAACAATCTGCATATTTGTTTTCCAGGTTCCCTGTGTATTGCTGGTGGTACATCACGGTAAGACAGTATTGACCAGTATGTGTACAGACAGGGGGCAGCACTCGCTATCTCTACCTGTCATCATCCTTTACAGCACTGAAAATGGAGATGGAAACTTTCTGATTCGCTCTTTAAGAATCCCTCTTGCAAACTCACCTTCACTTTGACCTGTGTCCTGAAATGCTGTATTGGGTTAATTTGGCTTTTTTGGTTTTCCAGATGATAAAGATTCATAATCATTATTCTTTGATTCAAGTTCAATCCAGGGTATTTAAAAAAATAACCCTTTCATCAGTAATGTCACAAAGCTGCTGCCTCCACAGAGTGTCTTTACAGTTGATACACAGCTGCTCCTTACCCTGAAATGCACTCTGTGATTTCAATGGGACTTGATTACTCTGAAGCCTAGAAGTGTCATCATCCTTTAAAGCTTCTGTTATTGCTGCAGTTAAACTCTGAGCCCTCCTTGTGTGTCTCTGACATCTGTCTCAGGAAAACCTCGGATCAGGATCAGGAGCAGTCAGCAGAGGGGATTGAGCTCTGCAGCCGTGTGCAGCACACTGGAGTGGAACTGCAATAGTATTGCACTGTCGTACTGAAGATCAGCCTGACTGCCATGTCTTAGAACTACTGTGAATATCTGTTCAAACTGCGGCTGTAGTTTACAGAAAATAACCATTGACTGGGGTATTTTCTAAGACCTCAAAACAAATGGATTATTCATTGATTGTTTGATTTAATTCATTTATTTAATAGATTGCTTGATTGCACAGTTTAACTTTGAGTGCATTACTGAACAATGTATGTATTCATAAGCTATCCTTTAGTCAATAAACTGCTTTATTCTACTAGTGGTGTTCTGTATTATTAATGATACACCTTCAACATGTATTTGAACTTTCAAAGTATTGGGGGTTTGAGGTAGCAAACAGTCATTATTATAGATATTAATGGTAATTAAATTATATGTTTCCTAACCGTTGGAAGGGGTGTGTTGTATTAAGAACATAAGAAGATAAGAAAGTTTATAAACAAGAGGAAAAAAGTTAGAAAAACACTTCAGAAATTGCCGAGACTCTCTATACAGCTCCAAGAGATTTGCTGTTTTCATCACTTAGAATTACCATCTGTACCAGTACCAACAGTTTGAAACTTTCTTGCAAAAAATGTGAAAAAATATATAAATACGTCTTATACACAATGAGATATAAGTCATCAAACTCAGTGAAAAGTGTTACTCTCCTTCTTCTTCCTCTTCTGTTTCTTACTGTTTAATAGTGTGTAGCGACTTTTCAAACAGAAAAGCTAAATAACTGGACATGTACCAATCATGTGATCAAAATAAACCAGGGAATGCAAGCAGTTTGATATCCATACCATTTATATAAAACAATTTATTTATGTTTTAAAACAGCACATATCGCACACACATACAAAAAATTACCATTGTTTGAACTTGCAACATGAGGTCTTTGAAGAGCCCAGGCCTTAGCCCGCTGCGCCACTGCGCTGTAGTTGAAAAACAAATCTAATTATTAGAAACAATCTCGTAACACCAAAAATTTCTGTGTTAAGAAATACATGAGAATGAGGTTAATGCCAGTCCGAATCACAACTCCATCCATTACAGCCACGACCCCTGATCCACAGTAGACAATGCATGCAGGGTGAACGATGCCAGCATTGGAGGGACTATTTCATTAGGTTCTGTATTTAAAATGAAATCCTGCTTATTAATTCACTTAGATTTCCTGCTGAAACTGCTCATAGACTCCAAAGAGTTTATTTAGATGCTCACTCTTTCATGCTCTTTAAACTAATGTCATCAGGAATAACAGGTGTGGTTTTTCAGATTAAAGCAGACACACTTAGGGGAGATCTGATTGTATCGGAAATGCCTATTTTGTTTCTGTATGATAAGTGTCATGTGTATGCATCAATGGTCACACAATCTGTCACATACAATCTGTGAACATATTGCATAATTTGACTTGCATTAGCATAACGTTGGGGGGGGTATTTAATTGTCACGTATTGATACTGAACAGTGCTATTATCCACTAGGGGCTGCACTATCCTTTTCAATTGCACCTTGTTTGGTTTTGTTTGTTAATATTCAATTAACTTTACATTTACAATTTGGCCCACTACAGAAAATACAGAAATCAACTTAAAATGCCTAATTCCAGGTTTATGAGAAATTTGAGATATACAGCAGTGTGCACATGTATTAGAACACCCCATTGCTTCTGTAGTTCAGCAGTGTGCACATGTATTAGAACACCCCATTGCTTCTGTAGTTCAGCAGTGTGCACATGTATTAGAACACCCCATTGCTTCTGTAGTTCAGCAGTGTGCACATGTATTAGAACACCCCATTGCTTCTGTAGTTCAGCAGTGTGCACATGTATTACAACACCCCATTGCTTCTGTAGTTCAGCAGTGTGCACATGTATTAGAACACCCCATTGCTTCTGTAGTTCAGCAGTGTGCACGTGTATTAGAACACCCCATTGCTTCTGTAGTTCAGCAGTGTGCACATGTATTACAACACCCCATTGCTTCTGTAGTTCAGCAGTGTGCACATGTATTAGAACACCCCATTGCTTCTGTAGTTCAGCAGTGTGCACATGTATTAGAACACCCCATTGCTTCTGTAGTTCAGCAGTGTGCACATGTATTAGAACACCCCATTGCTTCTGTAGTTCAGCAGTGTGCACGTGTATTAGAACACCCCATTGCTTCTGTAGTTCAGCAGTGTGCACATGTATTACAACACCCCATTGCTTCTGTAGTTCAGCAGTGTGCACATGTATTAGAACACCCCATTGCTTCTGTAGTTCAGCAGTGTGCACATGTATTAGAACACCCCATTGCTTCTGTAGTTCAGCAGTGTGCACGTGTATTAGAACACCCCATTGCTTCTGTAGTTCAGCAGTGTGCACGTGTATTAGAACACCCCATTGCTTCTGTAGTTCAGCAGTGTGCACATGTATTAGAACACCCCATTGCTTCTGTAGTTCAGCAGTGTGCACATGTATTAGAACACCCCATTGCTTCTGTAGTTCAGCAGTGTGCACATGTATTAGAACACCCCATTGCTTCTGTAGTTCAGCAGTGTGCACATGTATTAGAACACCCCATTGCTTCTGTAGTTCAGCAGTGTGCACGTGTATTAGAACACCCCATTGCTTCTGTAGTTCAGCAGTGTGCACATGTATTAGAACACCCCATTGCTTCTGTAGTTCAGCAGTGTGCTCATGTATTAGAACACCCCATTGCTTCTGTAGTTCAGCAGTGTGCACGTGTATTAGAACACCCCATTGCTTCTGTAGTTCAGCAGTGTGCACGTGTATTAGAACACCCCATTGCTTCTGTAGTTCAGCAGTGTGCACATGTATTAGAACACCCCATTGCTTCTGTAGTTCAGCAGTGTGCACGTGTATTAGAACACCCCATTGCTTCTGTAGTTCAGCAGTGTGCACGTGTATTAGAACACCCCATTGCTTCTGTAGTTCAGCAGTGTGCACGTGTATTAGAACACCCCATTGCTTCTGTAGTTCAGCAGTGTGCACATGTATTAGAACACCCCATTGCTTCTGTAGTTCAGCAGTGTGCACATGTATTAGAACACCCCATTGCTTCTGTAGTTCAGCAGTGTGCACATGTATTAGAACACCCCATTGCTTCTGTAGTTCAGCAGTGTGCACGTGTATTAGAACACCCCATTGCTTCTGTAGTTCAGCAGTGTGCACGTGTATTAGAACACCCCATTGCTTCTGTAGTTCAGCAGTGTGCACATGTATTAGAACACCCCATTGCTTCTGTAGTTCAGCAGTGTGCACATGTATTAGAACACCCCATTGCTTCTGTAGTTCAGCAGTGTGCACATGTATTAGAACACCCCATTGCTTCTGTAGTTCAGCAGTGTGCACATGTATTACAACACCCCATTGCTTCTGTAGTTCAGCAGTGTGCACATGTATTAGAACACCCCATTGCTTCTGTAGTTCAGCAGTGTGCACATGTATTAGAACACCCCATTGCTTCTGTAGTTCAGCAGTGTGCACGTGTATTAGAACACCCCATTGCTTCTGTAGTTCAGCAGTGTGCACATGTATTAGAACACTCCATTGCTTCTGTAGTTCAGCAGTGTGCACATGTATTAGAACACCCCATTGCTTCTGTAGTTCAGCAGTGTGCACATGTATTAGAACACCCCATTGCTTCTGTAGTTCAGCAGTGTGCACATGTATTAGAACACCCCATTGCTTCTGTAGTTCAGCAGTGTGCACATGTATTAGAACACCCCATTGCTTCTGTAGTTCAGCAGTGTGCACATGTATTAGAACACCCCATTGCTTCTGTAGTTCAGCAGTGTGCACATGTATTAGAACACCCCATTGCTTCTGTAGTTCAGCAGTGTGCACATGTATTACAACACCCCATTGCTTCTGTAGTTCAGCAGTGTGCACATGTATTACAACACCCCATTGCTTCTGTAGTTCAGCAGTGTGCACATGTATTAGAACACCCCATTGCTTCTGTAGTTCAGCAGTGTGCACATGTATTAGAACACCCCATTGCTTCTGTAGTTCAGCAGTGTGCACGTGTATTAGAACACCCCATTGCTTCTGTAGTTCAGCAGTGTGCACGTGTATTAGAACACCCCATTGCTTCTGTAGTTCAGCAGTGTGCACGTGTATTACAACACCCCATTGCTTCTGTAGTTCAGCAGTGTGCACATGTATTACAACACCCCATTGCTTCTGTAGTTCAGCAGTGTGCACATGTATTAGAAAAACCCCATTGCTTCTGTAGTTCAGCAGTGTGCACGTGTATTACAACACCCCATTGCTTCTGTAGTTCAGCAGTGTGCACATGTATTAGAACACCCCATTGCTTCTGTAGTTCAGCAGTGTGCACATGTATTACAACACCCCATTGCTTCTGTAGTTCAGCAGTGTGCACATGTATTAGAACACCCCATTGCTTCTGTAGTTCAGCAGTGTGCACATGTATTAGAACACCCCATTGCTTCTGTAGTTCAGCAGTGTGCACGTGTATTAGAACACCCCATTGCTTCTGTAGTTCAGCAGTGTGCACGTGTATTAGAACACCCCATTGCTTCTGTAGTTCAGCAGTGTGCACGTGTATTAGAACACCCCATTGCTTCTGTAGTTCAGCAGTGTGCACATGTATTAGAACACCCCATTGCTTCTGTAGTTCAGCAGTGTGCACGTGTATTACAACACCCCATTGCTTCTGTAGTTCAGCAGTGTGCACATGTATTAGAAAAACCCCATTGCTTCTGTAGTTCAGCAGTGTGCACGTGTATTACAACACCCCATTGCTTCTGTAGTTCAGCAGTGTGCACATGTATTAGAACACCCCATTGCTTCTGTAGTTCAGCAGTGTGCACATGTATTAGAACACCCCATTGCTTCTGTAGTTCAGCAGTGTGCACATGTATTAGAACACCCCATTGCTTCTGTAGTTCAGCAGTGTGCACATGTATTAGAACACCCCATTGCTTCTGTAGTTCAGCAGTGTGCACATGTATTAGAACACCCCATTGCTTCTGTAGTTCAGCAGTGTGCACATGTATTAGAACACCCCATTGCTTCTGTAGTTCAGCAGTGTGCACACGTATTAGAACACCCCATTGCTTCTGTAGTTCAGCAGTGTGCACATGTATTAGAACACCCCATTGCTTCTGTAGTTCAGCAGTGTGCACATGTATTAGAACACCCCATTGCTTCTGTAGTTCAGCAGTGTGCACATGTATTAGAACACCCCATTGCTTCTGTAGTTCAGCAGTGTGCACGTGTATTAGAACACCCCATTGCTTCTGTAGTTCAGCAGTGTGCACGTGTATTAGAACACCCCATTGCTTCTGTAGTTCAGCAGTGTGCACATGTATTAGAACACCCCATTGCTTCTGTAGTTCAGCAGTGTGCACGTGTATTAGAACACCCCATTGCTTCTGTAGTTCAGCAGTGTGCACATGTATTAGAACACCCCATTGCTTCTGTAGTTCAGCAGTGTGCACATGTATTAGAACACCCCATTGCTTCTGTAGTTCAGCAGTGTGCACGTGTATTAGAACACCCCATTGCTTCTGTAGTTCAGCAGTGTGCACATGTATTAGAACACCCCATTGCTTCTGTAGTTCAGCAGTGTGCACATGTATTAGAACACCCCATTGCTTCTGTAGTTTTGATTTGTTGTGCATATGAAATCAAACCACTGGAACTGAAAACTTTGGAAAATTGTCAATAGACAAATTAGCAATGATGACTTTAATAGGCCACACATGCAATTAATTTAAAATAAAAAGAGAAAAGGAACACACAGCCACAAATGGTAAAATGCACAAGACGTTGTTTAAGATGCCTAATTAAAGCACAGTGGTCTAACATTTTCACACATGAGTGCCTATTGTTTCCATATCACTGAAATTGAAATTCTCACACCCAGAGGTTTTCATGCAGGCAGGTATATAAAGGATATAAATGGCGAATCTTGAGGTGTTCTAATACATTTGCACATGACTGTATATAACTTGCAGAAGAATAGTACCAGTAGGTCTTGGCTGCAGTATCCTGATCCCTCAGCATTGCTTCTGCAGTATTCTATTAACAGACAGAAAACAGTGTCAATAATTTGTATTTTTACACTGCGTCTTTACTTGTGCCCACTAGGGGGAGCTGCACCTCTTAGACGTTATAAGCTATTTTTAACATGATATACGCACACGCAAATCTGCCCCATTAACGGTATGGAAAACTGTTTTATTCGACTTGTTACTCACATGAGTTTACTCGACAGAGGTGGTTTTAGTTTTTTCTCGCTGCGAAATTGTATTCGACATTTGCATGGAAAACTGTAGCGAGTGTATTTCTGGTCCTAGCGCCATTCCTTATCCTATTTGTATTTGCTTGCGATTGTAAGTCGCCCTGGATAAGGGCGTCTGCTAAGAAATAAATAATAATAATAATAATAATAATAATAATATTCAAGTGAAGTCAAGCTGTCTACTGCACATGCTCTTGGCCCAAGTGATCATAAAAACAAACCTTAAATGATTATTACATGAAACTAGATGGTAACTTTACAAGTCAAGTTGTGGGGCTTGCTTTATTGGGAAAGTGGTCAAAGTAGCTGATTTGTGTCAAAAGTCACCTTGTTTACTAATTGTCTCATGCTTGGAATGTGCTAGAATTTGAAATTTCTCAAAGTTCTATGACGGTTAATTCAACAGAGGGAAGAAGCCGACTGAAGTTGATGTGGTTACTAAAACAGCTGTACCTCGTGATCGGTAGACGCCATTCCTGTTTTGATTTCATATTTGAATAGCTGAGAAGTAGAGGAAGATGTCATACCCTCTAACTTTTTGTCTAACTTGTTGGGAAAGTGGTCAAAATGGCAGTTGTTTATAAAAAGTTAGAGACAATGTAGTTGGTGCGGTTACTAAAACAGCTGTACCTCTTGATTGGTAAAAGTTATTTCTGTTTTGATTTCAGATTTGAATAGCACAGAAGTAGAGGAAGATTTCATTTACTCTAACCTTTTGTCTTACTTGTTGGGAAAGTGGTCAAAGTAGCTGATTTGTGTCAAAAGTCACGTCGTTTACAGTAAATAGGATGTCGGAAGTCTGGGAGTTTTTAAACAATGGGGAGCTTTAGAATGTTGAAAAAGTCCCATTAAAGTGAATGAAGATGGACAAAAAAAGGACAAAAAGCTTAATAGTTTAAAAAGTATAAAAGATATCAAAAAGTTGTATACAAGCACACTATTCCAGACCGGTCTGCACGTTTTAAAGTTTGAACGGTGTAAGAGGAGCAGAGTGCCACAGAAGAAGATGGAAGATTTAGTGGAGACTCTTGCTTCTCAAGCCCCTCTAATGATGATGCCTCTGAAACGACAGCGTAATGCTGCAATATTCCACGCATTTTTAACATTTGCATTACCTATAGCAGATAGCGTGTATCCACTAGCCATGCAATGATGGCAAAACTCCCTTGACTTGTTTACGTGTTTTAAATTCAACTCTTCTGCCCATTCATTGGTTTTTATTTATTTCAAGTTATTTATTCTTTTTGTTTTACTAAAAAATGGTTTGTTTCAAATAAAAGTTTTTTTGTATTGCTGTTTTATTTAAGAAAATGTTTCACAAAAATCTTTTTCTAACAAGCCAAGAACTAAGTGGAAGAAAGTTGTTTTTAGTAGTTATTTTATTTATGAAGATGTAAAATAATTGCCATTTTTCATTTATTTTTTATAACAGGTTTAGACCATTGATAATTAAAGTGTTGTAAACTTCATTTTCTCACAAGTTATCTGAGTGTGTATTGACGCTCCTTTAAAGTCACGATGCTCCATTTTAACAGGATTTCTTGTTTTCACTTGAGCCTCTGTGTCAGTTGGAGCTTGTGTATATCACACCTGGGCTCACTAATAATTACAGGTGCAGCAGCCTCGTCTTTGCTGCCACCGTCTCTGTTTAATCATTGTAACGGTGGTGATAGCTGGCACAGCAACAGCAAAACGAGGAGATTTTCCATGCAGGGGTCCATCGCAAAGAAACGAAGGTATTTTTACACACAGGTTTTTCTCACAGGTTTTAGCGTGTTTACTTGGTAGATTAGTGAGCGAGTAAGAAATTATCATGGGAAATCGCCTAGCGAATATATTTCACATGAGTAAGCCGAAAACTTTGTGACGCATGCAAATTAGGCTATGACGACATTAAACGTCACAGGGAACCCTCTTCTATTGGACGGAATCTGCATTAGTTAGAGAACTGTTCTTTTCCTCCTATGTCGCTGCTGTTTATGTAGCAATTTTACCGAGTAAATTATAAACTCACTCGATACACGGATGGAAAGAGGGCTATAGTGACACTACAGATAAGAGACTGGCTATGGGGATTTAACCCCAAAACAGTTCAAAGTAATATGTGTGTAGTTGTACTGTAACCCGAGGGCTGAAGCTGAAATAGCTTGTATGGAAGGGGTACAGACTGATATAAATTAACAAGGAAATGTGAGTTACAGTAACAAGAACCATGAGGAAATACAAAAATAATGACTGAAAAACACAGCAAACCTCATTCCTGTGCCTACAGACAAACCCAACAATAAAACAATCATATTAATACGAATTAATAATAATAATTAAAAATGCAAATACAGTACATTGCAGGTGAAGACCACACAGTCATTGTGGAAATAAATAAATCGATTCTTCACCAAACAACCCCTTTGTTTTGCCATTGCTGATCCACTCTGATGTCTTGGAGCAGCTGAAGCAGCATGCCTGTCCTTGCTGCTGTGCTCTCTAAAAAGCAAGGGTTCTTCGAGGGTTCCTCAAGGAACCTTAGGGTTCTATTGCAAGTTTTTTTTTCTCAGTAAGGGTTCGTTTGGGGAAATCTGGTTGCTCTGTCTAATATAATATTGCAAAGGGTTCATTTTAGAACCCTTTATATCAATACCTTGTAAATTGTGCTCTACAATATTGTTGTGCAAACCGCAATTTTTAATACACAATACATGATGAGAGAAAAAGTCTGTCATAAAAAGGTAAACACCATAAATGGTTATAATTTTGTACACGGTATTGAGAGGAAATCAAAGAGAAGATCATATTTTGCCAAATATTTAACTAGAATTTATAATAGTATATGTATGTATAATATATGCATTGTAGTTTATAGCTTCTATTTGTATCCATCTTGAACAGAACCTTTAATTGGAAAAAGATGTAGGAAAAACCCATATGACGTTCAACACGATAATAAAACCTCAGGGCAAGATGCCCCTGCACAACACAACACAATACAATACAATAAATAAATAAATAAATAAATAAATAAAAATACATTATGCGTTCTTAATTTACAATTCAAATTCATTGCAAATGTGTTAAAGTGTGTGTTTTTTTCCACACGATACGTTATTCTTTACATCTTAATCATTTGTAAAACAAAAACCACATTTAACAACACATGTATGAAACACACTAACTAACATGTTCTGCTTTGTGTTTATTTATTATATTGATGGCAAAAGGCTGCTTGAAATGTTTTTAATACTGAATGTAGAAAAAGCGCGGTCCGCGAGGAAATGCCCCAGCAACAGCGGGCGCCCTCTCGACCAATCAGCTCCCAGCGCAACCCACAGCGCGAGGCAGGTGTTCAACGTTTCTTCACAGGACGGGAGATCTTTCTTCACGAGGAGAAGCAGCTTTCTGAGAGGCGAGTAAAACCTTTTAATAACGCTAATTATCTTCATTTGTGTGAATCAATGAAAAATATAAAATAAAGACGCACGGACAGCTGAAGAACATCCACGAGTAAAAAAAAGAAAAAAAGGTTATTTTGCTTTTGTTAATGATGCGGGTCAATGAGAGAATTTCTGAGGTAATTTTTTTTAAATTAAATCTGATAACGATAATCAATTGGCCTGAACTGAGAGAGGAAAAAGGAAAATATATTTATGATACTTCTGGGTAGTTTCCCCCTCCCGCCCCCCCGGGGAGTCTAGCCGGTAAAAGAAAGTGTCAAGCTTCATTAATTATTATTGTCACAATAAATTAATCGAGCCAGTAGGTAAGAATACTTTCTGACGTAAAATGTTTCATTAAGACTATTGTTTAACGACGATTTCTAGGATACATGAGTATTAAGTATGAGGTAAATATAAGATTCGCTTCACTGCTACGATTTCTCGGGCGATTCTGGTACAAAATTAATAAAACACAAATTACTGTATCTTTTTCTCTTGACTAAATGAGACTTTTTTTAACGACGTTCTTTTAAAACCATGATGTTTAATATAATTTGTCACTCATGCAAACTGAAAACAATTTTATTTTAGTACTACTGTAAAAAAAAAAAAAAAAAAAACAACGTTAAAAGGCAGTACTGAATAATACTTCCTGGTAATTGTGTGACAAAGCATTAAATATTGTAGTTTACGCTGTCAATGGCACCTGCTCCATGTTCAGCACTATCATGCCTGTCCAATGCTGTTAGATCTGTCCTCATTTCTGGTAGACTGTTTGCAATTGTGCTGCTCCCATAGCTTTACAGAGCTGCAGGGATCACATATTGCATCACATGGCAGGGATGGAAATAAGACTCCTATTGCATAGCAGTTTCACCCATTCCAGGATCTTGATTAGCCACAGTGTATAGCGAACATGCACAGGTGTGTCTTAAACTCAGTGAAACCAGGAATGTATCAAACTGCTATGCAATGGGAGTCTTATTTCCATCCCTGCCCAACCTAATTTTCATCTCTAATTCAGGGTGATGCTAAATCCAATCAGGTAGACATGTCCTAATAAAGTGGCCGGGCAGTGTATCTTAGAGAACAGCCCTTTTCAAATGCAATAGAAATAGCTTTGGACATGCTTTGACATAACTTAACAGTCCTTCATGTTTTGTGAAAAGGGCCTATTGTGCTTGTTTTGTCAAGCTGGCCCCAAGGGATAAGCAAATACCCCATTGCACACACATACAGTACATAAGCAAGTACACCATTGCACACACATACAGTACATAAACTAATATCCCATTTGTTTCAAATCAACAGGTTAGCAGATTACACTGTTCTCAAATGTAATCTGAAAGGCTAGAAGTAAATTCAAGGGAGTTATTGTGTTCACCATGTAATGAATCTCCTATCGGCTTTAAACACACAGGGTGACACGATTATTAGTACTGTCTTTTAATGTAAACTACATAGAAATGTAAAACCACAATCCATACCACCCAATCCATGAAAATATAATCATATAATCTGTAAGGAGGCTAGGAGTCTATGATAAATGATTAAAGATCTGTCAAAATGTGTTGTTACCATAGTACACTGCTGCAGTTGGCTTTTCAAAGGGGCAGAGCAGACTCCACCACTCAGCATGTGTGACAAGAATCTCCCCTTTTCAGAATCTCCCTTTGCAGTGTAAGAACATAAGAACATAAGAAGGTTTACAAACGAGAGGAGGCCATTGAGCCCATCTTGCTCGTTTGGTTGTTAGTAGCTTATTGATCCCAGCCTGTCTGCATACAACATGCCTTTTAAACCCAAGATAACGGGAGGTGTGGAGCTGCATTGAAGTATTCAGGAAGTCTGCTTCCCTCTCCCTCACTTACTGCAGGATTAACTCCACATGAGCGCTGCAGTGTTGCCAGATCAGAGGTGTTCCTCCAGATCTAGAGGTTGTACGTTTCTGCTCAGGACAGTCTGCAGGTAAGAAATGGACACAGGTTTTTTGAAGGTACATTTTTAATTGTAGAGGATTTTCTAGAGGGTTTTTTTTCTGTCTGAAATTAGTTTTTTTTGTTTAATTTATTCATGATGTGCAAATCCTTCCTTTACTAAGAAGGCATCATGCATGTTGGCAGCTGTGACCACTGATTTCTATAGAATCTCTTTAGACTTTAGATTCACTTTGACTGCCTCAACACTGATTTCTATAGAATCTCTTTAGACTTTAGATTCACTTCGACTGCCTCAACACTGATTTCTATAGAATCTCTCCAGACTTTAGATTCTCTTTGAATGCCTCAACACTGATTTCTATAGAATCTCTTCAGACTTTAGATTCACTTTTACTGCCCCAACTCTGATTTCTATAGAATCTCACCAGACTTTAGATTCTCTTTGACTTCCTCAACACTGATTTCTATAGAATCTCTCCAGACTTTAGATTCACTTTCACTGCCTCAACACTGATTTCTATAAAATCTCTCCAGACTTTAAATTCTCTTTGACTGCCTCAGCATTATAAGGTCACTTCATGTGCAGCAGGTATTAGGGCCCCTAGACCCACATAGAGTCTGTGCTGTGTAGAGTTTGAGTGAGGGGTACAGGTCGGGCACTAATACTTGCTGCAGAGAAAGTTAATTTAGTTGTATTGGCAGAGTGCTGTGCCAGTCACTGAATATACATTATGGAAAATGAAGACAAAAAAAACATAGACAGAAACTAAAAACAAATGTAATGTTATTTTGCTGATGAGAGGTAATGTTACATTTAGCCATGGTGTGCCAATATATTACATTCATTTAGAGGTTTAAGCATTTTACAAGTACCGTGTATTCCAAATAATTGCATATCTGATAATTGCATATTCCTTTGAACTTTATAAAAGTGAAGCACATTTCTTATTAAAATGCACATGCTGTAGATTGCTGTTAATTGCATATCCCATGTGCCTAGCAATTGTATGCATTTAACCACAATAAGCAATTATAAGGAACTTATATATACAATTTAACTTTACATTCACAACTGTATGCAATAGTCAGGTATACAATTAAAAGTACCTGTATTACATTGTATAAATTACTGATAATTGCATACTCTGGTTAATTGCATAACACTTTGAGGCACAGTCTATGTAATTAACAAGGATCTACCATAACATGACTTAACACAATGTGCCTCGTATTATTAAGTTGGATTTCAGTAATACTTGCATGAATTGTCTCTTAATAAATTCAGCAAATATTGAACATTTCACCAGCCTAACTGGTTTTTTTTTTACAATTATAAAAACAGGAACTTGTGCCCTCATATTAAAAAAACAATATTTTCACTTTCTCTCAGGAGATTTTTTTGCATTCGTCTGTAACAGTCTTCAGGAACACAAATGTACTTTTTTTTTTGTAAAAAAAAAAAAATGTATATCACTTTTGTACATGTATTTACATATGTATATTCACTTATGTCTTTTTCTTATAAAGTGCAGGTTTGAAACGTTAATCTCGAGCCATGTAATTGCACACTTACAGTAAATTACAGGAGGTGCCTGGGCCTATAGTCACCATAAGATTGAAACCCTCACACATTCGTGGGGGTGGAGGTATATCTAGCACATCAACATACTGGACATGTGTTTGCCTAACACAGCACATCATGACTGTCCAAACAGATTTATAATACCACTGGGGTGTTTCCAGTGATTTGGGGGGTTGTTTGTTATAAACCCTTCAATTGTGTTTTTTCATTTCTTTTTTTTAATCATGTCGTTCATACAATTCAGTCTTGACTGATAGTTTTACAATGTGAACTCACAATGTTTTACCAAACCTATCTAGAATTGACCGTGCGCACTTGTGTGCACTGAGTATGGTTTGACTATGATTGTATTTTTCATTTAGTTTTTACCATACTGTGCTGTTGCAGTATATACTGCAGTACACTTCATAAAGGGGCAGTGCAGACTCCTCCACTAAGTGGCTTTCTAAAGATGATTGACTGGCATGTTTGGTATCAAACTGCTCAGCTCAATCTCCCCTTTTCAGAATCCCCTCTTGGCAGTTTAACAGGGGGTGCAGGGCTGCATTCCAGTATTCAGGCTCAATTTAAACCCTGCCTGCCTTCACTTCCTCTCACTAACCACAGTCACTTATTTCTTTCTCAGAAACGAATGTAGAGCTGACTGACCGCAGAAAAGGAGAAGTTTGTTCTGTTTTTGCGATGACATCTGCAGTGAACAGCACTGTGAGGTACACTTTCTATCTATATCACTATCACTTTTTCTACATCTTGTGAACCCTATTTCTACACTGAGCCTGACTCCATCACCTGCTTTCACCACTAAGCCACGAAACAGAATCTGGTAATGCTCCTAAAACAGTTTAGAAGTAATGTATCTTTTGCTGAATGGTTAGTTTTCTAAATTATTTCCAAATCAAGTTTTCTGTCATTAATATTTAATTTATGAACAGGACTTTCAACATTCAGTTTATTCATTTGGTCTGGTTTGTTCATGTCTTGTTTGGTTTCAAAGTCAGTACTGGCATTTAATGTATTTGTCACCATACCTTGACCATTCATGTGTAAGTAAAATTAAAAAGTGCTACTCAGATTTGTTTATTCATTGATGCAAGCAGATGATGGCTGCAGAAGTCAATGCTCAGTTATTTTGATTATCAGTGATTTCATATGCTTGTGTAGCAGGTGTTCAATTTAAAAGTACTAATGTAGCCTGACTACGCCAGAGTGGAGACCCACTCACTAAGTACGGGGGCAATTACCCACACGCACAGGTTGATTTATTTAGTGCTGGAAGGGGTGCGTGACAACACAAGACAGGGAGAACAAGCAACCAGAACAACTGAGTTTTAAAAGGTTTATTTTGGGCAGTTCAATAAACACACAAAGCAGCTAACATAATATTAAAACAATAAAATTATGTAGTCTAAAATCGGGAGCTTTGCATATTAAAATAAAATCAAAACACAAAAGATAAAATATACAAAGCACTATCACGAAGCCCACATAATAAAAAGTCTGAAGCTTTGTATATGAAAATAAAATACAATAAAACTAAAAAACCCACCACTACAATACAGAATTGATTACACAAGAATACACAGATAAAAAGGGATTACAAATCACTTATGTCCACATTTAAAACTGATGCGATCTCTCGACCATGTGGAGGATTTAGTGCAGCGACGAAGTTTAAAAAAAAAAGTCCAATCTCAGATGGAATCGCGGTTTCCACAAGAAGGAGATATGGAGGACTGGAACGCCGACGCAGCCTAGAAATCCTGGTAGTTTCGTTTGTTTTCTTAAAATCAAGAGACCAGCAGCAGCAGCATCAGTACCTGTGTATCGCTCTCACATTAAAACAAGCACAAAAACAACACCAGCCTTGAAATCAAGAGAGTAGCAGCATCAGCATCAGCATCAGTATTTGTGTATCGCTGCTGTTGTATTGACGAATCTGGCTTTTAAAGCCGTCCCAGATAATGAACAGGTGTACATCATTAGCAAGCAGCTGGTTAATAATCGGGGGATGATTAGCGGTGACAAAAAGTGCAACTACACAAAATACTACATGAGAATAATCAAAAGCAAAACAAACAGTGCAATGAATAAAATAAATAACTTGTTCTCTACATAATAGAATAAATCAAAACATACAAAGAAAACGTGATCAAATAAATAAGTGTGCCAACAAGAACAAAGTAAACAACTATTACTAATAAAGTGCAGCTTTACACTTGTGTTCTTCTCATACCTGATGTTACGGCTGACAAAGATGGAGAGAGGGGAAGCAAATACATCTACTGCAGGTGTGTGCAGCTCAGTTATTTCTAATAGTTTTAAGTATAGGTATTAGACGAATGCCAATTTGTCTGTGCTGCACTTACTGGATTACAAATTAAGCTGCTTCTCAGAAAGAAGAAGAGGTTTTAATGTAAAAATACAAATTCACACACTGAACTCATCTGCAGTATCCTGTGAAACGGCATATCTTTGTAACAGTAGCTGGTGACCAGTTAGCACTTTTGAGATAAAAAAAATAGCATCACTGGGAGGAACTGTGAAGCGCTGCCAGCGTTTAAGGAAATTAAGGTTTTCTATAAAGAGCATTTTGTGGCAGTGTCGTTTAGTTCCAGGCAGAATGCGGGCTGGGAAACTCTACATTGTGATGTGTAAGTACTGTGATCCAATACTTTGAACACAAATCCAGCAGCATGCCTCCCTGGTGAGGGGTTGATGGCTTGAAAGAGTCTGGCTTGTCAGTTTCAGGTGGTTTTTAAAAGGGGATGTTGGAGCTGGCTCTGTACTGTACTGAATTAAAGCAGTTGTGTTTCATTAACAACAGTGATGAGCAAATGCTATACTATAGTGGTGAGCAATCACCATAAAAGAGATCAGTTCCTTGTTTTCAAACCTTTTTCATGGCTTAGAGATTGTATTTAACTGTGTTGAGGCATGTGAGCTTATCATTATCCAGCTTGCTCTGTCTGCTAAAGAAGCTTCTTAAGTGATGTGTGTGTGTGTGTGCGTGTGTGTGTGTGTGTGTGTGTGTGTGTGTGTGTGTGCGTGTGTGTGTGTGTGTGTGTGTGTGTGTGCGTGTGTGTGTGTGTGTGTGATGAGGATGGTCGAAAAGCTTTCTGAAAGGCTAATTTAATCTACTTTAACATTGCTTCAAGAACATTCACCTTTAATGTAATTTTTGCATAGCACTTGCTGCCGCTGGTGGTCAAATGTTGTAACTGCAGTATTCTAGATGGGGCTTGTCATGTAACTGCGGAGAGTTAGGCACTGCTTTGAAGCAAAAGGCAAATATTCAGAGAGGAATACATTTCAAGGCATAAAAATAGTAAGAAAAGAAACTACAATACTTTCACTGGTCCTTCCTGGAAGGAATTTGTTTCTTGACAGTTTTATACTGTTATAATTACTCCTCTTAGAAAATTGTCATTTTCATGCAGACTCCAAATTAGGCAAGTAGAAGCACAAAAGCTCAGAGCTTTCTAAGGATTGCATTTGTTACAGGATTTTCAGAGTCTGGTGACTGAGTAATAGATGTGAGAGGAATGAACTGCACTGTGTTGTAATGTGTGGCAATGTGTTTCTCTGCATACCTGAACAGACAATATTCATAACCATCACATGTGGTCCAGATCAAAATGTCCACGTGTGTTGTAAGGAAACACTTGCAGACTATAGTAACATTTATTTTAGCTTTGTTATCTAAAATCAACATTTGATCTTTTGCTACAATGCAAGATTAGGGTTGCGTTCAATAGGCAGAGCGCTCCAGAGGTGGCTGTGGTGTAATTTCCCCACATATTAGACTTTTTGACTAACATATGTGTATGCATTCTATTTCATAAAAGACAAAATCTGATAGTTAATTTAAATTAACAGCGTAATTATTTTTGTTTTTCCTTTTAAACGCAGTGAATCTGCAGCATCTCATGCAACATTCGATACGCTCAGCGAGTTATTGCTTGGCCGGCCTCACAGTAATGAATATTTTCTTAACTGGACCGAATAGCGCTGTGTTAAAGGTGAACTACATGTGACGCTTTTTATTTTTATTTGTATATATAGTTTTGCTATTTCTGCGAGATTAAGCTTCACTGTGTATCTCGGCTGAAAAAGCACAGCAGTATAGGCTACACCAAAAACTTTGAACCCTTTTTTCATGGCAGAAAGGGGACGTTAGAATAAGAGAACTTTAGTAAAATGACGTACTTTTGCAGCCTTACATCTCGTTCTAACCAAGAGCACATTATAAACAAAATGATATATGAAGAACCAAAACAGTAGTACTTCAATTGCAGACTTTGCACAGGAACAGAAACGGCAGATGCAGGAGCTCATGGAAATGCAGAAGGTTTCAAAACAAAGAAACTGCTAAAGTCATTCACAGATGCATTCAAAGAATCGTTGAAGAAATCATTACTTTGAAAAGCTTTTATTTATTTGCTGTATACAAATGTAAAAAGAAAATGTTGAAAAAATAAATTGTGCTATTCTTGGAAGGTTTTTTATTTTTTATTTTGCTGTACAACAACACTTACCTACAGTAGAAACCTCTTAATTGCAAGAGTAAACTGCACTGTAGCCACCTGTAAATAAAACATGCACTATGCAACAAAAACTCTCTTTAAAAAATTGAACTTTTGCATTCTGTTTTATAGTTAAGTTATAAAATTAAATAAAATGGCTGCCAATTTAACATATAGGCAGAGACAACAACCTGGTTTTCAAAAGGGGCGATGCAATCATAGAACTTTCTATATTTTTAAAGCCGGGTTAAGGTAAGTAAATAATTTACTTCTATATTTAAAGGTTATAAAAGCGGACACACTGTATTTTACCTAATTTACTGTATCTGAAAGTTACTTTACTGTCAAATCACATTTCACAAATTTGTGTAGTTGTTGACAGTCGTTAATAATAAAATAATATGCACACATTTTTGCATAAATGCTCATATTTTGAACTGGTGGGTTCTAATTAAAATATGAAACTAATCTACCTGTACATACTGTACCCACCGTGTAGATAACTGTATTTTAAATAGCTAAATTCTTATTAATGACTGAAATGTTCCATTACATTATGTTAAAGGAAGTATAACTTACAGTGTTATTTTAAACTATGAAACGACATGGTTCTAGGAACCCCCCCAAAAATTCCAACAATTGAAAACAATTCAGTGCTTACTTTAATTTACAAGCAAATACAACCTTAAACACGTATTATAATTCAAATTTTTAAACAGTATTTACGCTTAATTTTAAATGTACAAATGTATGTTAAATACACCTATAAATTGTAATAAAAATATCAACAACTTACCGGTGAATTCCGTAGGTGGGTACATAACAACACGCGCTGTTTATATTAAACGTTCAGAAAAAAAACAAAAAACTTTAATGATCACTTTTGTTTTTGCCCGGCTCTCATGGGCCCCGGGGAAAGATCCCCGTCCTCTCCATCCTCTCCGCCCTCTCGGAAGGCCTGCATATTCTGCTCAGCTGACAGCCGAGTTTCTAAGTCATGAATGCTGCAATGCACAGTTTACCATAAACTGGATCGTGAATTCATTTAAGAGTAACCCTTAGTACATGAATCAAAGTTAATGTATTTTTTACTCTCCCCAGAAAACATTATTTTTTATGAAGAAACAGAAATAAAATGTAAATGTTAAAAAAACGTATTTCTTTATTACAATGAAGAAACTACATTGCACTGAAATATATACATGAAAATTCATTAAAGCAGTTGTTTACCTTTATTGAAGGCTAATATTCAAACACATTTTTGAGAAGGAACATAGTATTCCAAAAAAGGACATCTCATTTTCTTATGTAATGTCCATCAATGTATTGTAGCAAGTTTCGTGGTCTTTTTGGGACACAAATGAGACTGCAACCGTGAGTAGGTGAAGGCAATTTATTTTTAAAATAATCAAATAATCACAAAATAAAATCATAAAGTGAGGGAAAGGGACTGGGCATCGAACGTGAAAATAAATGATTGTAGTAGTTTTTCTTTTACCCTACCCTTTCTCACTATCTCTCTATCTCCCCCGAACACAAACTTCTCTCACACTCTCGTCTTCCCAAATCCTCCCGGTCTGCCTCCACCCCACCCGTCATTCGTGCCAAACCTGAACCCCAATTCACCTCCACACACAACACGCAACCCCTCCACGCACACACCACCATGCAATCCCTGCACGCACACACCACCATGCAACCCCTGCACGCACACACCACCATGCAACCCCTCCACGCACACACCACCATGCAACCCCTACACGCACACACCACCATGCAACCCCTACACGCACACACCACCATGCAACCCCTGCACGCACACACCACCATGCAACCCCTCCACGCACACACCACCATGCAACCCCTACACGCACACACCACCATGCAACCCCTGCACGCACACACCATCATGCAACCCCTGCACGCACACACCACCATGCAACCCCTACACACACACACCACCATGCAACCCCTGCACGCACACACCACCATGCAACCCCTGCACGCACACTCCACCATGCAACCCCTGCACGCACACACCACCAGGCAACCCCTACACGCATACACCGCGATGCAACCCCTGCACGCACACACCACCATGCAAACCCTTTCTCACTATCTCTCTATCTCCCCCGAACACAACCTTCTCTCACACTCTCGTCTTCCCCAATCCTCCCGGCCTGCACTACTCGTGTTCACTCTGCTGTGTGAGGTTGTACTCCTGGTGGTTTTCATTGAGGCTTCTACACTAGAGGTTGATTCAATGGTGTCAGATTCCTCTTTATAAAGCGTGGTTAGTGCGAGCTGTCAGCAGCAGGGAGAGCATGCGCATTGCTGGAGAGGGTTAGCTAGGAAATGACTGTGGGTCCAGAGCCAGGACAGCCATACTTTGTTACTGGAACTGACCTGAAAAAATCAATCATTTAATACTGTGTGCTAACAATCTTTTCTGTGCAATGCTTGCTACAAGTTTGTTCTGCCCTTTCAGAGGCCCCCAGTAAGTGCTAAACTGACTTCCGTAAAATAATTCAACCCAGCAGTACAGTTTTTTTTTTTTTAAACGTAGTGTTTCAGTGCTGTACAGACGTAAATTGTGTTTGAATTGAAAGTGGTGGTCGAGGAGTCAAATGGGTCAAAGTTCAAGTATATTTTCCTCTAGAGGAATTGTCACTTTTTGACGTCACTACTGTGGTACTATGCCTTTTTTAAAGGCTCAGGATGCAAATATAGCCTTCAACCATGTATTTTATATATTATATATATTCTAATTTTGAAATGGACTTTTCTGCAGTGAAGTCTGAGAATATCTGTAGGTTGGATGTGGAGAACTTGGAGCTTGGGAATCTTGTGACAGACTTCCTGGTTTGTGCTCAGAGCCCAATAGAACGAGGCAGTGCTGCTGTATCTGCAGAGAAACACACTCCCTTCCACACTGTGTGAGCCGTTTAGCACCAGAACCAGGGAGCACCCTCCCACATTGCAGGTGGAATAGAAGCACCTTCTGTTGATGTCTGTACCGCTTATCTCCACGCTGGATTGTATGATAATAGCTATGTGGACTGCATTATGCTCAATTCATTGTTTTAGACACTGGAACCTATTGTAGAGCCACTGTTTGTTGAGAGCTGTGTCACTACAGATTCCAGGGTGCAATGCACTTCAATTGAGAGACACACTTTCACGCTCTGGCATGTCCAGCACACAGGTCAGTTTCACTTTCAGATAAATAGTCATTCTGGCAGTGTGACTGCCCCTGTAGCTGGTTAAGTGGATTTAGTCAAACTCACAGCCAGGGTTAGAGGAAGCCAGGTGTAATATACAGTATATAACACACCAGGATTGCTTTTGCAATTGGTAATTCAATGTGTTAGTTGGTGTAAAATTTCTCCTTAAATAATGCCAAACTCACCTGGATATACTGTATATACTGAGCATGAAATGAAACTTATCACATATTTGAGCATCAAAAGAAACGTATCACTTATATTTGAGCATCAAAAGAAACTTATCACATACATTTGGATAAAATTCACTAGATGTGATCGAAAAATGACAAACTCTGTTTTAGAGCAGGTGCAGTGACTTTTTATTGTGCTGATTAACAATTGACATCATGAAGATGCTGCAAAATGATCTGTCGATCTTGGGCAGGTGTTGTGACTCTTGGTCTCCCAGTTTGTTGCCTGTCATTGACAGAGTGTGTCTGGTTATACCGTCTCGCCAGGTTTGAAACTGCTGGCTGTGAGCACCCAAGACATCGAGCCACACACAGCACTCTGCCCTCGTCCAGCCTCCAACACGCTGATTGCATGATGGCGCTGCTCTCTTGACAGACGTGGCAGATTTTTTTTTTTTTTTCTGTGATTTTCTTTATTGCTTTTATTCAAGCTTGCAATTCAACAGCTGAAATCACTCCATATCCAGAGTCCAATCAACTGTCTCACTAATTAGGTGATTCAGTCATAGTCACTCAAGCATGTCATGGTCAAGGAAACCAAAAACATTTCGGCATTGTCCAACATTTATATACTTTATTTTTTTCGAAAATAAATGTGTTATAATAGTGACAAGTTTCTTTTGATCTCTTTGTGAAGGTCCAGAGGAAACAATTCATCTTTTTTTTTTTAATGCATTTATGGTAGGTTTCAGCAATTCAAAAAGTTGAGCAGCAATCAAAACACATATATATATATATGTATATATGGTCATGTGGGTGTGTGGCTATCTAAGTCGAGGAGGTCTCTTGCTGTCTGCATGCTGTGATATACAGGGCTTTATATGAGAGCAGGTGTTTCTGATCAGGAGCCACCTTCAAAAAAGCTTTTGCTAAAGTGAAAAATGACTGCGCTAAGTAGTAATGAAAATAAATGGATGGATTTAACCTTTTCAGATGTTTCTTCATAGTTTGTTTTATTTTTATTTACTTAGTATATTTATGTGATGTTCAACTAATGGTGGGTAATGCAGCCTTCCCAACCTTCCGTCACATTACACTGATACTACAGACATAAAAAAAAACTACAACTCCCAGAATCCCTTGCCAATTTCTGTAGTCTTGTGCATTGTGCTAGCAAATGTATGTCTCTGAGCTTTGATTGTACAGGTGTAATCTGCTGATTTGATGCTACTTTCAGTATTTAATTTTAGGGGGGAAAACCTATCAACACTCCCTATACCCTATTCTAGTATAAGAAAAACATAGACATGATCCCAATTATACAACATTGTCCCTTTAGTCATTATTTCAAACAACTTCTCCCTTCATTTTAAAATGATTGTACAAAACAACATCCATCCATAAATCTTACCTGTTGTCACTTGAAAATGTGTTTTGATTGCTGCTCAACTTTTTGAATTGCTGAAAGATGCATTTAAAAAAAAAAAAAGATGAATTGTTTCCTCTGGATCTTCACAAAGAGATCCAATTCCAGGGTTTTCTGCTGAAGTGACAAATGACTGACCTACAATAGCAAGAAAAGGATAGGTGGAGAACGTTCTGGATAGTTTGTAACATTTAGTTGAGTTTATTATTTTCTTTAATTTGACTCACTGGAGTGAAAGACTGTCCTGTCAAGTCACTGCCTCTCCTTGTGTCTTTCAGTGCTGACCACAGTGGCGTGCTTTGGACAGGATACAGGTAAGAGAAAAGTAAACTCTACAGTGAACACAGCCCCCAGTGAAGGGGCTCCAGAGTGAACACAGCCCCCAGTGAAGGGGCTCAAGAGTGAACACAGTCCCCAGTGAAGGGGCTCCAGAGTGAACACAGCCCCCAGTGAAGGGGCTCCAGAGTGAACACAGCCCCCAGTGAAGGGGCTCCAGAGTGAACACAGCCCCCAGTGAAGGGGCTCAAGGGCTCTCACAGCCTGGCTCTCTTCTGGTCTAGTTTGTGTTAAACTGGACTACAGGAGGAGAACAGAAGTAACACATCTTTCATGCAGTGTATTATAATATGAAGGCATATTTAAAACACACACATATATATATTGTGAGCGTATGGGTGCACACAGACAAAGCAGACAGTAGACAGTGAACCCCAGAAAAGAAAAAACAGAAATGACAATCCCGGTTGCGAGACAAGGTCAAAATAAACAGTTCAAAACAGGATTCATATAACAAGAAAAAAACAAAACAATGTAAACTAACTGGACAGTTAGCCGCTGGTGAATAAGCGATTTGTTTCTGGCTTCTACCAAGTCGTTATTGGCTTCAGACTGTTCCCTAGCCTGGGTAAAAACAAGCGCTGTCTCTCTCCACTTTGCTGTATTTAATTCCAACAGCATTGGCACAGGAAATAAGATCGCAGATGCACCAGCTCCTCTTTGTTATTCCTTTTCAGTGATGGGTGTAGACAAGCCCACTCTGATTACTGCTCGGAAGCCAACCTTGACTGGCTGTAAAGACTTTCTTTTAAAGGGGTCCGGATCATCCAGGAATTGGACGGTTACAGGCTACAGGTGTGGGCCAATTCAGAACTAATACTGGTATAACCATGATCCCCTACCTAACCACACCTGCAACCTGTTCGTCCGTTAACTCCTTGACGTCATGGCAGGCAGGTACGCTGACCACAGGTCTATCAGCGTGTTATCTGCAACACCTGTGGGCTCGTTCCTAGCCCGCCATGAACGCCTCCTGCTGATGAACCTGTGAGCTGAATCACTATATATATATATATATATATGTATATATAACACCAACATGGATTAAATAAAACTCAGTTTAGTGCTAATCTAGGGTTAGTTGATCTGGGGTTATGTTTAATCACAGTTACATTGCACCACACAAATGTAAACCAGGATTAGTAAATCTTGGATAAAGCAGATAATCCTAGATTGCTGATTAATAATCAGTCATTATTTGAATACACCCTGTTTAGCAAATGTAAACGTAAAAGCAAATGTAAACCAAAAAAAAGAAGCATTCAGCATAAAAAAATGACATTATATTAATTTGTATTATTATATACAATTTCAAAAAGGTGACAAAACAACCCTTAACCTGATCTCTATTTGAGCCGACCGGGTGGTCCTGCATTCGTTCTGAATATCAATTGACTGTACGAATAGCTTTGCTTTACTTTGCGTAAACTTTAAAATATTTATTGTAGTGCGAAAGTGTTTATAGGCTACCTAAAGTGGCAAATTCTAATATATGTATTTTATTGTCCTTGATTACAATATTTCAGGCAAAAAAACTACAAAGTTACAGAAAGTGTTAATTTATTGGAGATGATACAGGTGGAATAAGCATTAATTTAAGACCACTAAAGTTTGTTTGTTATTGACACCTGTACATGCAGGGGTTAATTTGTAAACAGAAAAGGTACAGATTCTTGTAATTAAGGAAGAGGGGTAGGATTTCTTCTGCCATATTCCACTGCCCTTGATTTACAGTAGCTTCCATATATGCGCTTCAAGTTCTCATCTGCTTGTGGGTTTCATGCCTTATTGTTGGTGTTGGTAGCTGCATGCCCACCTTTGCCCAGCCCTGTTTTTATATAATCTTCAGGTTTGAACAGTACCAGTGTTGGGCTGACTAATCTGATGAACAGGAATGACAAGCACTAGTGTTTTGGTGTTTCGCCATTTGGGTTCTGAAAACAAACTATCATTGTCTTACCCATTGATGTCACATCATAAAATATATCATTTCCAAACACTTTGTCTTTCAGTTCAAGGAATAGGAAACCTTTTTTTGCACATGTTATGTACAAAGAGTTCTTTTTTGCAACATAAAATAGCTTTTTTTTCATGCGGTTCATTGCAAACTGTATAATTGTCACCTGTCAGACAAAAAGGTACAGGATGTAGGATCCTCTGCGATCGGCACTCCTGAACCCCTGCGGACATGGATATACTTTTAACATGCTGCATACTATTTTGTATTGTTTTAATAAAAAATTACATTTGTAATTGTACAACACGATATATAAACACGATACATACATTCTGTCTCTATTTCTTTTCACCTTGACTCAACTATACAATATTCCATATCGCTGTAAAATTCGAATGGTTTTTGTCTGTCACTAATTTTTGTTTGTATAACTCTTTCCTGTGACTCAATCCAGCTGAGGTATGCTGCCGTTGTGTCCAAGTTTAAACCACCTCCAAGGAAGGTTTAAATTTAATCCACCTTTCAGATTTAAACCTGGATTAAAATTAGTGTTGCAAGGTGTTAATGTAATTTAATCTTGGATTAAGAAATGTTTAACCTTGGATTCATTTTAAACAAGGATTACATTTGAAACCTGGTTTAAAGTTGTGTGCAACATGATTAAAATATAATCCTTAATTTAATTTGGGTTAGTGGTTAATCCATGTTGGTGCAATCGACCTATCATTTATTTTTTATTTTAAAATAAGACATTTCTAAGACAGTTCAGCTTCAAATCTCCAGCTCTGTTCAATGTACATAACAGTCACTTTTCTGTTTGCAACCAATTATGTTCAGAATGTCATTCTTGTGTGCTGCCACCTGCTGGTGACTCATTTTCTACTTCATTTTCTAATGCTCAAACTGAACTGATGTCAAAACAAACTGGTGAAAAAATGTTGATATTTTACTTATTTAGTTTATATTCTAAAATTGACGTTGGACTTCTGCTCCTACCATGAATATATTTTTTTAAGCATAAACTTTTTTATAATACTGTATTTCATCAAGAAAGTATACTGGTGCAATGGGATTTTTTTTATCCTGGATATTTAACCATGGATTAATTTAAATAAGGATTACAATTTAAACCTGGTATAAACTTTACTGCAACATGAATAGAATATAAATCTTGATGTAGTGTAATCTTGGTTGGTGGTTGTGGGCAGTCTGTGAAAAGATGAAACATAGTTTCCACGGGGGGGGGGGGGGGGGGGGCAGAAGGGGCACTGCTCCCCCGCACATGGGTCAACTCGGCTCAGCCAGTGGTTCGTGGCGACAATACCATGCAACACTTGCCACTGCAGGTCCCCGTAGCGCTTGGGCAGAGGCACCTTGTACAGCACCCTCCAGGACGGCCGCACAGACTCCTCCATCGCCAAGTGAGCCCTCCACTTGGTGTCAGTCAGGTCTTTAAGTCTGTGATAATGCCGGGTATTAACCACAGTGCTGTACAGCTGCCTCTCCTCTGCAGAGTGAAACTGTAAGTTGGTCTCTTCATCCAGGGATAACAGCATCCCGGGTCGCTCCACCCCCCCACCCCCCCCTTCCTCCTCCTCCGGCAGCGCAGGGGAGAGCAGCACTAAGGGGAAATCAAGCTCACGCTCCGGGGCCTGCCTGTCTGAGAAGCACTGCGCCACGAACTCCAACACTGCTGGGCTCAGGGAGGCTCGGATCTCTCTCAGCAGCCTCCCTATGAAGCGCACTGAGTGTAGGCCCAACACTGCAGTCAACTCGGCCCCACTCTTCCATCACCACTCAGTCCAGTCTACCAGGTGACCCAGGGTGGTGACTCCGGCCTGTAAAAGCACTAAAAAAAGCTGTTTAGAATTAAAAGCATCAATGTTGAAAATTCTATTAAAAAACAAAGGCTCATCAAAAATAAAACATGTACAGAGGCTTTCATCTGTCCTTAAAATCTTAATTAACCCCCAGGCATTTAACATGTTACTGTAAAAGCTTTCCAGCTCAGTTCTAATAACTTTACTGGGGGTCATTAAAAACAGCTGTCTGTCTAAGCCAAGCCCCCCAACCCTCTTGAGGAGGGACAAAGCCATGCCTCTCCAGCTCGGCTCAGGGGTGTACAGCAGTCTCTGGGCTGCTTGCAATCTGAACGCAGTGACCCGGGAGGGAATGTCAATCAGTCCCTGCCCTCCTTCATCTCGGGGCAGGTACAGTATTGCTGGTTTCAGCCAGTGGTTTCCATCCCCAAAAAAATTAACTAGTTTTTTCTGGACCTGCTCCAGCAGCCCTGGGGGAGGGTCCAGACACATTAATCTGTGCCACAGCATGGACGCTAACAAGTTGTCAATCACAAGGACCCTCCCCCTGAAGGAGAGGCGGATTAGCAGCCTCTGCCAGCTCTGTAGCCTTCCTGCTACCTTCTCCAGCACCCCCTCCCAGTTTAGCTGCATGAATGCCTCAGTTCCTAAGTACACCCCCAGCACTTTTAATCCAGTTCTGTTCCACTCCAGCTTCTGTGGCAGGGAAGGAGGAGGCTTTCTCAGCCAGCTCCCTGCGAGGAACGCTCCACTTTTAGCCCGATTCACCCGTGCTGAGGAGGCTCTTTCAAAGCCCCTCATGCATGACTCCAGCACCGCCACGTCTTTATCACTGGTTACAAACACATTCAGGTCATCAGTGTACACTGAGAGACGGACGGGCTGGGTGGAGGGGAGGGCAGGTATGGCCAGGCCAGCGAGACGCTCCCTCGGCTGGTGTAGCAGCGGTTCAATGGAGATGGCGTAGAGCATCCCCAACAGAGAGCAGCCCTGTCTAATCCCTCTCTGCACTTTGAAGGGCTGGCTCAGACAATTATTAATCTTGACAAAGCTAAAAATATTAGAATATAAAATTTTAATATAAGAAATAAAAACAGGACCAAAACCAAATGCCTCTAGGGTGCGAAATAAAAAGCCATGGTCTACCCTGTCAATAGCCTTCTCCTGGTCAAGCAACACCAGCCCGAAATCTAAGTTAAAAAGCTTAGATACATTAAAAAGATCTCTGATTAAAAACAAATTATCAAAAATTGAGCGTTTTGGTACACAGTATGTCTGGTCACTGTGCGCCACAGTACCCATACACTCCCTAAGACGGCCGGACAGAGCTTTAGAAAAGACCTTATAATCGCAGCACAGCAACGACACAGGACGCCAGTTCTTCAGCTCACAGAGGTCTCCTTTTTTGGGTAGTAAAGTCAGTACTGCCCTGCGGTAGCTCAGAGGCAGCTCTCCCTCCCGCCACACATTCATTCAGCACCTGGTATAGATCATTTCTAATGCAACTCCAGAAATGTTTATAGAATTCAGCAGGCAGCCCATCCAGCCCAGGTGCTGTTCCATTGGAGAGCTGTGTGACGGCGGTTGTGAGCTCCTCCAGGTGTCCAGGCCGCTCCGTCTCTTGCTGGTCGCAGCCCTCAGCCTGGTACGGTTCTGAATAAAATGTCACCGCGGCCTGACGAAGCTCCGCAGGGCTGGAGACCTCTCTCCCCCCGGGCAGCCTCAGTGTAAGCATTTGTTTTCTTTCAGCTTCTTTCTTCTCCAAGCTGAAGAAGAAGGTCGTGGGGGAGTCCATGTCTCTTAATTCCACAAATCTTGTTCTTACCAGGGACCCCTTGACCTTCTCTTCCAGCAGGCAATTAAAAAGATCAATAAAAACACCATTTAATTTCAATTCAATTTTTAAAAGCCTCCCTTGTACAACCTCCTCTACAGCCACCACGTCTACTCCCAGAATAAAACTGCCAGCCCTGCATAGGGCTATGGTGTCACTGGATGCTAGTCCAGCGCTGCCACTAGCCTCCTTCCCTGTGCGGGGAAGCTCCGCAGCCACGGCCTGATCACCGCCGTCGCCGGCGCTCTACCCCGGCCCCGACTCTCCGACAGCGGCAGCGCTGGGCTGAGACCCTGCATCACCACCAACCAGCGAGTCGTGGCTCGGCTCCCCAGGAGCAGCGAGTTGAGGCTCGCCGCTACTTTTGTGAGCCGCCACAGGGCCCCAGACAGACTCCCCCACGACCACTGCTTCAGATCTTTTCTGCATTTTCTTTTTTTTAATCACAACAGTAAAGCTCCCCTTCGGATCTGCAGGGGGTTCCTGTACGGTTGACTCTGTAGGAGGATCCGCTACTGTAGAGTGCTCCTCCGCAGCAATCCTCTTCTTAACTCGGGGCGCAGGCACGGACGTCTCCGCCGACTCCTCCACCTGTGCTCCCCGAACATCCTCAGCCTGACATTTCATTGTGTCCGAGGTTGCAAAAATAACACACTCTTTCCCCTCTATAATAAACCTCCAGGCTACATTCAGATCCTGCCCCGGTTTATGCGGCAATACAAACACTTGTCTACGAAAAGACATTACATGTTTCACCTCTGGGTTCTTACAGCCTAGCGGAATCATTCTAATAGGGGACATGATTTTACCGTATCTTGCCAATTCTCTTTCAATCACTACATTTGGAATAAAAGGGGGAACATTTGATAAAACCACTTTCCTTAGAGGAGTTGAAAGAGGTAAAGCAGAAATAAAAGCACCATTGACAGAAAATCCTTCCTCTATAATTTATTTACCACTGTTTCTTGACTTAAAAACACAACAATAGCCTTATTCATACGTGAAGCAGATTTTATGTTGTTAAAACCAATTGTCTTACTGACCGATAACAGAACGTCCTCCACGGAAACTTCATTGTCGGGCACACACCTGAACCGATGTCTCCGTGTCAGTCCCTTTATACCGCCGGAGTGTGAGCCCATGTCGGGCTACACAAACTAACTTAGCCTCCCAAACGGAAAGGCCAATAGATAGATAAATAAATAAATAAATCAAAATGTAAAGGCTATATATATATATATTTTTTAAAGAAACTTATAAAATTCCTTTTAAATTAAGCTTGTAAAAATAGTAAAACCAAGACTGTAAAAACAGACCTGCACTATTCAAACACACCGCTCTGAGCTCACAAACCCCTCCCACAATCCCACAATCCTGAGAGAGAGAGAGAGAGAGAGAGAGAGAGAGAGAGCGAGAGAGAGAGGAATCACCATGGCTATGATCATGGATCAACAACACCACAGTTTGATTCTTGAGGAGAGGAAGCTACACTTAGAAATAGAAAAGTTATTTAGAAAAATTTAACTAAAACTGGAAATAGCAAAAATGTCTGGTGCAGCTCAGATCTAAAACACAGTCAGTTTCCTCATGTAGGATCACAGCAGCAATTGTTTTTACATGCTAATGTTAGTAGTTGGAGTTGTGTTCTGTTGTTAACTTAGGATACATTAAACTACCTATCAAATAGAAAATGTATGTTCTTAGTCATATTTTGGTATGATAAACATTAGAGTGAAAGCATGAAATATGTAACTCTGCACTGTATTAATTATAACATTGTGATCACGCGTCACTCAGGGATTGGTTTACGTATCCTAACGGGTCCTTGCACCTTGAAGTAAAAGCCACAGATCTGATTTGATGTTAATTAACTTTGATGCACAGGGGAGAGGTCTATTGTCTTACCTTGGTTTAGAACAGGGCATCTATTTCAAGTTAGCTATAACATTTGGTAAGTAACTTGAACTGTAACTGTTTAGAGCTAAAAACAAGTAAAAAGGTCTAATTAAGCAAATTATCAGTTCAATTAAGAGTCTAGTTAAGTAATTGAGAGCTCGGTTGGAATGAAAACCAGCAGCCACAGCGGGTCCCCAGGACGGAGTTTGAGAAGCCCTGGTCTACAATGATCCTGCAATCATATTGTCCTGTTTAATTTATGATGTCATAATATGAGGTGTTTAGTGTTTAGTATATTAACATAATGAAGTTACATATTGTATAGTATTGATACACATGATGCCACTGAAAGGTAGCAGCATGTTCTGATGTGATAGATACAAAGATCCTAACAGTACAGGATCAGGGTCATGCATACACAATGTTCTTGTAAATTAGACACAATGTAAATGTAAGCTTATCAGGACGCTGTGTTATTGTCTATTGCAAAACCCTTTTTATTGGCTAGTCTACATTTCTTACTTTATTGTATTTAAAAATGCATACAAATAGTGGGCTACCGAGTGACTCACCTGGTCAATGCACGGTCGCATGGTGTGCAGGGTGAATCATAGAGTCAGGGGGTGCAGGTTTGTATCCTGGCTGTGTGAAGTTGCCGGTCTTCGCTGGGGATTTCAGAGGGAGTGTCATATTGGCTCTGGTGCTCCCTTCAGGGACGGTTTCTCCTCATCACCCTACAGTGCACCCCCTGCTATGGTGCAGTTCCAAAAACAACCTTTGTTTATTTATACAGGTTCCTCCTGCTACCAACAATGGTACTGGGGGATGACAGACACTGTTTGCAGCCCCAAACCAAAAACATAAAACAATAAATACAGTGTCCAATCCAGCAGTGCACACACGGGTTGAGGTAGTGGGGAGTGCAGGTGACTGTGCTGTGGCAGTGTAGCTGTTCCGGGGGTCATGCTGGCTCAGTTGCTTCAGCACCCGGATTCGTAGAGATCTGCCAATACACAAAACAAACACACAAACAGTGCTCTGGCTTGTTTACTCACCTAGCTGCGTCCCCTTTGTACTGCTAAACTCCTACCTGTGATCAGTGCAGCACCACGCTCTAGCCAATACAGCTGATCACAACAGAGTCGTTCAGCAGTCTTACAGCTATGCCCTTTCCCCAAGATGGCAGACTTCCAGTTCTGTCCTACCATCGAGTCGGCCCATCCCTGTGAAGATGTACCACCAACCTTACTTTGCGCCCTTCCTGGTCGGGAGGTAGATTTGTAACTCAGATTCTTTCTCTCTTGTTCACACCTGACAATAACCCCGTCCCCCCTTTTATTTTGTAATTACAGAGAATTCCATTGCCTAGGTGCATGGCTAAGTGTATTCACTGTGGGATGTTTGTTTATGAAACCTTTAGTCTAAAGAATCACTGGACTGACTTAATCTTGTTTTACAATCTTGTGGAGGCACTTGATTTGTTTTTGGCAATTGACCAGTTGTGATTAACTTTAGCAATAAAAAAAACAGGTTCACGTTTTCTGTTCCATAATGATGACTTCACCAATCTCCTTCACGGTCTTCAGCTGAGGTCTCACCCACTTCTCATGAAGGTCCTTCAACTTCACATAAAGCTCTCTGGATTTCTCTCCTTGGAGAATATCCATAGCATGAAACCACCATAGATACATCTCTGGGCTGATCTCATACTTTGTTAAAATTGCTTCTTTACTTTTCCACAGTCCAAAGTGTCATCCTTCTCCACACTAATCGTATTCTTCTGTCCTTCTCTGGTCACCTGTAAGCAGCTGCCATCCTTTCAAAAGTGGTTAAAACTGCCTAATGTCCTCTTCTGGGTCCAGCTATTGTAAGTGAGATTCTCTCCATTCCCCTTAATGCTCACGGGTAAAGGATGACCCTGGGGCTGATCAAGCCTGACCATCTTCACATCCTTCCTCCTCCCGTGATGCACGACTATATCTGCAGTGAGGACTGGCAGAACTGCTGTGCCCCTCCATGCCACCCTTGCCAGTCTGCCCACAGTGAGAGCTGTGTTTTTGGGAGGCTTGTTTGCACACCTAAACTTTAACCTTTCAACTTAAAACCACCATCTAACTTTGTTATTGGTAAAGTGTTGATCTGTTTGTGTGTGTATATATATATATATATATATATATATATATATATATATATATATATATATATATATATATATATACAGACGTGCTCAAATTTGTTGGTACCCTTACAGCTCATTGAAATAATACTTCATTCCTCCTGAAAAGTGATGAAATTAAAAGCTATTTTATCATGTATACTTGCATGCCTTTGGTATGTCATAGAATAAAGCAAAGAAGCTGTGAAAAGAGATGAATTATTGCTTATTCTACAAAGATATTCTAAAATGGCCTGGACACATTTGTTGGTACCCCTTAGAAAAGATCATAAATAATTGGATTACAGTGATATTTCAAACTAATTAGCTTCTTTAATTAGTATCACACATGTCTCCAATCTTGTAATCAGTCATTCAGCCTATTTAAATGGAGAAAAGTAGTCACTGTGCTGTTTGGTATCATTGTGTGCACCACACTGAACATGGACCAGAGAAAGCAAAGGAGAGAGTTGTCTGAGGAGATCAGAAAGAAAATAATAGACAAGCATGGTAAAGGTAAAGGCTACAAGACCATCTCCAAGCAGCTTGATGTTCCTGTGACAACAGTTGCAAATATTATTAAGAAGTTTAAGGTCCATGGAACTGTAGCCAACCTCCCTGGGCGCGGCCGCAAGAGGAAAATTGACCCCAGATTGAACAGAAGGATAGTGCGAATGGTAGAAAAAGAACCAAGGATAACTGCCAAAGAGATACAAACTGAACTCCAAGGTGAAGGTATGTCAGTTTCTGATCGCACCATCCGTCGCTTTTTGAGCGAAAGTGGGCTTCATAGAAGAAGACCCAGGAGGACTCTACTTTTGAAAGAAAAACATAGAAAAGCCATACTGGAATTTGCTAAAATGCATATTGACAAGCCACAATCCTTCTGGGAGAATGTCCTTTGGACAGATGAGTCAAAACTGGAGCTTTTTGGCAAGTCACATCAGCTCTATGTTCACAGATGAAAAAATGAAGCATTCAAAGAAAAGAACACCATACCTACAGTGAAACATGGAGGAGGCTCGGTTATGTTTTGGGGCTGCTTTGCTGCGCCTGGCACAGGGTGCCTTGAATTTGTGCAGGGCACAATGAAATCTCAAGACTATCAAGGCATTCTGGAGCGAAACGTACTGCCCAGTGTCAGAAAGCTCTGTCTCAGTCTCAGGTTATGGGTCCTCCAACAGGATAATGACCCAAAACACACAGCTAAAAGCACCCAAGAATGAATAAGAACAAAACATTGGACTATTCTGAAGTGGCCTTCTATGAGTCCTGATCTGAATCCTATCGAACATCTATGGAAAGAGCTGAAACTTGCAGTCTGGAGAAGGCACCCATCAAACCTGAGACAGCTGGAGCAGTTTGCTCAGGAAGAGTGGGCCAAACTACCTGTTAACAGGTGCAGAAGTCTCATTGAGAGCTACAGAAAACGTTTGATTGCAGTGATTGCCTCTAAAGGTTGTGCAACAAAATATTAGGTTAGCGGTCCCATCATTTTTGTCCATGCCATTTTCATTTGTTTTATTATTTACAATATTATGTTGAATAAAAAATCAAAAGCAAAGTCTGATTTCTATTAAATATGGAATAAACAATGGTGGGTGCCAATTACTTTTGTCAGTTTCAAGTTATTTCAGAGAAAATTGTGCATTCTTCGTTTTTTGTGGAGGGGTACCAACAAATAGCACGTCTGTATATATATATATATATATATATACACACACACACACACACTACCAGTCAAAAGTTTTTATTGATATTTACTCAATGTAGTCTGAAATTAAAGCATAGAACAAATAAACAATTGGAGATAAAAAAGAAATCATGGAATCGTTTTGTTTAACAAAATTTAATCTAAATTTTTGACTCATCAAAGTAGCCACCTTTTGCAGATATAACAGCCGAACACACTCGTGGCATTCTTTCTACAATGGAAATCAAATATTATTCGGAAAGTTCTTCCCAACACTCTGCAGAAGTTCCCACAAATGTGTTGCACTTGTAGGTTGCTTTGCTTTCACCCTTCTGTCCAGTTCATCCCAAACCAGCTCGATGGGGTTTAAGTCTGGAGACTGTGCTGGCCATTCCATGATTTGAAGCCTACCGTCTTGTTCTTTTCTTCTAAGGTAGTTCTGACATAGTCTGGAGGTATGTTTTGGGTCATTATCTTGCTGTAGGATGAACCCCTGACCAACTAGGCGTATACCAGAGGATATTGCATGGCGCTGCAAAATGCTGTGGTAGCAGTTTTTGTTCAGGGTGCCACTCACTCTGTGCAAGTCGCCAACTCTGGATCCAGCTAAAGAGCCCCAGACCATCACCCTTCCTCCTCCATGTTTGACAGTTGGTGTCACACCCCGAGGAACCATCCTTTCGCCTGTAAGGTGGCTCTTAGCCAAGGACGGTTTACTTGGCACCATGACCAGGTGCTGCAATGTTTGGCCTTAGCATTGGAAGACAAGCATAACATGACCAATAAGTTGCCACCTGTTCCATCAAAACATTACACACATTACAGACATCAGGAAGCTGCCAGAAACTGGAAAATGATGGCAGATGTTGGTCAACGGCTTATTTTTCCACCTGAGATTGCCACCACTCACCTTCGACCAGATATTGTCTTGTGGTCTGGATCAGCACGCCTTGTTCACCTGATAGAGTTAACAGTGCCATGGGAGGATGCTGTAGATGAGGCATATGAGAGGAAGAAACTGCGGTATGCTCAACTAGCCACTGAAGCGGAACAGCGAGGATGGAGAGTCCGGGTTTACCCAGTGGAAGTGGGTTGTCGAGGATTTGTGGCACACTTTACAACCCGGTTTCTCAGAGACGCCAGATTCAGTGGCCAAGAGTTGTGTCGCACAGTGAAGAACTTATCTGAAGCAGCAGAGAGGAGCAGCAACTGGCTGTGGTTGAGACGGAAAGATTCTGGCTGGGGATCTGAAGCACAATAGAAAGAAAGAAACGCTGATGTACAGATAAGTAAGCTGGGCTGAGTTGAGTGGGAGACGGAGAGAGGTGATGCTGGGACGCCAGAATCACCGTCGAGCCCTCTTGAGGTGACGTGGGCTAGTCGACGAAACACTGAGGATGGAAGGTGCCCACTTGAAGACCCCAGAGATGTACCCTACTTAGCTCAATCCAGACGGTTGTCATGCTGATGCGCTGGGGAAGCCGCACTTTGGTTGATCCCCGGAGCCAGCATCGCAGCCGTTGTGTGTGCTGATGCGCTAGGGAGGCAAAATAAGCTGATCCCTGGAGCCAGCATTACACTTCAGCCATTAACACCAGACAGAAGGATATCTACATCATCATATGGAAGGAAACGTAAATGGATGGAGACACATATGGATCACATTAGTTTACTGTAAAGCTACGTCTTAGTTGGTGCTTATCTTGGCGAGAGCCGAGTTCAAATCAGCATGAATTTTTAACATCTACTCTCGTGTAATGGAATTCATTATATATATATATATATATATATATATATATATATATATATAGTTATGAATGCTCAAAGTCAGGAGAGGGCATAACTTAAATCCACCAGGCCAAAAAAAAGATGAATTTGGTGCGTTAAAACTAAATTTGACATGATTAAAGCACATTTTTGGGGCATTTTGATTTCAGATATGTTTAAGTTAGTTAAAAACGAAAGGTAATAAATCTGTTTAGGATTTTGTTTGTTGAAATCTAAAATTCCGTCCAACCAAGCGACTCTTAATTGTGATCAGGGTCCTCTAAATGTTCTAACCATGAAAATAATGTCACACAGTCATTCTTCAGTCCCTAATTGTTCTTCTCTGTTTCTCCAGAGCTGCCCCAGACTACACTCACCCTGGAGCCTCCATTCCCAGAGATATTCACCGGGGAGACAGTTACTCTGAGGTGTGGGGTTGAGGGGGGTTCTGCTGGCTGGAAATATCTCTGGTACAAAGACAGTGAGGACACTCCAGTGCTCCAGACTGCTGTCCGCAGTATAACTGGTGACAGCTGCACCATCACTGCAGCTGCTGTATCTGACCAGGGCCAGTACTGCTGTCGAGGACAAAGAGGAGATCAGCCACTCTACTCACAGCTCAGTGATAAAGTAATATTAGCTGTGTCTGGTGAGTTTACTCAGCTTAATGCAGGCTCTTCATAGACAGTTACACTGACCATATGAGTGTTTTCATATTTCAACAGGCAGTTATACATTTTTCTAATGATTTTATTAACCCAGATTGTGAATATGAAGCATTCTGTTTAATTTAATTAATTCCAATTCCACTTTATTGAATTTATCAATGAGTTAATGCTGAGTCTGGACAGGAGCGCAGTAATGCTGTCACCCTAACTGTATCCAGTAAGTCATTTTCATTAAGTAATATTTAACCACAGTGTAGAATAATGCACTCTGGTAGGTTAGATAGGCAGGTAACACATTTTTTTTGTAATTCTCTGCTTATGCATTTAACACATAATGGCTTCCTTTTAGGTTTGCTCTTGGAGTATTAGAAATAAAAAGTTAAATTGCATATTATGATAATATAAATACTTGTCATCTTTGTGCTTCATTCCATACTGAAAAACTGTTTTAAATTATCAGAAAAAATCATCTTGTGTCCTCTGGTCCTGGTTTCTGTACTGCGCTTAAAGTATTGGTTAGGGTTAACTATGCCAACGCCTTTTAAGATCTTATAGACCTCAATCAAATGCCCCCTGATTCTTCTTTGTTCTAAGCTAAATAAATTCAGTTCCTTCAATCCATATTTGCAGCGTGATCCTAGTCTGGGTCCTCTCTGTTGAATTCTCTCCAGGGCCACAGTTTTGATAATGTGTTGACCAGAACTGAACACAGCATTCTAGAGGTAAAAACAGTGAGATATATCTAGATATGTGAGAGGGGGATAAGGAGAGGTAGAAAGGAAGAGGGAGTCAGCGAGAGCCACAAAGAGTGAGGAAGAGAGAGTGAGTTCTGAGACATTTGGCATTGGTGCAGAGGAATAAAGAGAAAAAGAATGAAAGGAGGAATAAAGAGAAAAAGAATGAAAGGAGGAAGAGAGAGAAAAAGAATGAAAGGAGGAAGAGAATAATAAGAAGGGAGAGACACTCTGATCTTGAAGAATAATTGGCAGAAATAATCTGGTTTGTAAAAGAGCGAACAATAACAAAGTCACGACATTGATTTGGTCTGAAAGTGAGATAAAACATCAAAAGGGCAATACCAGCGAGGTGTAAAGAAAAAGACACACGACTCAGCTATTACACCAAAAACCACTATATACATGAGGTGCTGTGCTGTGCTGTGCTGTGCTGTGCGTTTTGTAGAACTTTTGTTCTGGCCCTTGTGCCTTTTTGTTTTGTTAACGTGTTTTGTTTAGTGTTTGTAACTGTGTTATTTGTAATTAAACATGCACATTAGCGCTTTACTGCAGCTATCTAGCCTCTGAGTCTCTCTTTCCAGCTCCAGCCTTTGCTGTGATGCTATCCTTACCACGGGGAGTGAGAGGAAAATAGAGTAATAGACAGTCAGATCTATATGGAGAGAGAGAGAAAGAAAGAAGACTGTGATCTATACAGAGGAGGACAGAGAGAAACCAAGAGACCCATATTATTATTATTATTATTATTTATTTCTTAGTAGACGCCCTTACCCAGGGCGACTTACAGTCGTAAATAAAAAATACATTTCAAGAATCACAGTACAAGTATTAATACAATTAAGAGCAAGATAAATACAATGACTTCAGTTTTAGTAAGTACAAGTATATGACAAAATACGATTCAATATTGGAGCAGATAACAGTGTCAGTGATAGTACATCAGGGTACGATTAAATGCAAAATACTACAGATTGACTAACACTTGTGGCAGATTACAGTACAGTACTCCGTAAAGCACAGGATTAAATGCAGTAAAATGTAGAAAGGGGCATAAGAGAGAAAGTGTGGGGTGACAGAGAGTGAGAAAGACAATGAGATCTATTCAGTGAGAGTGAAAGAGAGAAAGTGGATGAGGAGGGAGAGATGGTGAGAGTGTAGTGGTGGTGATGCAGGTGTGTTTGTGTAAAACTGTCAGTTCCCTCCAGTCAGTGGTCAATCCTGACCCGTCTCTCAGCCCTGCTGATCTGAACTCTTTCTGTCTTTTCAGATCAGTGGGTGATCCTGCAGACTCCTCAATCCTGACCCGTCTCTCAGCCCTGCTGATCTGAACTCCTTCTGTCTTTTCAGATGAATGGGTGATCCTGCAGACTCCCCCCCAGCCTGTGATTGAGGGAGACTCTCTGACTCTGAGGTGTCGTGTCCGCACAGGTTATACAACTACCAGGGTTACATTTTATAAGGATAATAAAGAGTTACAGTCCCAGGCTGGCACAGAGCTGAGTGTGAATCGTGTTTCAAAGAGTGACGAGGGGTCCTACAAGTGCAGAGCGTGGAGCTCCGATTACTCTGCAGAGGTGCGGGTGTCAGTGAGAGGTAGGTTCATTCTAACATCACCCCTTCTCTGTCTGTAATGTCTCTGTCTGTAGTGTCGGGCAGCAGTGTGGAGTAGTGGTTAGGCTCTAAACTCTTGACCGGAGGGTCGTGGGTTCAATCCCAGGTGGGGGACACTGCTGCTGTACCCTTGAGCAAGGTACTTTACCTAGATTGCTCCAGTAAAAACCCAACTGTATAAATGGGGAACTGTATGTAAAAATAATGTGATATCTTGTAACAATTGTAAGTTGCTCTGGATAAGAGTGTCTGCTAAGAAATTAATATTAATAAATTAATATTGAAGTCCAGTCCAGCTGTATTAATGAATGTCTTAATAATTTAAAGTTAAATAAGAGCAGAGCTTTCTGATATGATAGCAAGGTCTTGTGTTCTGACAAGCTGTCACGAAGATGTAAGAATCCACAGCAGCCCATACCAAATATAGCAAGATCAAGCCTTTTCTCAAAACTGTTAATGAGAAACTTCCAATTACATGTTCTATATTTTTTCATATTTGTCTTACCTTTTATGATGTTTACAATCATTCTGAGTGGTTCTGAGTCATGCTGCTCCTCAAATACTGCATTTAAATTATTTTTATCAGTATCAAAATCCACCTGGCATTGTCTGTGTCTGTACAGACCTAGCAGTCCGCTCCTTCTGGGTACTGGGTACATGGTGCAGTGACAGCACAACTCTGCCTGTTGCTTTATCCAAATCAAATTAGTATCATAAATAACAAATATAAAGTGTGCAGGAAATGTCTCATTCATGGTATAAGAAAGATTATGCACTGAATTTTTATTGTGTCTGAGAATGATCCCACCCGTGATCCAGAGGACTCAAACACATCTTAAATAAGCAACGTGTCTCAGGAGGTTATCAGCTGCCGGCTCATATGAGTGGGTGCCTTCTCCAGACTGCAAGTTTCAGCTCTTTCCATAGATGTTCGATAGGATTCAGATCAGGACTCATAGAAGGCCACTTCAGAATAGTCCAATGTTTTGTTCTTATCCATTCTTGGGTGCTTTTAGCTGTGTGTTTTGGGTCATTATCCTGTTGGAGGACCCATGACCTGCGACTGAGACAGAGCTTTCTGACACTGGGCAGGACGTTTCGCTCCAGAATGCCTTTATGGTCTTGAGATTTCATTGTGCCCTGCACAGATTCAAGGCACCCTGTGCCAGGCGCAGCCCCAAAACATAACCGAGCCTCCTCCATGTTTCACTGTAGGTATGGTGTTCTTTTCTTTGAAAGCTTCATTTTTTCGTCTGTGAACATAGAGCTGATGTGACTTGCCAAAAAGCTCCAGTTTTGACTCATCTGTCCAAAGGACATTCTCCCAGAAGGATTGTGGCTTGTCAATATGCATTTTAGCAAATTCCAGTCTGGCTTTTCTATGTTTTTCTTTCAAAAGTGGAGTCCTCCTGGGTCTTCTTCCATGGAGCCCACTTTCGCTCAAAAAGCGACGGATGGTGCGATCAGAAACTGACGTACCTTCACCTTGGAGTTCAGCTTGTATCTCTTTGGCAGTTATCCTTGGTTCTTTTTCTACCATTCGCACTATCCTTCTGTTCAATCTGGGGTCGATTTTCCTCTTGCGGCCGCGCCCAGGGAGGTTGGCTACAGTTCCATGGACCTTAAACTTCTTAATAATATTTGCAACTGTTGTCACAGGAACATCAAGCTGCTTGGAGATGGTCTTGTAGCCTTTACCTTTACCATGCTTGTCTATTATTTTCTTTCTGATCTCCTCAGACAACTCTCTCCTTTGCTTTCTCTGGTCCATGTTCAGTGTGGGTGCACACAATGATACCAAACAGCACAGTGACTATGACTACTTTTTCTCCATTTAAATAGGCTGAATGACTGATTACAAGATTGGAGACATGTGTGATACTAATTAAAGAAACTAATTCGTTTGAAATATCACTATAATCCAATTATTTATTATCTTTTCTAAGGGGTACCAACAAATGTGTCCAGGCCATTTTAGAATATCTTTGTAGAATAAGCAATAATTCATCTCTTTTCACAGCTTCTTTGCTTTATTCTATGACATACCAAAGGCATGCAAGTATACATGATAAAATAGCTTTTAATTTCATCACTTTTCAAGAGGAATGAAGCATTATTTCAATGAGCTGTAAGGGTACCAACAAATTTGAGCACGTCTGTATATATGTGTGTATATATATATATATATATATATATATATATATATATATTGTAAAAGATTCACACCCACTTGGGTTCGTTGCCCCTTTAAGAATAGACCCAGCACACAGACGTGGATTTTTTTCAGCGCGTTTGCGCAATTTTTTTAATAAACAGAAACAAAACAAATACAAAATTCAAATAAACACCTAGCTCTTCTGGAGCACTAACTCGACTTTCAGGAACACCCTGACTAACGCGGGACAGCTACGCTGTTTACCCGTCTTCACAAAACACGCCGTTTCAAACAGCACTTACTTTCTCTTCATTTGGCTACTCGGAGACAGCGCACCTCTCTGCCTCCTTCCACTCAGCAGCCCTGAGCAGACTGCCTGCTCTCTATTTAAACCCCCGCACCTGGGCTTAATTTCCAATAACGCCCAGGTGCGGATGATAATTAACAATAACACAATTAAACAAATCAATTAGAAACAATAAAGCAATACAAATCCAACAAAAAGGTGCATTCCCACATGGTTTTTTCCTTGCAGGGAGGTTTTAACCCCCTCCCTGCCGTCTCTCACAACCCGCTATATTACATATCCCCCCCCTTGTCTTTCCAAGACACCGGCCATGAGACGGCCACCTCCTCCCCTAAAACACAACCACCCACCCTCGAGTCCATAAATGTCAATTTTCGCCCTCCTCCACGGGCGAACTCGAGGGTGGATCGGTCCACGTCCTGGGTCAGCCAGGTAGGGACCGCACACCGGCGACGAGGGACCCCACCGGTTTGTCAGGGGCGACCGGCACGACAACCGGGGCACTGGAGGCTGCAGTAGCGGGCAGAGGTCTGCAGCTGGGACCCAGTGCAGCGACGTCCGGTCAGCAAGGGGGAGCGACGTAGCGACCAGGGGGAGCGTACGCGACGTCTGGGAGCAGCACAGCGACGTCTTAATGTCCGGGAGGAGCGGAGCAGGGGACCAGGTGGAGAACTGTGCCCGATCCTGCCGACTCCTGGGCTCCAGGTCAAGTGAAGGGAGGTCCAGGCTAACCGACAGGGTGTCCAGGAGCAAGGGGTAAGGGACTGGACGCAGCGACGCCGGACTGGACCGTAGGGGTGGTGGTCGGGGCTGTGGTGGAGGTACGCTTTTCACCTCCTCCCTAGGCTCCGGAAGCGGCAGCTCCTCCCCTCTGGGCTCTGGCAACGGCAGCTCCTCCCCTCTGGGCTCTGGCAGCGGCAGCTCCTCCCCTCTGGGCTCCGGCAGCGGCAGCTCCTCCCCTCTGGGCTCCGGCAGCGGCAGCTCCTCCCCTCTGGGCTCTGGCAGCGGCAGCTCCTCCCCTCTGGGCTCTGGCAGCGGCAGCTCCTCCCCTCTGGGCTCTGGCAGCGGCAGCTCCTCCCCTCTGGGCTCTGGCAGCAGCAGCTCCTCCCCTCTGGGCTCTGGAAGCGGCGGCTCCTCCCCTCTGGGCTCCGGCAGCGGCAGCTCCTCCCCCTCTGGCTCTCGGGACGGTAGCTCCACCCCCTCTGGCTCTCGGGACGGCAGCTCCCACTTTTGTAGCAGCCGCTCCAGTTCCGTTGGCTCCCACTCTTGTATTATCAACGGGGCCCCGCCCAGCTCCTGTCTCTGCCTCTCCATCTTCTTAATCTGCTCCACCTGAGCAGCGGTGTTTTTATTGAACATCTCAATTAATTCTTTAAAATCCATTTGGGTCTCCAGGGGCGCCCACAATCGCTGCCACCAAATGTAAACGATCTCACCCTCACTTGGGTTCGTTGCCCCTTTAAGAATAGACCCAGCACACAGACGTGGATTTTTTTCAGCGCGTTTGCGCAATTTTTTTAATAAACAGAAACAAAACAAATACAAAATTCAAATAAACACCTAGCTCTTCTGGAGCACTAACTCGACTTTCAGGAACACCCTGACTAACGCGGGACAGCTACGCTGTTTACCCGTCTTCACAAAACACGCCGTTTCAAACAGCACTTACTTTCTCTTCATTTCGCTTCTCGGAGACAGCGCACCTCTCTGCCTCCTTCCACTCAGCAGCCCTGAGCAGACTGCCTGCTCTCTATTTAAACCCCCGCACCTGGGCTTAATTTCCAATAACGCCCAGGTGCGGATGATAATTAACAATAACACAATTAAACAAATCAATTAGAAACAATAAAGCAATACAAATCCAACAAAAAGGTGCATTCCCACATGGTTTTTTCCTTGCAGGGAGGTTTTAACCCCCTCCCTGCCGTCTCTCACAACCCGCTATATTACAATATATATATATATATATATATATATATATATATATATATATATATATATATATATATATATATATATATTTATGTATATACACTACCGGTCAAAAGTTTTAGAACACCTCAATTTTTCCAGTTTTTATTGAAATTTACGCAGTTTAATGTCTCAATGTACTCTGAAATTAAAGCATTGAACAAATAAACAATTGGAGATAAAAATGAAATCATGGAATCGTTTTGTTTATCAAAATTTAATCTAAATTTTTGACTCATCAAAGTAGCCACCTTTTGCAGATATAACAGCCGAACACACTCGTGGCATTCTTTCTACAATGGAAATCAAATATTATTCGGAAAGTTCTTCCCAACACTCTGCAGAAGTTCCCACAAATGTGTTGCACTTGTAGGTTGCTTTGCTTTCACCCTTCTGTCCAGTTCATCCCAAACCAGCTCGATGGGGTTTAAGTCTGGAGACTGTGCTGGCCATTCCATGATTTGAAGTCTACCGTCTTGTTCTTTTCTTCTAAGGTAGTTCTGACATAGCCTGGAGGTATGTTTTGGGTCATTATCTTGCTGTAGGATGAACCCCTGACCAACTAGGCGTATACCAGAAGGTATTGCATGGCGCTGCAAAATGCTGTGGTAGCAGTTTTGGTTCAGGGTGCCACTCACTCTGTGCAAGTCGCCGACTCTGGATCCAGCTAAAGAGCCCCAGACCATCACGCTTCCTCCTCCATGTTTGACAGTTGGTATCACACACCGAGGAACCATCCTTTCGCCTACTCGACGGCGTACAAAAACCCTGCGTGATGAACCGAAGATTTCAAATTTTGATTCATCGGTCCATAAGACCTTCTTCCAGTCTTCAGTAGTCCACTGGCGGTGCTTCATGGCCCAGGCAAGCCTCTTTTTCTTATTTTGCCATCTTAGCAATGGCTTTCTTACTGCCACTCGACCTGTCAAACCTGCAGCTCGAAGTCTTCTCTTCACAGTTGAAACTGACACTTGCTTACTTCAACCAGTGTTAAGCTGTGCTTGAAGCTGTTGTCCTGTGAGCCGCCTATCACGCAAGCTGTTGACTCTCAGAAACTTGTCTGTAAGTTGTCTGTAAGTATATATATATATATATATATATATATATATATATATATATATAACACGGCTTGGAAAAATAACAACCTCTGATTGGTTAAACAGCATCACATGACCGTGTGTATATATAGCATATAGCACGGCTTGCATACTAATGAGACGCTTCACACTGAATAAATCACTCCGCACCACTACATTCTAAATTCCATGACAAACTGACATTTTATTTGTTATTAGTTACAAAACCACAGCCAAAAATGAGTGGCATTTGACCTATTTCCTTTAATATATTTGGGGATGAAACTCCACATAACTGGTACAACACCAGCTTTCTCAGTGAAGACAGCAGTGCACCTGAAAAAAAATAAATAAATAAAATAAGTGCACCAGCAAGAGTAAACACATAACAGTAGATGAGGAAGAGCTAAATGAAATAGAAGAAAACAAAGATTGAAAAAAACACGCCCACACAAAAAATACAGCATGGGCTGGTTAATGAACTTAAAGAGAAAATATGGACATTCAAGCAGTATAAACCAATTCAGGGCGTGTGGTTCCGATGATATATACCACTTCTGGGGTGGTTAAAGTTATATATATATATATATTTGTTTATTTGTTAAGTTGAGGAGGCTCTGCCTCCCTTGCCTCCTCTAAGAAGCCTCCATTGCTTGTAAATGTTTTGGTAGCTATGTGAGTCAAAACAGAGATAAAGAAAGAGAGAGAACTGTGTGATCCCGTGGTTACTGCAATAACTTCAAAAATAAATAAAACAAATTGGCATACAACAAAAGCGTGGAACTCTATTGAAAAGCTGTTGGATTGAAATTTTCTAGGTGGGTCAAATTTTATAATAAAAATAAAAAAAAAAACATTGGTGTTGATCTGTCAGCCAGTTTTTACTTGATTTAAGTGTTGCTACTGATGCTCTGAAAGGGAAAGGTGCACACTAATTATATCATCTTTATATTTCTACAGAGCTGCCCCAGACTACACTCACCCTGGAGCCTCCATTCCCAGACATATTCACTGGGGAGACAGTCACTCTGAGGTGTGGGGTTGAGGGGGGTTCTGCTGGCTGGAAATATCTCTGGTACAAAGACAGTGAGGACACTCCAGTGCCCCAGACTGCTGGCCGCAGTATAACTGGTGACAGCTACACAGTCACTGCAGCTGCTGTATCTGACCAGGGCCAGTACTGCTGTCGAGGACAAAGAGGAGATCAGCCACTCTACTCACATCTCAGTGATAAAGTAATATTAACTGTGTCTGGTGAGTTTACTCAGCTTAATGCAGCCTCTTCATAGACAGTTACGCTGACCATATGAGTGTTTTCATATTTCAACAGGCAGTTATACATTTTTCTAATGATTTTATTAACCCAGATTGTGAATATGAAGCATTCTGTTTAATTTAATTAATTCCAATTCCACTTTATTGAATTTATCAATGAGTTAATGCTCTTGAGTTAAAGCTTTTTGAATAGGTTGTATTAATGTGCATCCTTCGGTTTACCCAAAGATATATTCAGATCTAACTGAACGGGGTTAGAAACTATTGTAAACATTGGTAAACTATTTGTTTAAGGTCGTTAATGTACTGTAATCATCCCTCTACACCTAAATAAAAATCCCTTTCAGCAGGTTAGCCACTGTGCGTCACATGTGCAATATTCCATTCTCTCCAGTCAGGACAGCTGTAGAATAGACTATAGCTAATATGCTATAGAACAAACTAATGCCCACATGTGATGGAGAACAGAATATTAGTCATATGTGATGGATGATGTAATAGATAATAAAAGCACATGACAGGGCGTGCGTTGTGTTGCATTAAAATATGTCTGTAGTTGGGTTAATGCAACACAACGCACAGGCCCTGGAGTGTGTTATCCCGCTTATAAAAACGGACACAATATATATATTTTTTAAAACAAACTCATTTTTTAATTTTTTCAAAAAATCAAACAATTATTATATATCCTTCCACTTTGGAGAACATATACTGCCTCAAACAAGGTTCTATTTGTTGTAAACTGGAGGTTTCAATGTTTCCATTTGTTATTATTATTTATTTCTTAGCAGACGCCCTCATCCAGGGCAACGTACAATTAGCATGTCTATCTCCACTTCATTTTCCTCTGGTCCTGGTTTCTGTACTGCGCTTCAAGTATTGGTTCGGGTTAACTATGCCAACGCCTTTTAAGATCTTATAGACCTCAATCAAATGCCCCCTGATTCTTCTTTGTTCTAGGCTAAATAAATTCAGTTCCTTCAATCCATATTTGCAACTCGATCCTCGTCTGGGTCCTCTCTGTTGAATTCTCTTCCGGGCCACAGTTTTGATAATGTGGTGACCAGAACTGAACACAGCATTCTAAACGCTTTACTGTGACCTTTCAACTGTCAAGACTCTCTCTCGTTTGGGGCTGTCCTGTACTCAGAATTAAGTATTCACAATGTAAATGGCATGTCTTTATTTAAGAAGAAAAAACTGTTTTATTTTGAATACAGAAATTCTTTTTATATAGGGTAAAAAAATAAAAAATAAGAACGCATTTTATTATGGACACATCTGATTGTCGAGGTGTAAGTTTAGGCTTGATTTGAAAAGACCCTCACACGACATGAAGATGTGCAGGAAGCCTGAGCTCCAGGTGACTTCACCCCAGCAGCATAGCAACCACTGCCATGCTGATCTGTCTGTCCCCCGACCTGCTGGAGAATCAGAGACCCATTTAGAGGGCTACCAGCTACCATTACTAGCAGGGGGAAACCCTTACTGCACCTTAATAGCAAATTCATTGCTTGTATTAACTTTCAGTTGTAAATACCAGAGAATTCTATATCTATACAGCTGACCTTGTGTCTTCAGGGGATCCTGGGATTTATCTTAAACAAAATCAAACCATTTATCTTTAACTAACTGGGATTTATAAAACAATGAGGTCCCTTTTCGGGAGAGAACGAGAGAGAAAGAGCAAGAAAATAAGTTGAAATATAGAGGTAAAAACAGTGAGATATATCTAGATATGTGAGAGGGGGATAAGGAGAGGTAGAAAGGAAGAGGGAGTCAGCGAGAGCCACAAAGAGTGAGGGAGAGAGAGTGAGTTCTGAGACATTTGGCATTGGTACAAGAGGAATAAAGAGAAACAGAATGAAAGGCGGAATAAAGAGAAAAAGAATGAAAGGAGGAAGAGAGAGAAAAAGAATGAAAGGAGAAAGAGAGAGAATAATAAGAAGGGAGAGACACTCTGGCCATGGGGAGTGAGAGAAAAATAGAGTAATGGACAGTCAGATCTATATAGAGAGAGAGAAAGAAAGAAGACTGTGATCTATACAGAGGAGGGCAGAGAGAGACCGAGAGACCCATAGAAAGGGGAGTAAGAGAGAAAGTGTGGGGTGAGAGAGAGTGAGAAAGACAATGAGATCTATTCAGTGAGAGTGAAAGTGGATGAGGAGGGAGAGATGGTGAGAGTGTAGTGGTGGTGATGCAGGTGTGTTTGTATAAAACTGTCAGTTCCCTCCAGTCAGTGGTCAATCCTGACCTGTCTCTCAGCCCTGTTAATCTGAACTCTTTCTGTCTTTTCAGATGGACAAGTGATCCTGCAGACTCCCTCCCAGCCTGTGTTTGAGGGAGACTCTCTGACTCTGAGGTGTCGTTTCCGGAGTTATACAGCTACCACGGTTGCATTTTATAAAGATAATAAAGAGTTACAGTTCCAGGCTGGCACAGAGCTGAGTGTGAATCGTGTTTCAAAGAGTGACGAGGGGTCCTACAAGTGCAGAGCGTGGAGCTCCTCCCATTACTCTGCAGAGGTGCGGGTGTCAGTGAGAGGTAGGTTCATTCTAACATCACCCCTTCTCTGTAATGTCTCTCTGATAAGTTAATATTGAAGTCCAGTCCAGCTGTATTAATTCATGTCTTAATAATTTAAAGTGCTTAAATAAGAGCAGAGCTTTCTGATACGATAGCAAGGTCTTGTGTTCTGACAAGCTGTCTTGAAGCTGTAAGAATCCACAATAGGCCATACCAAATATAGCAATATAGAGGCACAGGATAAATATCAGTAATTAAGATCAAGCCTTTTTCTCTAAACTGTTAATGAGAAACTTCCAATTACATGTTCTATATTTTTTCATGTTTGTCTTACCTTTTATGATGTTTACAATCATTCTGAGTTGAGTCATGCTGCTCCTCATACTGCATTTAAATAATTTCTATCAGTATCAAAATCCAGCTGGCATTGTCTGTGTCTGTACAGACCTAGCAGTCCGCTCCTTCTGGGTGCTGGGTACATGGTGCTGTGACAGCACAACTCTGCCAGTCTCACTTTGTAGAGCACGAAGCAGTGAACATCACAAAAAGGGAAAGACAAAAAAACAAATACATTTACATTGGAAGCTACTTTATTTTTGTGTGCTGTTGCTAAAAACATTTGTTTACCATGATTGAGAAATTCCATTGTTAGACATTGCATAAATCTCCGTATCTCATAAAAAAAAAAAACATTAAATAATTCAGTCGCCAGAACTGCGTTCATCTGCTGTATCCTAAACATTTAAACAGACTGCTGGGCTGAATAAGGAGACACTTTCAACCTCTCTAAATGAAACAATAGCTTATGAATAAACTAGTAGAAACAGAAGTTAGTAACAGCACTAAGGCATCTGTATTTTTTATTATGGAATCTGAAACAAAAACACATTGGAAATGTGAAAAAACGGCAAGTTATCAAAAACACAAGCCAAGTTTCAAGATACCATTGGGGCAACCTTGCCCAGCACAAAGCAAATAGGCACAACTATAAAACCGATGGGGGCCAAGGTTGCCCCAATTGTTTCTACTAACTTAGCTTAGTTAGAATACTGTGGGTTAGAATACCACCCATTCACTAAACTAATACCACCCATTCACTCAACTAATACCACCCATTCACTAAACTAATACCACCCATTCACTCAACTAATACCACCCATTCACTAAACTAAACCACCCATTTACTAAACTAATACCACCCATTCACTAAACTAATGTTTCTCTCCATTGTTGGCCTGTTGCTTTTTCCAAATCAAATTAGTCTCATAAATATAAAGTGTGCAGGAAATGTCTCATTCATGGTATAAGCAAGATTATGCACTGAATCTTCATTGTGTCTGAGAATGATCCCACCCGTGATCCAGAGGTCTCAAACACGTCTTAAATAAGCAACGTGTCTCAGGAGGTTATCAGCTGCCGCCTCATATGTGGGATTACTCTTAGTACACAATGAACATTCAGTACATAATCTCTCTGTATGGCCGTTGAAGTCTGTATCTAATTGTTGTGACTGTCAAACTATTAATTTGTGTATCTATAACCACAATGCCAGTCCTTAAGGGCGGGTCATTTCAACGTGTAAGCTAACAGCACACTCCTTTCAACAATTTCCCGGGCACATGGCAGACGCAGTTTCTCTGGTAAGAGATGCAAAACTACACATGAGACACACACAACAGTGTCTCCTTTCTTCATGGAACCTGACTCTTCCAGACTCGCACCACATCAAGGTTTCTCTGGAAGCTGCAACAGAAGCAAGATGGTGGCGATTCTCACCTTGACTGATAGGGGGGCTGTCTCAACGACCTCCGACACTCCGCCTGTATACAGATGCCTCCCTACTAGGGTGGGGAGCACACCTAACAGAAGCACAAGTCCAGGGAACCTGGTCACCAAGACAAAGACACCTCCATATAAACTATGTGGAGCTTTTAGCAATCTTCCTGGCACTGAAACACTTTGCACCAGTTTTAAAGCAAGAACACATGCTAGTTCTTACCGACAACACCACGTTAGTAAAATACATAAATCACCAGGGAGGCACAAAGTCATGGGAACTGTGCCTTCTGGCCATAAAGACCTGGAATTGGTGCAGGACACAGGACACCAACATAGCTTACCTACCCGGATTCGACAACAGCCTTGCAGACCAGCTGACCAGAGAGAGGTTGCTTCACGAATGGCAAATCCGGCCACAGGTTTTACACTGGATATTCCACAAACTAGGACAACCACAGGTAGACCTATTTGCCACAACAGAGAACACCCAGCTGCCCCTGTTCTGCTCCCGGGTCCAACAAGAAGCAGCCATGGCAGAATGTCCATTCCATGGTCAACGGGCTTAATGTGTGCATATCCTCCCCTGCCATTAATCCCAGCTGTGCTCAGAAAGGTAAAAAGAGGCCAGTCTCATTCTAGTGGCCCCTTTCTGGGCTAAGAGGTTCTGGTTCTCAGAAATACTAGAGATAACAGAAGCGGGGCCAGTGCACTTACCAGTGACCCGGGATCTACTATCTCAGAACAGAGGGAGGATGCTTCATAACAACCCTGCATGGCTACGACTAGCTGCATGGAGACTGAACGGCAACAATTACTAGATCAGGTGCTAGCTGAACAAGTAGTCAACATCTTACTGGCTTCAAAAAAAACATGTATATTTCAAGCCTATACAGGGAAATGGAGGGAATTTGTTCTTTGGTGCAACTCAAAATCTGTGTACCATGCATAAATAAGTCTACCAACATTTCTATCTTATCTGGGCCACCTGTTCCACAAGGGTCTTGCACTATCCTCCATCAAGGTGCATATCACTGCAATATCTAGTATTTTACCAGGGTGGGAAAATCACCCGGTAGGTTCTCACCCTGCAGTGTCCAGAGTTTTTAGGGGGGTTAACCACTTAAGGCCCCCCAAAGAAACATATGTTTCCACAATGGAACCTCGGTCTAGTACTGAATAGACTCATGGCACCACCATTTGAACCCATGGCAACATGCAACCAGAAATTCCTGACATTTAAGCCTGCATTCTTGGTGGCAGTAACATCAGTAAGAAGGATAGGTGAGCTACAAGCACTGGTCATTGATGCACCCTATTTCCAGATCTTAAGGGACAGGACTGTCTGCAGACCAGTTCCATCTAGATCAAATCATAACTTTTCCAAATTTTTTCCCCCAAAACCGCACAAATCAAAATCAGATGCCAGACAGCACTTAATTGATGTCCGAAGAGCACTGAATTTCTATATTCATAGCATGATCAAAAAAAGATCATCAGGAGAGCTTTTTGCAACTTTTAACTCAAGTTTAAGGCAAACCTGTCTCTAAACAGACACTCTCTAGGTGGATTACATCCTGCATCAAGTTTTGTTATGACCTGCACAAGAAACTGACTCCAGGTAAACGTCCACTCAGTGAGAGTGGTGACTACTACATGGGCACAATTAAAATCTGTCCCAATTCAAGACATTTGCAATGCAGCTACATGGGCCTCTTCCGAGACCTTCATGTAACATTATAACCTAAATGTGTCTTCTTCTCAGCCAACCTTTGCTCACTTTGTTTCTGGCACTAATATCTAACCTAACACCCCTTGTCACTTCCTATGAGTTCACTTGGTGTGTGGGGTTCATCATACAAAGTACGAAGGTGAAGATTACCTGTAATATGGTTTCTTCGTAGAATGATGAACTCCACACACCAAGTGAACTGGGCATTAACTGGTGCCAAAAAAGGATTATATCAAGGATCTCTGGGAAAGAGATCACCTTTTCTCCTGACACAAGCAACATGGAGACTGGGAGTTCACTCTGTGTGGAGTTCATCATTCTACAAAGAACCCATATAACAGGTGATCTTTGTCTTACTGCTGCATTGAATGGAGAATTACTAGGTAAAGTTTTCTTTAATAAATATCTAGGCATATGGATTGATGAGCACCTTACTTTTAATTACAGTATTGATAAATTGGTATTACAATTAGGACCTAAAATGGGCTTTCTCTTCAGGAACAAAAAGGCTTTCTCTCAATCTCTTTCTGCTACTATTTTTCCTGTTTCCGTATGGTGATTATATTTACCAGTTTGCTTGTAAACAGTCTCTACAATCTCCAAGATTCAAGCTTGGCCTGACACATGGCAGATGAAATTTAATGTGAATAAATGCAAAATCTTGCACATAGGGTGCAAAAACATTAGAGGCAAATACAATATGAATAGTAATGAAACAGAGGAAGTTATGTATGAAAATGACTTGGGGGTAGTAGAGGATTCATCTCTTTAGCCAACTAGACAAGTGCAAAAAAGCTATAAAAAAAAGCAAATACAATGTTAGGTTATAGAGCCAAAACAGTTCAAATCTAGAGAAGTTATATTAAAATTATACAATTCACTGGTACGACCACACCTAGAATACTGTGCACAGTTTGATCCCCTGTGACAGGGTAGCATCACTGGCAAGTCTGTTTCTACTAGAAGGAGTCTCAAAGACAAGGAAGCTGCAGGTTTAAATATGCTTTTGTGCACTTTAAATATAAATAATAAAGCAAACAAACAGATGACAGTAATAAAACAGTGACACAGTGGCTAAAACAAACGGTTGAAACAAAACTATATATACTGTATGTATATATATATATATATATATATACACGGCTTGGAAAAATAACAACCTCTGATTGGTTAAACAGCATCACATGACCGTGTGTATATATAGCGTGTAGCACGGCTTGCATACTAATGAGCTGCTTCACACTGAATAAATCACTCCGCACCACTACATTCTAAATTCCATGACAAACTGACATTTTATTTGTTATTAGTTACAAAACAACAGCCAAAAATGAGTGGCATTTTACCTATTTCCTTTAATATATTTAGGGATGAAACTCCACATAACTGGTACAACACCAGCTTTCTGAGTGAAGACAGCAGTGCACCTGAAAAAAATAAATAAATAAAATAAATGCACCAGCAAGAGTAAACACATAACAATAGATAAGGACCAGCTGAATGAAATAGAAGAAAACAAAGATTTAAAAACACACACACACACAAATACAGCATGGGCTGGTTAATGAACTTAAAGAAAAAATATGGACATTCAAGCAGTATAAACCAATTCGGGGCGTGCGGTTCCGATGATATATTCCACTTCTGGGATGGTTAAAGTTATCACCACCCCAGGCGTGATATCTATCATGGGACCCACTCGACCGGTCGTGGTTTATACCTTACATGAATATATATGTGTGTGTGTGTGTGTGTGTCTGTGTGTGTCTGTGTGTATATATATATATATATATATATATATATAATGTATGTTTATTTGTTAAGTTGAGGAGCTCTGCCTCCCTTGCCTCCTCTAAGAAGCCTCCATTGCTTGTAAATGTTTTGGTAGCTGTGTGAGTCAAAACAGAGATAAAGAAAGAGAGAGAACTGTGTGATCCCGTGGTTACTGCAATATCTTCAGAAATAAATAAAACAAACTGGTATACAACAATAGCCTGGAACTCTATTGAAAAGCTGTTGGATTGATAGTTTCTAGGTGGGTCAAATTTTATAATAAAAAAAACAGTTGGTGTTGATCTGTCAGCTAGTTTCTACTTCATTTAAGTGTTGCTACTGATGCTCTGAAAGGGAAAGGTGCACACTAATTATATCATCTTTATATTTCTCCAGAGCTGCCCCAGACTACACTCACCCTGGAGCCTCCATTCCCAGAGATATTCACTGGGGAGACAGTCACTCTGAGGTGTGGGGTTGAGGGGGGTTCTGCTGGCTGGAAATATCTCTGGTACAAAGACAGTGAGGACACTCCAGTGCCCCAGACTGCTGTCCGCAGTATAACTGGTGACAGCTACACCATCACTGCAGCTGCTGTATCTGACCAGGGCCAGTACTGCTGTCGAGGACAAAGAGGAGATCAGCCACTCTACTCACATTTCAGTAATAAAGTAATATTAACTGTGTCTGGTGAGTTTACTCAGCTTAATGCAGCCTCTTCATAGACAGTTACGCTGACCATATGAGTGTTTTCATATTTCAACAGGCAGTTATACATTTTTCTAATGATTTTATTAACCCAGATTGTGAATATGAAGCATTCTGTTTAATTTAATTAATTCCTATTCCATTTTACTGAATTTATCAATGAGTTAATGCTCTTGAGTTAAAGCTTTTTGAATAGGTTGTATTAATGTGCATCCTTCGGTTTACCCAAAGATATATTCAGATATATTCTTTCTGATCTATGTAATCTGGTTTGTAAATTGAAATATGAAGCATTCTGTTTAAATGTAATTAATTGCAGTAAAATCTGTTGTTCGGAAAACTTAATGAATGTTAAAGTTAGAGTTAAAGCTTTTTGAATAGGTTGTATTAATGTGCATCCTTCGGTTTACCCAAAGATATATTCAGATCTAACTGAACGGGGTTAGAAACTAATGTAAACATTGGTAAACTATTTGTTTAAGGTCTTTAATGTACTGTAATCATCCCTCTACACCTAAATAAAAATCCCTTTCAGGCAGGTTAGCCACTGTCCGTCACATGTGCAATATTCCATTCTCTCCAGTCAGGACAGCTGTAGAATAGACTATAGCTAATATGCTGTAGAACAAACTAATGCCCACATGTGATGGAGAACAGAATATTAGTCATATGTAATAGATAATGTAATGGATAATAAAAGCACATGACAGGGTGTGCGTTGTGTTGCATTAAAATATGTCTGTAGTTGGGTAAATGCAACATAAGAACATAAGAAAGTTTACAAACGAGAGGAGGCCATTCAGCCCATCTTGCTCGTTTGGTTGTTAGTAGCTTATTGATCCCAGAATCTCATCAAGCAGCTTCTTGAAGGATCCCAGGGTGTCAGCTTCAACAACATTACTGGGGAGTTGGTTCCAGACCCTCACAATTCTCTGTGTAAAAAAGTGCCTCCTATTTTCTGTTCTGAATGCCCCTTTATCTAATCTCCATTTATGACTCCTGGTCCTTTTTTCTTTTTTCAAGTCAAAGAAGTCCCCTGGGTTGACATTGTCTGTACCTTTTAGGATTTTGAATGTTTGAATCAGATCGCCGCGTAGTCTTCTTTGTTCAAGACTGAATAGATTCAATTCTTTTAGCCTGTCTGCATACGACATGCCTTTTAAACCCGGGATAATTCTGGTCGCTCTTCTTTGCACTCTTTCGAGAGCAGCAATATCCTTTTTGTAACGAGGTGACCAGAACTGAACACAATATTCTAGGTGAGGTCTTACTAATGCATTGTAGAGTTTTAACATTACTTCCCTTGATTTAAATTCAACACTTTTCACAATATATCTTGTTGACCTTTTTTATAGCTTCCCATCTACCTCTGTGTAACACTGTTATTGGGAGACAACCACATTTGCTAATTACAGTGACATGCATATGTTACTGAGGAACCAAATGCTATGAGAATTGTGTACATTAGTAAAAATAGGGAAACATCCAACCACATCCAACCGCATCCTGAACAAAAGATGCAAAGGTCAAAGCTATTGTTATTTTTATTTTAAGTGAAACATTTAGTAATGGACATAGCATGGACCAAAAAGCTCCAGTGAAATAAGGAATCAGATTCAAAAACAGATACAATTGTTAATCGCAAAACAAGATTTTGTAATTTCAGATGACAGCAGGGTTAAAAAAATTTAAATGACTCTGCGTTCCGGGATGTAATGCGCATGCCCGTTTGTGACTTTTCCTAAATATATGCATTAGATATAGTGACGGCGTTTGAGCTGCATATTCACAAGAAATTGAAAAGTATAAACATGTTTACCTAGAAGAGCCCAAACCGGTCATTTTAACCAGTTATTTCAATACATATTTATCTATTCAAATGTAGCCTATAATCCGGTAAATGCTCAGGGGAAGTGGGGAAGCGTGTATTGTGTGTGGACTGTACAGGTTAGAAAGCTGCCAGGTATGCAGGCTAAATAAATATGTTATGTAAATAGCTTATTGTATTATAGTTATTAATGTTTTGAAGTACTGCATTATCTACAATTTAGAAAAAAAAACCTTTGTTATTTTTATAAACAAATAAAATGTTTACAAAATAGTCACTAGTGAAATGTTTATCTTGTTTTCTACTGCTCATTTTGAAAAATATTTTATGTTCTGTTTTCCATTTAAATATGGTGTTTCTGCTATGCAGATGTGAGACAGGTGGGGGGGGGGGGGGGGGGTACCGCGGCCGCCTCACCAGCCCCAACCTACAAAAATGGCTAACATCACTCACTGTAACTAATGTAGTCTGCCGATCTACGCCACGCACTAGGACCCTAGATAAGATTAAATAAAAATGTTAAAACTATATCCCCTTCTGACCACAGGTTCAAATTCTGACTAGCTTAGAGCAGTTGCATTGCCAAACCAAACCAAACAAGAGTGCAATAGACAGCTTTTAAAAGTTATTACAACAATGGGTTTATTGCACAAGAGAGTAGAATATACATAAAGTGCAGTTCATGTGCAAATGTATATCCAGCGTCCTCCTGTAGCAGACAGCCAGGCACCAGATAACACCGGAAACAACAAAGCATGCAGTAATCAAAACACCAATCCAAACCGAACGTATATATAAATCATTCTCGCTACAGTCGCTTCCACCCTATACTCCAGCTCCCCCTCCCTCCCCTTCTGTCCTGTGTGAGCTTTTCTATAAAAACAGTACAATAGCTATCTTTAATTTACATAAACAGCCTAAGAACAGAATCTAACTATGGTCTGACACAAAATGCCAAAAGCAGTAAAATACACATACGACAACGAACAACAAGGCAAAGATAACAATACAGTATACTTCTTCCTCGTTATAAAACAAACAAAGCTAGATTAGAGTAGCACTTATCTCAGGTATTTAGCAGCAGCTACAGGTGATATACAGTGCCGTGAAAAAGTATTTGCCCCTGTCTGATTTTCTGCATTTGTGCACATTTTTCACATTGTATTTGGTCAGATTTCTTTGTGGGTTGTAGTAGTATATAGAGGGAGTCCTTCCCCCCTTCCCCAGTTAACTCAACCCAATTATATGGGCAGCAGTGTGGATAAGGGCATCTGCTAAGAAATAAATAATAATTAAAGAGATAATTAGGGTCAGCTGTTTGAGTACTTTGGTTAACAACCAGGCCTGATTTGGGCCAGCCCTGCCCAATATAAATGTGACTAACTTTGGCCCTTACCATCAGACTGAAGTTGTCAGCACACAGGTTCTAGAGGCACATCATGCCACGAACAAAAGAAATTCCTGAAGACCTCCTGTGGCAATGTGCCCCGCCCCTGTGTGCTTATTATGTGTTGTATGTTGCGTGTGTGTGTTAAATGTTGGTGTATAGATTGGTACACGGGATATAAACGGGTCTGTGTTTCACGTGTATTTAAAAAGTGTAGATTTGTATTTAGGCACGAGGAGAGCACAAATCACTTCACGTGCTGGTTAAATGTAATATGTAAGCACGGGGTTGCACAGAATTAATTCACGTGCTGGGATTCAAGTGAATAATTAATTAGTAATTGTATCCCAGCACAACAGTATATATAGAGACACGTAGCATTCACTCAGTGTTAGGTGTTCGGTGAGTGGAGAACGGGAGAGAGAGAAGGAGCAACTAAAAGTGAAAAAGCGTAAATATTAGTGTTATCTGCTCACCGTGTTTTGTTCGTCTGTCTGTGCACTGTCTAGTCCGTTTTGTTCGTCTGTTTATTTTGGCTACAAGTGCCGTGTCCTGTTTTGTGTTGTGTTTAAAACCTTTTATTTTCTGTTCTGTTTATTAAATGCTGAGCGCGATCACGCGCTCAGCCTCACCAAAACCCCAAGTCTCTGTTGTTTATTTCCTGCTTCTGGTCTGACACCACCCACTCCGGCCGTCTTTGTGACACGTGGTGGCAGCGGTGGGATAAACAGCGCCTCCAAGCGTCAGACCAGGAGAGGGGGTTTTGTGTTTAAAAAAAAAAAAAAAAAAAAACCCACAGGACTGGTTTAAAAAAAAAAAAAAGTGAAAATGGAAGGCTGGAGAGACGGCTGCCGGGACCTGGAGGACCTCCTCGGGGGCCTCGAGGACCAAGGCTGGTGCATGGCCTGTGGAGTCTACGGACACACGGTGGCGATCTGCCCCTTCCAAGGTGAGGAGGAGGAGGAACCGGCCCAGGAGAGGAAGGTGGGGAGGAGGAGTAAGAAGAGAAGGGGGAAAGGAAAGCTGCAGCAGCAACAGCAACCACAACACCAGCCGGAGGAACAGCAGCCCGGGTGTTACTGCTGCGCTGAGCCTGGGCATTCCAGCACCAACTGCCCCTGGTACCCCCTCGGACAGCTACCCCAACTATGCCCCATCTGCAGAGGTGAGCACTTCGTGGCCCACTTCCCTGTCCATCAGGAGAGGTAGGAGCAGGGGTCGCCTCATTCTCCACCACCAGCAGGGGGGGGGGTAGACTGCTGCTCCCACCGCCCCAACCACAACTGCAACAGCGGCCAGAGGAGCCAGAGAACCTGTTCCCCTGGTGCACCTGGTGCGGAGAGGTGGATCACCGCTGGAGGGACTGCTCCGAGGTGCCACCAAGCTGGTGCGGGCGATGTGAGGAAGGGGGACACGACTGGTCGGGATGCCCCTATGCCAGCTCGCCAGTACCCGAGCGGGAGGAGCCTGAGCGTCCACAGCCCGAGCGGGAGGAGCCTGAGCGTCCACAGCCCGAGCGGGAGGAGCCTGAGCGTCCACAGCCCGAGCGGGAGGAGCCTGAGTGTCCACAGCCCAAGCGGGAGGAGCCTGAGTGTCCACAGCCCGAGCGGGAGGAGCCTGAGCGTCCACAGCCCAAGCGGGAGGAGCCTGAGTGTCCACAGCCGGAGCGGGAGGAGCCTGATCGTCCACAGCCCGAGCGGGAGGAACCTGAGCGTCCTACGCCTGAGTGGGAGCAGCCCGAACGTCCTACGCCTGAGTGGGGGGAGCCCGAACGTCCACAGCCCAAGAGGGGGGAGTCGGTGCGTCCACAGCCCAAAAGGGAGGAGTGGGTGCGTCCACAGCCCGAAGAGAGGGAAGTCGGGGCTTCCACAGCCCCAGGACCCAAGCTGCCAGCAGAGGGAGAATGCCTGCTGGTTCCACCTCCACCAGCAGAGGGAGAATGCCTGCTGGTTTCCCCGTCAAAAGCGGAGCCGCACCAGTTCCCTGCAAGAGAGGCAGAGCAGCACCAGTCCCCTGGAAAAGGGGGAGACTACACGCTGCTCCCACCTCCATCGGCAGGAGACTACACGCTGCTCCCACCTACACCGGCAGGAGCAGAGCAGCCGGAGCTGCCTCTGCCTCCGCCACCTACACCGGCAGGAGCAGAGGAGCAGGAGCTGCCTCTGCCACTTCCAGGAGCAGAGGAGCAGGAGCTGTCTCTGCTTCCCGTACCTCCACCACGGGGAGTACGGTGGCCGGAGCCCCAGAAAGGGGAGCTGTCGGCCACGAAGAAGGGGGAGGAGGTCTGGAGACCACCAACCCCAGCAGCAGTTTCGCTGCCGGAGATCGTGGGGGAGGTCAGGAGACCTGCTCCCACTGCAGCAGTTTCGCTGCCGGAGATCGTGGGGGAGGTCCGGAGACCTGCTCCCACTGCAGCAGTTTCGCTGCCGGAGATCGTGGGGGAGGTCCGGAGACCTGCTCCCACTGCAGCAGTTTCGCTGCCGGAGATCGTGGGGGAGGTCCGGAGACCTGCTCCCACTGCAGCACTTGTGCTGCAGAAGAGACTGTGGCCGGAGCCCCGGAAGAGGGAGCTGCCGGCTACGAAGAAGAGGGGAGGTCAGGAGACCATCCCCCAAGCAGCCTTTCCGCTGCCAGGACTGCCCCGGCTGAAGGAGTCAGTCTGGGAGCTGTCAGCACGTCTGTTGACAGCATGGCCAGTAGCAGCCTGGCTACTGGCAACATTGCCACCTGTGGGCCCCTGGAAGCCTCCCTTCCCAGCCCGAGACTTTGGCCTGGACTGCTGGATTTTTAAGGGGGGAGGTGGCCGTTGAGGCCATGTGTGCTTTGCACAAGGGGGGGTATATGTGGCAATGTGCCCCGCCCCTGTGTGCTTATTATGTGTTGTATGTTGCGTGCGTGTGTTAAATGTTGGTGTATAGATTGGTACACGGGATATAAACGGGTCTGTGTTTCACGTATATTTAAAAAGTGTAGATTTGTATTTAGGCACGAGGAGAGCACAAATCACTTCACGTGCTGGTTAAATGTAATATGTAAGCACGGGGTTGCACAGAATTAATTCACGTGCTGGGATTCAAGTGAATAATTAATTAGTAATTGTATCCCAGCACAACAGTATATATAGAGACACGTAGCATTCACTCAGTGTTACGTGTTCGGTGAGTGGAGAACGGGAGAGAGAGAAGGAGTAACTAAAAGTGAAAAAGCGTAAATATTAGTGTTATCTGCTCACCGTGTTTTGTTCGTCTGTCTGTGCACTGTCTAGTCCGTTTTGTTCGTCTGTTTATTTTGGCTACAAGTGCCGTGTCCTGTTTTGTGTTGTGTTTAAAACCTTTTATTTTCTGTTCTGTTTATTAAATGCTGAGCGCGATCACGCGCTCAGCCTCACCAAAACCCCAAGTCTCTGTTGTTTATTTCCTGCTTCTGGTCTGACACCACCCACTCCGGCCGTCTTTGTGACACCTCCGCAAAAAGGTTGTTGATGCCTATCAGTCTGGAAAGGGTTACAAAGCCATTTCTAAGGCTCTGGGGCTCCACCGAACCACAGTCAGAGCCATATTGTCCAAATGGAGAAAGTTTGGGACAGTAGTGAATCTTCCCAGGAGTGGCCGTCCTGCCAAAATCTCTCCAAGAGCAAGGCGTAAAATTGTCCAGGAAGTCACAAAGAACCCTAGAACAACATCCAGGGATCTGCAGGCCTCTCTCGCCACGGCTAAGGTCAGTGTTCCTGACTCCACCATCAGAAAGACACTGGGCAAAAATGGGATTCATGGCAGAGTAGCAAGGCGGAAATCATTGCTCACTAAGAAGAACATGAATGCTCCTCTCAAGTTTGCCAAAAAGCACCTGGATGATTCTCAAGAGTTCTGGAACAATGTTCTATGGACAGATGAGTCAAAAGTGGAACTTTTTGGCCGACATGGGCCCCGTTATGTCTGGCGAAAACCAAACACTGCATTCCACAGTAAGAACCTCATACCAACGGTCAAGCATGGTGGTGGTAGTGTCATGGTTTGGGGATGCTTTGCTGCATCAGGACGCCTTGCCATCATTGAAGGAACCATGAATTCTGCTCTGTATCAGAGAATTCTACAGGAGAATGTAAGGCCATTAGTCCGTGAGCTGAAGCTGAAGCACAGCTGGGTCATGCAGGAAGACAATGATCCAAAACACACAAGCTAGTCTACATCAGAATGGTTGAAGAAGAAATTTAAAGTTTTGGAATGGCCTAGTCAAAGTCCAGACCTAAACTCCATTGAGATGTTGTGGCAGGACCTGAAACGAGCAGTTCATGCTCAAAAACCCACAAATGTCACTGAGTTGAAGCAGTTCTGCATGGAGGAGTGGACCAAAATTCCTCCACGGCGCTGTGAGAGACTAATCAATAAATGTTTGGTTGCAGTTATTGCTGCTAAAGGTGGCGTAACCAGTTATTGAGTCTGAGGGGGCGATTACTTTTTCACACGGGGGCATTGGGTGTTGCAGAACTTTCTTTAATAAATAAATGAAATATGTATCAATTTTTTGTGTTATTTGTTCACTCAGGGTCCCTTTTATCTAATATTAGGTTTTGGTTGAAGATCTGATAACATTCAGTGTCAAAAATATGCAAAAATGGCGAACATCAGACAGGGGGCAAATACTTTTTCACGGCACTGTAGTTCAGAACTCAGTCTAGATTGTCATTCCAATTCGCCGTCCCTCCTTCCTTGGCTGGTCCCGGCTAGTCACTGCAATCGTCCCGGCTCAAACTCCTCTTCACTTTGCCTCGCTACTTCAGGACTCTTCTTCCTCTACCCGTTTCTTCTCTCTACTCAGCTCCGCGTTCCAGTCTCCTCACTCTCCAGCTGTTCTCTTGTATCGTGTCTGTTTCGTCTCTGCTCGTGTGTCTGTCTCTGCTGGGGTTCCTACCTCTTAAATAGGGAGAAATCCAAAACAGTACCAGGTGCACGTAATGCTACTAATTAAGTGTAAATACGCGGATAGCCAGCTCACAGGTTCCGCAATTCGATGTTAATTACATCAGTTTGGGGTTATTAAATTAATCTAAAGCTGCAATACACAAAGGAACAAACGTGCATGAAAACATAGAAAAAAAATACAACATATATTTAAGTGCACACTTGAATACATAAATCAGACCACTAAATAATAATTGCTGCAGCCCCATTTGTCACCCCGTGTGACACAAATGTTTGATTTTGATGTTCATAAATACAGCTTTTGAGTTTTATACGATCCTTTGTCTATCATATTACAGCTGTTTAAAAAGCTACCGGTTAAAATGACCCGTTTGGTGCTTCTAGGTAGTTTGAAATTCTGGCGTTTCTAGTGTTAAATGTCAACGTTTCAAAGTTAGTTTTTTCCTTCTTCAGAAATTACTGTTTGTGAAATAGAAAACAGTCAATTTTGAAACGAGAAAGCATTAGCTTTACACAGGGAATGTCTTGCCCACAATCTCTCTGATAAACAAGACTGGAGGACTAGAATTGTGCACCTCTGACCTATTGCATTATATTATGTACTGCTATTGTACAGTGTTATGTACACATTGTAAAAGGCTGTTATTACCTCTTCAGTATTATTATTTATTTCTTAGCAGATGCCCTTATCCAGGACGACTTACAATTGTTACAAGATATCACATTATTTTTACATACAATTACATTATTATTTTTACACATTATTTTTACATACAATTGCCCATTTATACAGTTGGGTTTTTACTGGAGCAATCTAGGTAAGGTACCTTGCTCAAGGGTATAGCAACAGTGTCCCCAACCAGGGATTGAACCCACGACCCAACGATCAAGATTCCAGAGCCCTAACCACTACTCCACATTCCTACTAGTATTTAATTCATACCTGATCCAGGGAGTCTTGTCTGAACCGTAAATATATATTTAATATTTTCTATGAATGGGGCTATTTTCAGGTAACCAACCAGAATAATCAACCAAGAATACAAATCTCAGACAGTAAAAATGTATAATTACAACAATACAGAGCTGTGCCCTCTTTACTGGACCCTGTGTTTCCATTGTACTGGAACCTGTAATGTTTTATTTCTGTCTTTGTATTGGAGATGGATGTTCCTAACATGCCTTGTTTCTTCATTTACCCAGAGCTGCCAAAGGCTGTGCTGACCAGCAGTCTTCAATGGGGAGAGCTGTACACTGGAGAGACTGTCATCCTGAGCTGTGGGGTTGATGGGCGTTTCACTGGCTGGCAATATCTCTGGTACAAGAGCAGTCAGGGAGGCACAGTGCAGATCAGAGGCACCACTGGAGCCAGTTACACACTCAGCCCTGTCACTCAGTCCCATAGTGGACAGTACCAGTGTGAGGCACAAAGAAGATATCGACCACGTTCCTCTCAGCGCAGTGATCCTGTTACACTGACTGTGTCTGGTGAGTTTATTAACACAGTGATCCTGTTACACTGACTGTGTCTGGTCAGTTTATTAACACAGCGATCCTGTTACACTGACTGTGTCTGGTGAGTTTATTAACACAGCGATCCTGTTAGACTGACTGTGTCTGGTGAGTTTATTAACACAGCGATCCTGTTACACTGACTGTGTCTGGTGAGTTAATTAACCCAGCTGAACAGACCCCTCAATACAGACGCCTGAGAGGCAGTAGTACTGCTCCATTTTAAACTGCCTGACGCAGTAGTGTAGTTGATTGTAAGAGAAAAATCCCAGCTGGACGGCAGTGGTGATGTTGCTCTCTTTAATCACCTCTTTTATTAGACCCTTCCATTCAGAACAATTACAATAGAGGAGTTGGTCACTATGCACTGTATAACAAAATGGCTTTCGTTCACACCAGACTACAGCAGGAAGCCAGACAGTCAGTCTGTAATCACTTTCACCCACTGCTAGGGTGCCGTTCATTCTCCCCAGCTGCTTTCGTTATTGATCATCTCTGGAGGCTTTACATTACATTGATCTGTGTGTGATTAAATACAAAACCTTTACACTAAAATTAAAAAAATACATCAAATATGGTTTAATTATGATAGATAGATGAAATCTTAGGTCAGACCCACACAAAGTAAAAATAAATGACATAAAACACTGTTACTCTTTAAAAAAATGTATTGTATCAGTGTATCACCTGAAAAGCATGTTTGAAGGTCCTGAAGTAAATATAAACGTTCTTTTTATATAAAATCTTTAAGATAAGCATTGTACTTTTTAATGGCTCGGATTACGATGCTCTTCATTTGTGATTTAAAGTACTCATGGTTATTAATAAATCATATAAAAACAAAAGGTAATTTCAATGTTCATAAAAGCAAAATGTAATAAAACTTTAAAGATTTTGCTATAAAAAACACAGTTTAAATAGTCACATAAAAACAACATAATATTGTGAGCTTTTATATGAAAACAAAACACATTTAAGCATAGATGACATAACTGAAATGAATCATGAAATCAGAAAATCAGAATTGAACGGTGACTGGTATACCGTATTAGTCCTTTAGGCGAATTCAGAAGGAACTGTCTATATTTTTTAGGGGAATCTCAGAGAGCTGTCCCAGACGATTATTTTCATCAAAGTTAATGTTTCACCGTAGTTTGTGGAAGGTGCGTCCAACATTCAAGGTTCAGCATTTAACACTAGAAGTGCCAAGCCAGTCAATTTGACCGTTTTGGGTTTTAAAATTTAAATGACTCTGCGTTCCGGAATGTAATGTGCATGCCCGTTTGTGACTTTTCCTAAATATATGCATTAGATATAGTGACGGCGTTTGAGCCACATATTCACAAGAAATTGACAATTATAAACATGTTTACCTAGAAGCGCCCAAACCGGTCATTTTAACCGGTTATTTCAATACATATTTATCTATCAAATGTAGCCTATAATCCGGTAAATGCTCAGGGAAAGTGGAGAAGCGTGTATTGTGTGTGGACTGTACAGGTTAGAAAGCTGCCAGGTATGCAGGCTAAATAAATCTGCTATATAAATAGTTTATTGTATTATAGTTATTTATGTTTTGAAGTAGTGCATTATATACTCTTTTTGAAAATAAAAGACCCTTTGATGTTATTTTCACAAACATATAAAATGTTTATAGAACTCCGTATGTACAGAGACCCGTTACAAAATAGTCACTAGTGAAATGTTTATTTAAGTTTTTCTTGTTTTGTACTGCTCCTTTTGAAAAAAAAAAATGTATGTTTTGTTTTCCATTTAAATATGGTGTTTCTGCTATGCAAATGTTTGATTTGAAATTCATAAATACAACTTTTGAGTTTTATACTTTCATCTATCTTTCATGATCATATTACAGCTGTTTAAAAAACTACCAGTTAAAATGACCGGTTTGGTGCTTCTAGGTAGTTCGAAATTCCCGGCGCTTCTAGTGTTAAATTTCTGCATTTCAAAGTTCGTTTTTTCCTTCTTCAGAAATTACTGTTTGTGAAATAGAAAACAGGCCATTTTGAAACGAAAAAGCATTAGCTTTACACAGGGAAAGTCTTGCCCACAGTCTGTCTAATAGACAAGACTGGAGGACTAGAATTGTGCACCTCTGACCTATTGCATTAGCTTATTGTATTGTATTATGTACTGCTATTGTTCAGTGTTATGTACACATTGTAAAAGGTTGTTATTATCCTTTCAGTATGTGTTTCATACCTGATCCAGGGAGTCTTGTCTGAACCATCCAGATATATTTAATATTTTTCATGAATAGGGCTATTTACAGATAACCAACCAGAATAATCAACCAAGAATACAAATCTCAGACAGTAAAAATGTATAATTACAACAATACAGAGACAGTAACATTGAGCTGCTTTCATTTGAGAGAATCAGACCCTGTGTTTCCATTGTACTGGAACCTGTAATGTTTTATTTCTCTTTGTATTGGAGATGGATGTTCCTAACATGCCTTGTTTCTTCATTTACCCAGAGCTGCCAAAGGCTGTGCTGACCAGCAGTCTTCAATGGAGAAACCTGTACACTGGAGAGACTGTCACCCTGAGCTGTGAGGTTGAGGGGAGTTTCACTGGATGGCGATATCTCTGGTACAAGAGCAGTCAGGGAGGCACAGTGAAGATCAGAGACACCACTGGAGCCAGTTTCACACTCAGCCCTGTCACTCAGTCTCATAGTGGAGAGTATCTGTGTGAGGCACAAAGAGGAGATCGACCACGTTCCTCTCAGCGCAGTGATCCTGTTACACTGGCTGTGTCTGGTGAGTTTATTAACACAGTGATCCTGTTACACTGGCTGTGTCTGGTGAGTTTATTAACACAGTGATCCTGTTACACTGACTGTGTCTGGTGAGTTTATTAACACAGTGATCCTGTTACACTGACTGTGTCTGGTGAGTTTATTAACACAGCGATCCTGTTACACTGACTGTGTCTGGTGAGTTTATTAACACAGTGATCCTGTTACACTGGCTGTGTCTGGTGAGTTTATTAACACAGTGATCCTGTTACACTGACTGTGTCTGGTGAGTTTATTAACACAGTGATCCTGTTACACTGACTGTGTCTGGTGAGTTTATTAACACAGCGATCCTGTTACACTGACAGTGTCTGGTGAGTTTATTAATACAGTGATCCTGTTACACTGACTGTGTCTGGTGAGTTTATTAACACAGTGATCCTGTTACACTGACAGTGTCTGGTGAGTTTATTAATACAGTGATCCTGTTACACTGACTGTGTCTGGTGAGTTCATTAACCCAGCTGAACAGACCCCTCAATACAGACCCCTGAGAGGCAGTAGTACTGCTCCATTTTAAACTGCCTGACGCAGTAGTGTAGTTGATTGTAAGAAAGAAAATCCCAGCTGGACGGCAGTGGTGATGTTGCTCTCTTTAATCACCTCTTTTATTAGACCCTTCAATTCAGAACAATTACAATAGAGGAGTTGGTCACTATCAGCTGCAGAGTCAGTTACAATTACGTCTCACCCGAAAGACGGAGCACAAGGAGGTTAAGTGACTTGCTCAGGGTCACACAATGAGTCAGTGGCTGAGGTGGGATTTGAACCGGGGCCCTCCTGGTTACAAGCCATTTTCTTTAACCACTGGACCACACAATGCGTTAAAGCTCATGAGTTAAAGCTTTTTGAATAGGTTGTATTAATGAACATCCTTTGGTTTACCCAAAGATATATTCAGATATATTCTATCTGATCTATCTAATCTGGTTTGTAAAATAGCGAACAATAACAAAGTCACGACATTGATTTGGTCTGAAAGTGAGATAAAAACATCAAAAGGGCAATACCAGCGAGGTGTAAAGAAAAAGACACACGACTCAGCTATTACACCAAAAACCACTATATACATGATGTAATACAAGGTGTATAGCTGAGATAAAAAGAGAGGGGGAATGGAGAGAGAGCAATACTGTATACAGAGGAGGATGAGAGAGAGAAAGTGAGATCTGTACAGAGGGAGAGTGAGCGGGAGATAAATACAGAGGTCTAAACAGAGAGGGAGAGATAGAGATGGATTGTAAAATACATACAGAGGGGGATGAGACAAATAGAGAGTCAGACAGATCTATACAACAAGCTAAGCTCTACAGGGGTGGGTGAGAGAGAGAAAGATAGTGTGATCTACAGTATATATATAAGGGAGTGTGGCAGGGTGAAAAGACCTGCCAGGGTAATGTGTGGGGTGGGGGGGTAGGGGGTATTGGGTTGGCAGGGAAGGGGTTAAATTCCTCCCTGCCAGAACACACATGTGGGAATGTGGCTGTAGCCGTAAATTGATTGATTAGTCAGTCACGGGTGCATGGGTGAAAGTGGCCAATGATCATTTTCACTGAAACTCCTGGGGCAAATTCCTCCTTGGTTTGCTTGAAGGAGTTGTACACAACAAGCTTCAATATGAAAGCTGAAAGTTAATTTTAATTAAGTTTTTAATGAAAAAAAACATTTCTAAAGTAAAAATGGGATTCTGGACGGAGCACTTTCACTGATGCAGGTGTATAAAAACGATAATCACAGGTAAGGTTAGAATTAATCAATCAATCAATCAATCAATCAATTTTATTTTTATATAGCGCCTTTCACGACAGGTCGCCACAAAGCGCTTTACAAGGATATAGAAACAATACCTATTACAACAACAACAACAAGCAGTAAAAAAGGAACAGAATAAAAACAAAACAGTAAAATATGAAAAAAAAAAAAAAAAGTTAGGATATATAAGCTACATTATAAAATGGGTTTTAATCTAGTTTTAAAAAGAGCAGCAGTGGGATCAATATGGAGACAGGAGAATATCAGCTCATGTAGATGAGAATGCCAAGCTATAAAAATGTTTTTTTAGGCTAGATTTGACAGCATCGGCTGAAGGGGCTTCTTTAATTGTGATGGGCAATTTGTTCCATAATTTAAGTGCCATATAACTAAAAGATCTACTACCTGAGGTTTTGTTTCTGAATAATAGGTACAGACAGTAACCCAGCATCCAGTGATCAGAGCGGGAGATTAGGGACATAGGGTTACATAAGAAAGTTTACAAACGAGAGGAGGACATTCGGCCCATCTTGCTCGTTTGGTTGTTAGTAGCTTATTGATCCCAGAATCTCATCAAGCAGCTTCTTGAAGGATCCCAGGGTGTCAATTTCAACAACATTACTGGGGAGCTGGTTCCAGACTCCCACAATTCTCTGTGTAAAAAAGTGCCTCCTATTCGGTATGGAGGAGCAAGACCATTTAAAGCCTTATAAGTTAACAGCAACACTGTAACCTCTATTCTAAAACTAACAGGGAGCCAATGCAAGGATGCCAGCATGGGGGTGATATGCTCTCGCCTCTTGACCAGAGTTAAAATTCTAGCAGCAGCATTTTGTACAAGTTGGAGGTGAGAAATCATGTTGTGGCTAGTCCCAATAAAAAGACCATTGTAATAATCAACCCTAGAGGATATAAAAGCATGCACTAATCTCTCTGCATCCTGCCTAGAGAGAATAACTCTCAGTCTTGCAATGTTTCTTAAATGAAAATTTTTGTAACATTTTTAATGAGTGCTTCGAAAGAGAGGTCTATATCAAATATAATACCTAAGTTTTTTACATCTGCCCTAAAATCTGTACAGTCCATCAAATAAAACAAACCAAATGTGTATTTTTATTAGGTCCCAGTATCATGACTTCTGTTTTGTCTGAATTTAACATTAAAAAGTTATTAAACATCCAGTTCTTGATGTCAGCAAGACAGGTATTCAAAATGTTAGCAGCAGATCCACACAGCCCTGTCTGAGGGACAAGTAAACCTGAGTATCATCAGCAGAACAGTGGAAACTAACGTCATGTCTACGAATAAGGTCACCCAAGAGAAAATGAGAGTGAAAGAGAGAAAGTGGATGAGGAGGGAGAGATGGTGAGAGTGTAGTGGTGGTGATGCAGGTGTGTTTGTGTAAAACTGTCAGTTCCCTCCAGTCAGTGGTCAATCCTGACCCATCTCTCAGCCCTGCTGATCTGAACTCTTTCTGTCTTTTCAGATGAATGGGTGATCCTGCAGACTCCTCAATCCTGACCCGTCTCTCAGCCCTGCTGATCTGAACTCTTTCTGTCTTTTCAGATCAATGGGTGATCCTGCAGACTCCTCAATCCTGACCCGTCTCTCAGCCCTGCTGATCTGAACTCTTTCTGTCTTTTCAGATGAAGACGTGATCCTGCAGACTCCCCTCCAGCCTGTGATTGAGGGAGACTCTCTGACTCTGAGGTGTCGTGTACGCACAAATTATACTTTTACCAGGATTGTCTTTTTTAAAGATAATGAAGAGATTCAGTCCCAGAATAACACAGAGCTGAGTGTGGATCGTGTTTCAAAGAGTGACGAGGGGTCCTACAAGTGCAGAGCGATGTGGAACTCCTCAACTTACTCTGGTGACTCTGCAGAGGTGCGGGTGTCAGTGAGAGGTAGGTTCACTCGAACATCACCCTCTTCTCTGTCTGTAATGTCTCCCTGCTACATTAATATTGGAGTCCAGGTCAACTGTATTTAGTGTATTACTAATTTATGGTACTAAAGTAACAGGGTCCCTATCAAGGGCAGAGCTTTCTGATATTGTGTTCTGCCAAGATGTCTTGAATTTGTACAAATCCACAGGAGGCCATACCAAATATAGCAATAAAGAGGCTCTGGATGGATATCAGTTATTAAAGTAAATGTTGGTAGGTATGAAAGTTCACTCATGTTTTGCTTGCCTTTGTTTTGTGGTCGTTTCACCCTCTCTTGGATGTATTGTTTAGTTTCTTTTTGCCCATTTGAACATCTTACTGCAAGTATTTTTGTTTGTTTGTTTTTTATCAGAAGTTGTCCCCTGAAGAAACTTTGTTTTTCTCAGAGAGGAGCACGTTCTGTGCAGACTAGAGTCCGGTGCTGAGCTCTGCAAGACCACAAGCAGTCTGACAAAACAATACAAGCACTGCTAAATCACAATGCAGAATCATTTGTTTCAAGTTTTATTTTATAAATAATGATATCATATTTTTTGCCTATATATTGTGACGGATTGCCTTCTTTGCCACAGGTGTTCCTTCTTAAAATAAACACTTGACAACCAGGATGTGAGAAAACGCTGTAGCGAGTGTTTATTATTTACAACAACAAAAGAAAAATAAAGAAAACAAAACCTAACCCGATCTCAGGTCCTATCTAAACAGATGCTTTACCTAACTAATAGCGAGGCAGGCTAATCCTGTTACCTCGTCTCCAAAACCAAATCACAGTCCAAATCGTAGTCCAGATACCTTATACCAATAGTTTGTTGTCCAGTTTCACAGTAATAATAACAATAATAATAATAATAATATTAATAATGATAATAATAATAATAATAACAATCCTCCTCCTCCTCCTCCTCCTCCTCCTCCTCCTCCTCCTCCTCCTCCTCCTCCTCCTGTCACTTTCCAGCTCCCGAACCAAACCCTCACAAACACAGACATTTTAAATGGTAACCAGTTACATCGTTAAACAATTGACAAATCATTAAATAAATAATTAATTTGAACTGGAGCCAACCCTGACTCCAGTAGCTTCCAGCTGGTCCTAGTGCCCCCTGTGTATTTTTATTATTTATTATTATTTATTTCTTAGCAGACGCCCTTATCCAGGGCGACTTACAATCGTAAGCAAATACATTTCAAGTATCACAGTACAAGTAATAATACAATTAAGAGCAAGATAAATACAATGACTTTGGTTCAAGCAAGTACAAGTGTGACAAAATACAATTCAATAATACAGCAGATAACAGTGACAGTGATAGTTACATCAGGATATGATTAAATACAAAATACTACAGATTAAACACTTGGCAGATTACAGTACTCTGAAGTATAGGATTAAATGCAGTAAAATAGGGGGCAGATAAGAGCAAGTAAAGCGCATTTAAGGAAGGGTGATAAGTGTCCCAGGGGAAAAACAGAGGAGTTCTACAGGTGCTGTCTGAAGATCTGAGTCTTGAGGAGGCGCTGGAATGTGGTCAGGGACTGGGCAGTCCTGACATCTGTAGGAAGGTCATTCCACCACTGCGGAGTGAGGGTGGAGAAGGAGCGGGCTCTGGAGGCAGGGGAGCGTAGAGGAGGTAGAACCAGTCTTCTAGTGCAGGTGGAGCGGAGAGGTCGAGTGGGAGTGTAGGGAGAGATGAGGGTCTGGAGGTAGCTGGGTGCAGTCTGGTCAAGGCATCTGTAGGCTAGTACAAGAGTCTTGAACTGGATGCGAGCGGTGATCGGTAGCCAGAGGAGTGAGCGGAGTAGTGGAGTTGCGTGGGAGAAGCGAGGCAGAGAGAACACCAGGCGGGCAGCGGAGTTCTAGATGAGCTGGAGAGGACGGGTGGCGGACGCAGGGAGGCCAGTCAGGAGGGAGTTGCAGTAGTCTAGGCGGGAGAGTACCAAGGCCTGGACCAGGAGCTGGGTGGCGTAGTTGGTGAGGAAGGGTCGGATTCTTCGGATGTTGCTCTGGAAGAATCGGCAAGTGCGTGCCAGAGTGGACATGTGCTGGGAATAAGAGAGGCAGGGGTCCAGGGTGACTCCGAGGTTCTTAGCGGAGGAAGAGGGAGAGAGAGTGGTAGATTCCAGAGGAACAGAGATAGAGAGATCAGAGGAGGGGGAGGAGGAGGAGGGAAAGAAAAGGAGGTCAGATTTAGAGAGGTTGAGTTTTAGGTGATGCGAGATAGCAGACAGACAGGTAGAGATACGGGAGGGGATGGTGGAGTCAGAGGTGGGGAAGGAGAGGAAAATCTGAGCATCATCAGCATAGAAATGGTATGAGAAACCATAGGATGCGATGAGGGGGCCCAGGGAGCGGGTGTAGAGAGAGAACAGGAGAGGACCCGAGACTGACCCTTGGGGGACTCTGGTTGAGAGAGGGTAAGGTGTGGATGTTGCTCCACGCCAGGTTACCTGGTAAGTGCGGTTGGAAAGGTAGGAGGAGAACCAGGCCAGAGCAGTGCCAGAGATTCCCAGGTCAGCGAGAGAGGATAGTAGAATAGAGTGATCGACAGTGTCAAAGGCAGCAGAGAGGTCGAGGAGAATTAGGACAGAGGAGAGAGAGGCAGCTCGGGCAGAGTTTAGTGAGTTAGTGACAGACAGGAGGGCGGTTTCAGTGGAGTGAGCAGAGCGGAAGCCAGATTGGAGAGGGTCAAGCAGAGAGTGGTTGGACAGGAAAGCAGAGAGCTGGCGGTGTACAGTCCACTCGAGGGTTTTGGAGAGGAAGGGTAGGAGGGAGACAGGACGGTAGCTCTGGAGGGAGGTGGTTTGTCTCTACACAATAGTAAGTATTTATTTTAAACCAAACTTATTTATTTTTACTTTCCCTTATTTAACACACAGTTATTATTTACAAAATGTATTCTTTAACCCGACTTCATTTTTGATCCCAAACTCTTTACATTATTTTCTTTGTTTACCATCCAGTTGGTTTACGTTGTCTTTTCACATTTTCCTCGTTTTCTTTACCAGTCCCTCACAATATATTGTGCAACTTTATGGTCATTAATATAAATAAATATTTACACTTGCAAGTTGAATACAGTAATTACATGTCTCTGCTTTTGTAATAAATGTCCAGAGTAGATTGCTTCAGCTTTTTCGTGCTTTTCTCAATGCATGCTGTTTCAATCTTGTTAACCAGTTCCAGGTAATGACTGTGTGAATTTGTGATTGCCTTTCTGAACTCATCCAGTGAAGGGGTAACTGGTTCTGTGCCTTCTACGTCCTCATCACCAGAAATGTCCTCATCCTGTCCCCGTCACTGTCAATGTCACTGGTTCAATAATGTCCTCGTCACTCATAGTTGCTCATGAAGAGGCTTGGTTTTATTCAAATTCAATTTCCTCCAGTTTTGTTTATGATATTCCCAGTGTATCGCATTCCTCTCTAACAGACAGCATCTCATTCTCTTGACCACCATTTTCTGCACACCATCCAGCATGTTTAAAGTAGTTCACATGTTTCTGACATCTGCTCCCATGCACTGCGTGTGAATTGCATGGCTTGCAGAATGTCCACCTGGATTATGTTTGCTGCTGTCCATGCACTCATCTCTCTTAGTAGAAATGTTCTGTACCAGGATTTGAAGCAGGAATAACTCCCTGGTCCATGGGCTGTAGTTCACTCATTGCATTAGGGGGGTGAAAGTGCACAGTAACTGCTTTCAGGTCTGTGAAAGGGTAGTGTCACGGCCAAGGCTGGTTACCAGAGACCAAAAACTCAAGTTTAAGTGCTGATGCACACTTTTATTAGCAATACAGGAACAAAAAAATGAACAAAAGATTTAAACAAACACAAATCAGATTTGCACCCAAGCTGTGCTGTCCCGGTGCCCATGCCGAAAACACAACATGCTACTCTCAGGCTTTCTCTTAAACTAACCCTTCCCAACAAAGGGGTTTCCCTTCCTTTATATACATGTGGCCATTCCCCAAATAGCACTCAATTACCTAATTAGAGAATGGCCACACCTGTGACTGTGCAGGGATATATTTAACCCCATCTCTGCCAAATGTGCATTTACACAGCTAACACATCACACTATTTACAGGTCCCCCCTGCCACACACCTCTTCCCTTGTGCAAAACACACATGGCCACCACCGGCCACCTCCCTCCTTGATTAACTCCATCCCGCGTGGGTCGGAGGGAATGTTGGAGTTCAGCCAGCCCCAGTCAAGGACTAGATGGACAGGGCTGCCCTCACCTACCCAGACACCCTGTCGTCTGGTGCCAGCTGGCCCCAACATTGTCTCCTGGTCTTCTGTGGTGACCCTTGCCTTCTGTAAGGAGGTGCCCGATTAACCCCCTTTCTACCCCCTGAGCCCGGTGTCCCATTTGTCCCATCTCGGGGCTGCTCTCCAGAGAATAAAAGTGCTTCACTGTAGTCAAAATGCTCCATGTTGGTGATGTGTGTCTTACGCACAGTCAGTGGCTATGACACCATGCCTCTTTCTATACAGGTAAGACTGTGGGCTCATATGTGGGATTACTCTTAGCACACAATGAACATTCAGTACATAATCTCTCTGTATGGCTGTTAAAGTTGTAGATCCAATTTTTGTGACAGTCAAACTCTGACTGTCCTTGTTGTCTTGTGTCAGAGCTGTTCTCCTGGGTGACTCTGACAGCCTCTCCAGGAGCCACAGTGAAGGAGGGAGAGGCTCTTAACCTGACCTGTGAGGCAGCAGTGAACAAAACCCCCCGCCCTGAACTCCACTACACCATTGTGAGAGACGGGGAGCCTGTGACTAACAGCACTGACTCTGCACTGTACAGCATAGCCAGCACTGAGAAGAGCCACACTGGGAGCTACACGTGTGCTGTGGAGTCACAGGGAGTGAAGAAGAGCAGCCAGGAGCTACACATTGAAGTGCAAAGTAAGAGCAGAAACTTTTCATAACTGACTTGATGATTGAAAGTGATCTCATAGATTATAATAGGTATCATTATATTCCCAGTATAGAACCCTTAATAAACAGATCACAGAATTGCCAGCAATATCAACGCATTGGATTGGAAACAAATACACTGTACAGACACTGGTTCTGTACTATATTCAGTAGGATATCTTACCCACTAATGTTTTAGTTTTACATTAGGTTTAATTACATTTAAAATAATTTTCCACTCTTTTGACAAACAATAAAATGAAAACATACTGATTTACCCAAATTAGTGTTAATTGAGTGATGGTTCAAATAAAATGCAGTTACAGCAGACAGCCATTGGAGTGACAAAGAGGCTGAAGTCTGTTCCTATACAGCGAGTGTGAGCAGGGTAATGTTCTTGAATCCCTATCAGCTCAGTCAAGGTGTATGGAAGTCACTAGCACACACTCATACTGTACCTTCCTTCCCCCAGCGTCCTGGCACAGCGCTGTTGCTATTGGCTACAGAGTGAGCTTCACTCTGATTCATTTCATTGTGTTCACTCTGCTGCTCCTTCAATACTGCAGGATCCAAGGTGAGACTTCCAGTCAGTGCACACATTTCACCTGGCCTGTCACAGCACACATGCAGGCTTCTTCCTGTGATTTCTACAGTGTGAACAGCACACCCCAGTCTTAGGGATAGTTCATTAAAAAAGAATGATTTCCTGATTAAATATACACAGCTAATTTACAGTGTCCAAAATAAACATTTAGCAAGTTTATATAAACACATATAACACAATTATAAGAAACAAATTGAAATCAATCTGCATGTTTGTTTTCCAGGTTCCCTGTGTATTGCTGGTGGTACATCACGGTAAGACAGTATTGTCCAGTATGTGTACAGACAGGGGGCAGCACTCGCTATCTCTACCTGTCATCATCCTTTACAGCACTGAAAATGGAGATGGAAACTTTCTGATTCGCTCTTTAAGAATCCCTCTTGCAAACTCACCTTCACTTTGACCTGTGTCCTAAAATGCTGTATTGGGTTAATTTGGCTTTTTTGGTTTTCCAGATGATAAAGATTCATAATCATTATTCTTTCATTCAAGTTCAATCCAGGGTATTAAAAAAATAACCCTTTCATCAGTAATGTCACAAAGCTGCTGCCTCCACAGAGTGTCTTTACAGTTGATACACAGCTGCTCCTTACCCTGAAATGCACTCTGTGATTTCAATGGGACTTGATTACTCTGAAGCCTAGAAGTGTCATCATCCTTTAAAGCTTCTGTTATTGCTGCAGTTAAACTCTGAGCCCTCCTTGTGTGTCTCTGACATCTGTCTCAGGAAAACCTCGGATCAGGATCAGGAGCAGTCAGCAGAGGGGATTGAGCTCTGCAGCCGTGTGCAGCACACTGGAGTGGAACTGGAATAGTATTGCACTGTCGTACTGAAGATCAGCCTGACTGTCATGTTTTAGAAGTACTGTGAATATCTGTTCAAACTGCGGCTGTAGTTTACAGAAAATGACCATTGACTGGGGTATTTTCTAAGACCTCAAAACAAATGGATTATTCATTGATTGTTTGATTGAATTCATTTATTTAATAGATTGCTTGATTGCACAGTTTAACTTTAAGTGCATTACTGAATAATGTATGTATTCATAAGCTATCCTTTAGTCAATAAACTGCTTTATTCTACTAGTGTTGTTCTGTATTGTTAATGATACACCTTCAACATGTATTTGAACTTTCAAAGTATTGGGGGTTTGAGGTAGCAAAAAGTCATTATTATAGATATTAATGGTAATTAAATAATGTTTCCTAACCGTTGGAAGGGGTGTGCTGTATTAAGAACATAAGAAGATAAGAAACTTCTAAAAAGTGTTACTCTCCTTCTTCTTCCTCTTCTGTTTCTTACTGTTTAATAGTGTGTAGCGACTTTTCAAACAGAAAAGCTAAATAACTGGACATGTACCAGTCATGTGATTTCACATGTTGGTCAACATCAAAATAAACCAGGGAATGCAAGCAGTTTGATATCCATACCATTTATATAAAACAATTTATTTATGTTTTAAAACAGCACATATCGCACACACACAAAAAAAAAATTACTGTTGTTTGAAATTGCAACATGAGGTCTTTGAAAAGCCCAGGCCTTAGCCCGCTGTGCCACTGCGCTGTAGTTGAAAAACAAATCTAATTATTAAAAACAGAAACAATCTCTTAACACCAAAAATTGCTGTATTAAGAAACCTAAGACAGCAGACCTGAGTAGTCCAGACCTTTGACATATTAATGAAAAATTGCTTGTGAATTCAGCTACATTGAATTGTATTAGATGGATTAGATTTACATTAGCTATAACAACTGATTTGGTTTTAACATAAATCCGTGATGATATGCATCTAACAAAAGCATCAGCATTTTTTAATAAAAAAAAAAAGTGTTTCTAAACTAGCAAAGCATAACTTTTGCGGTAAATGAAGAGACTTGTGAACACGAAAAATGATTTTACAATGTATTGAGCAGAACTGCGGTTCTCACAGGCGGAGATGGGACCTCCCGCTCTGAACCGTAGCACTGATACCGCTGCCCAAAAGAGCCGTCTCCCTGCAGGAGCTGGTATCAGGCTTATGGCTTATGCCATCATATTTGATTGCGTCACCTACCAGCCCTGACCCTTACCCCTGTGCACTCCAGACTCCCCTGCCAGCCTCAAGTCTGCCCTAACCAGGCTACAGGCTTCCAAGTGCATGCCGGGGGAACACCAATGTGGAGAACCGTGGTTCCTGCAACCAGGGGCTTCTCGCAGTCTGAGGTCGGACACGAACGCAGGACCTCCCGCATTGAAGATAGCGGCAATCCCGCTGTACAAAAGAGCCGGGCTCCCTTGCAGGAGCAGAAATCGGGCTTATGTCTTCATGTTTAGATTGTGTCACCTACCAGCCATGACAGCCCCGTGCACGCTACAGTATTGTTACCTGTTAAGTCTACTGTTGCCCACATACCTTTTTGACTTGTTGGACAAAGATTTAATTGATAACTGTGCACAAGCGCGCCGTGACGTGTTTGGTACCACTTCCCCACATGACACAAACCTCTCCTGTGCATGTGGATAAGTGTGGGTGGGTCATGTGAGTAGTCCAGACCCAATAAGAAACTATCATCATCTATGGTTGCTGAGACAAAACCGAACCAGGTAACTACAGACCAATAAGCTTGACTTCTATTATATGTAAACTTATGGAAACTATAATAAGATCCAAAATGGAAAATTACCTATATGGTAACAATATCCTGGGAGACAGTCAGCATGGTTTTAGGAAAGGGAGATCGTGTCTAACTAACCTGCTTAATTTTTTTGAGGATAATTGCAAAGCATATGACATGGTTTATTTATTTATTATTATTATTATTATTATTATTATTATTATTTATTTCTTAGCAGACGCCCTTATCCAGGGCGACTTACAGTCGTAAACAAAAATACATTTCAAGAATTACAGTACAAGGAATAATACAATTAAGAGCAAGATAAATACAATGACTTTGGTTCTAGCAAGTACAAGTGCGACAAAATACAATTCAATAATACAGCAGATAACAGTGATAGTTACATCAGGATATGATTAAATACAAAATACTACAGATTAAATAACACTTGACAGATTACAGTACTCTAAAGTACAGGATTAAATGCAAAAAAAAAAAAAGAAAAATTTAGATTTTAGATTTCCAGAAAGCTTTTGACAAAGTCTTGCATAAAAGATTAATTCTCAAACTGAACGCAGTAGGGATTCAAGGAAATGCATTCACATGGATTAGGGAGTGGTTAACATGTAGAAAACAGAAAGTACTGATTAGAGGAGAAACCTCGAAATGGAGTGAGGTAACCAGTGGTGTACCACAGGGATCAGTATTAGGTCATCTGCTATTCCTAATCTACATTAATGATTTAGATTCTGGTATAGTAAGCAAACTTGTTAAATTTGCAGACGACACAAAAATAGGAGGAGTGGCAAACCCTGTTGCAGCAGCAAAGGTCATTCAAAATGATCTAGACAGCATTCAGAACTGGGCAGACACATGGCAAATGACATTTAATAGAGAAAAGTGTAAAGTACTGCACGCAGGAAATAAAAATGTGCATTATAAATATCATATGTTCAACGCCATTCCTGTTTTGATTTCATATTTGAATAGCTGAGAAGTAGAGGGAGATGTCATACCCTCTAACTTGTTGGGAAAGTGGTCAAAATGGCAGTTGTTTATAAAAAGTTAGAGAAAATTGAGTTGGTGCGGTTACTAAAACAGGTGTACCTCTTGATTGGTAAAAGTTATTTCTGTTTTGATTTCAGATTTGAATAGCACAGAAGTAGAGGAAGATTCCATATACTCTCACTTTTTGTCTTACTTGTTGGGAAAGTGTTCAAAGTAGCTGATTTGTGTCAAAAGTCACGTCGTTTACAGTAAATAGGATGTCGGAAGTCAGGGAGTTTTTAAACAATGGGGAGCTTTAGAATGTTGAAAAAGTCCCATTAAAGTGAATGAAGATGGACAAAAAAAGGACAAAAAGCTTAATAGTTTAAAAAGTATAAAAGATATCAAAAAGTTGTATACAAGCACACTATTCCAGACCGGTCTACACGTTTTAAAGTTTGAACGGTGTTTCTAGCTTAAACGGTGTAAGAGGAGCAGAGTGCCACAGAAGAAGAAGAAGATGGAAGATTTAAAGTGGAGACTCTTGCTTCTCAAGCCCCTCTAATGATGATGCCTCTGAAACGACAGCGTAATGCTGCAATATTCCACGCATTTTTAACATTTGCATTACCTATAGCAGATAGTGTGTATCCACTAGCCATGCAATGATGGCAAAACTCCCTTGACTTGTTTACGTGTTTTAAATTCAACTCTTCTGCCCATTCATTAGTTTTTATTTATTTCAAGTTATTTATTATTTTTGTTTTACTAAAAATGGTTTGTTTCAAAGAAAAGTTTTTTTGTATTGCTGTTTTATTTAAGAAAATGTTTCACAAAAATCTTTTTCTAACAAGCCAAGAACTAAGTGGAAGAAAGTTGTTTTTAGTAGTTATTTTATTTATGAAGATGTAAAATAATTGCCATTTTTCATTTATTTTTCATAACAGGTTTAGACCATTGATAATTAAAGTGTTGTAAACTTCATTTTCTCACAAGTTATCTGAGTGTGTATTGACGCTCCTTTAAAGTCACGATGCTCCATTTTAACAGGATTTCTTTTTTTCACTTGAGCCTCTGTGTCAGTTGGAGCTTGTGTATATCACACCTGGGCTCACTAATAATTACAGGTGCAGCAGCCTCGTCTTTGCTGCCACCGTCTCTGTTTAATCATTGTAACGGTGGTGATAGCTGGCACAGCAACAGCAAAACGAGGAGATTTTCCATGCAGGGGTCCATCGCAAAGAAACGAAGGTATTTTTACACACAGGTTTTTCTCACAGGTTTTAGCGTGTTTACTTGGTAGATTAGTGAGCGAGTAAGAAATTATCATGGGAAATCGCCTAGCGAATATATTTCACATGAGTAAGCCGAAAACTTTGTGACGCATGCAAATTAGGCTATGACGACATTAAACGTCACAGGGAACCCTCTTCTATTGGACGGAATCTGCATTAGTTAGAGAACTGTTCTTTTCCTCCTATGTCGCTGCTGTTTATGTAGCAATTTTACCGAGTAAATTATAAACTCACTCGATACACGGATGGAAAGAGGGCTATAGTGACACTACAGATAAGAGACTGGCTATGGGGATTTAACCCCAAAACAGTTCAAAGTAATATGTGTGTAGTTGTACTGTAACCCGAGGGCTGAAGCTGAAATAGCTTGTATGGAAGGGGTACAGACTGATATAAATTAACAAGGAAATGTGAGTTACAGTAACAAGAACCATGAGGAAATGCAAAAATAATGACTGAAAAACACAACAAACCTCATTCCTGTGCCTACAGACAAACCGAACAATAAAACAATCATATTAATACGAATTAATAATAATAATTAAAAATGCAAATACAGTACATTGCAGGTGAAGACCACACAGTCATTGTGGAAATAAATAAATCGATTCTTCACCAAACAACCCCTTTGTTTTGCCATTGCTGATCCACTCTGATGTCTTGGAGCAGCTGAACCAGCATGCCTGTCCTTGCTGCTGTGCTCTCTAAAAAGCAAGGGTTCTTCGAGGGTTCCTCAAGGAACCTTAGGGTTCTATTGCAAGTTTTTTTTTCTCAGTAAGGGTTCGTTTGGGGAAATCTGGTTGCTCTGTCTAATATAATATTGCAAAGGGTTCATTTTAGAACCCTTTATATCAATACATTGTAAATTGTGCTCTACAATATTGTTGTGCAAACCGCAATTTTTAATACACAATACATGATGAGAGAAAAAGTCTGTCATAAAAAGGTAAACACCATAAATGGTTATAATTTTGTACACGGTATTGAGAGGAAATCAAAGAGCAGATCATATTTTGCCAAATATTTAACTAGAATTTATAATAGTATATGTATGTATAATATATGCATTGTAGTTTATAGCTTCCATTTGTATCCATCTTGAACAGAACCTTTAATTGGATAAATATGGATGAAAACCCATACGACGTTCAACACGATAATAAAACCTCAGGGCAAGATGCCCCTGCACAACACAATAAATAAATAAATAAATAAATAAATAAATAAATAAATAAATAATACATTATGCGTTCTTAATTTACAATTCAAATTCGTTGCAAATTTGTTAAGGTGTGTTTTATTTTTCCACAAGATCTGATACGTTACTCTTTACATCTTAATCATTTGTAAAACAAAAATCACATTTAATAACACATGTATGAAACACACTAACTAACATGTTCTGATTTGTGTTTATTTATTATATTGATGGCAAAAGGCTGTTTGAAATGTTTTTAATACTGAATGTAGAAAAAGCGCGGTCCGCGAGGAAATGCCCCAAACCCGCAGCGCGAGGCAGGTGTTCAACGTTTCTTCACAGGACGGGAGATCTTTCTTCACGACGAGAAGCAGCTTTCTGAGAGTCGAGTAAAACCTTTTAATAACGCTAATTATCTTCATTTGTGTGAATCAATGAAAAATATAAAATAAAGACGCACAGACAGCTGAAGAACATCCACGAGTAAAAAAAAAAGAAAAAAAAAAGGTTATTTTGCTTTTGTTAATGATGCGGGTCAATGAGAGAATTTCTGAGGTAATTTTTTTTAAATTAAATCTGATAACGATAATCAATTGGCCTGAACTGAGAGAGGAAAAAGGAAAATATACTTATGATACTTCTGGGTAGTTTCCCCCTCCCGCCCCCCCGGGGAGTCTAGCCGGTAAAAGAAAGTGTCAAGCTTCATTAATTATTATTGTCACAATAAATTAATCGAGCCAGTAGGTAAGAATACTTTCTGACGTAAAATGTTTCATTAAGACTATTGTTTAACGACGATTTCTAGGATACATGAGTATTAAGTATGAGGTAAATATAAGATTTGCTTCACTGCTACGATTTCTCGGGCGATTCTGGTACAAAATTAATAAAACACAAATTACTGTATCTTTTTCTCTTGACTAAATGAGACTTTTTTTAACGACGTTCTTTTAAAACCATGGTGTTTAATATAATTTGTCACTCATGCAAACTGAAAACATTTTTATTTTAGTACTACTGTAAAAAAAAACAACAAAAAAACAACGTTAAAATACAGCACTGAATAATACTTCCTGGTAATTGTGTGACAAAGCATTAAATATTGTAGTTTACGGTGTCAATGGCACCTGCTCCATGTTCAGCACTATCATGCCTGTCCAATGCTGTTAGATCTGTCCTCATTTCTGGTAGACTGTTTGCAATTGTGCTGCTCCCATAGCTTTACAGAGCTGCAGGGATCACATATTGCATCACATGGCAGGGATGGAAATAAGACTCCTATTGCATAGCAGTTTCACCCATTCCAGGGTCTTGATTAGCCACAGTGTATAGCGAACATACTCAGGTGTGTCTTAAACTCAGTGAAACCAGGAATGTATCAAACTGCTATGCAACAGGATTCTTATTTCAATCCCTGCCCAACCTAATTTTCACTCTCTAATTCAGGGTGATGCTAAACCCAATAAGGTAGACATGTCCTAATAAAGTGGCTGGTCAGTGTATCTTAGAGAACAGCCCTTTTCAAATGCAATAGAAATAGCTTTGGACATGCTTGGACATAATTTACAAAGATTAAGATAATCCAGGGGTACCCGGAGTCCCCTCTGTCTGTCTGTCCCCCTTTATAAGTCTTTCTACAGAGATCCAGGAAAGTACTGATTCAATTGGGATGAAACTTGGTAAGGATTCGTTAGTGCAAGTTATTGGGCCTGCTTTTCCACTATTGTTAAATTTCCCATATAATACATATACTATGGAGGGTGCAATTTGACTGTGATTTGCCCACATATGTGCATAGAGTGGATGCATGTCATCTACTTGTTGGGGGATGAGTGTCACTGACATGCTTGTCTCTATAAAACATCCTCTCTTGTCATGGTGCTTGGTGTTTACAACACATACAGTAGCCTTTCCTGTATGCTGTGGTCACAGTTCATCACAGAGCAGAGCGGAGAGCTGTGATCACATTCACACGTTTACGTTTGATCTTTTATAAGAAAGCAGACACTGCAAACTGTGTAGAGGAAACAGACATGCAGGTCGTGCTGCTGCTGCTCCTACTGCAGTCAAATGCTTAAGTCCATACAGAGCCAAGCTCCACAGCTCCATTCACAGAGTCAGGCACTTCTATTATACAAGCACAGAGCACATTTATTACAGCAGTCAAATGCTTCAGTCCATACAGAGCCGACCTCCACAGCCAAGGGTTTGGAGTTTATCCTCATTTTACAAAGCGCTGTTTCACCCAAGAGAATGTTTATAAACACTCTTCAAAAACAGTCCTTAAAAAAATTCCTTAACAGTCCTTCATGTTTTGTGAAGAGGGCCCATTGTGCTTGTTTTGTCAAGCTGGCCCCAAGGGATAAGCAAATACCCCATTGCACACACATACAGTACATAAGCAAGTACACCATTGCACACACATACAGTACATAAGCAAGTACACCATTGCACACACATACAGTACATAAACTAATACCCCATTGCACACACATACAGTACATAAGCTAATACCCCATTGCACACACATACAGTACATAAACTAATACCCCATTGCACACACATACAGTACATAAGCAAGTACCCCATTGCACACACATACAGTACATAAACTAATACCCCATTGCACACACATACAGTACATAAACTAATACCCCATTGCACACACATACAGTACATAAGCAAGTACACCATTGCACACACATACAGTACATAAACTAATACCCCATTGCACACACATACAGTACATAAGGTAATACCCCATTTGTTTCAAATCAACAGGTTAGCAGATTATACTGTTCTCAAATGTAATCTGAAAGGCTAGAAGTAAATTCAAGGGAGTTATTGTGTTCACCATGTAATGAATCTCCTATCGGCTTTAAACACACAGGGTGACACGATTATTAGTACTGTCTTTTAATGCAAACTACATAGAAATGTAAAACCACAATCCATACCACCCAATCCATGTAAATATAATCATATAATATGTAAGGAGGCTAGGAGTCTATGATAAATGATTAGAGATCTGTCAAAATGTGTTGTTACTATAGTACACTGCTGCAGTTGGCTTTTCAAAGGGGCAGAGCAGACTCCACCACTCAGCATGTGTGCCAATAATCTCACCTTTTCAGAATCTCCCCTTTTCAGAGTCTCCCCTTTTCAGAATCTCCCTTTGCAGTGTAACGAGAGGTGTAGAGCTGCATTGAAGTATCCAGGAAGTCTGCTTCCCTCTCCCTCACTTACTGCAGGATTAACTCAACATGAGCGCTGCAGTGTTGCCAGATCAGAGGTGTTCCTCCAGATCCAGAGGTTGTACGTTTCTACTCAGGACAGTCTGCAGGTAAGAAATAGGCACAGGTTTTTAATTTTATAAGATTTTCTAAAGAGTCTATTTCTGTCTGAAATCAGTTTTTTTTGTTTAATTTATTCATGATGTGCAAATCCTTCCTTTACTAAGAAGGCAGCTAATGTTGGCAGCTGTGATCACTGATTTCTATAGAATCTCTCCAGACTTTAGATTTTCTCGCTCTCTCGCTCGGACTTTTCCACACTTTATTGTGTTACAACATGGAATCAAAATGGATTTAATTAGGAGTTTTTGCCACTGATCAACACAAAAAAGTCAAAGTGAAAAATAAAATCTACAAATTGTTCTAAATTAAATACAAATACAAAACAGAAAATAATTAATTGCATAAGTATTCACCCCCTTGAGTCAATATTTGGTAGAGGCACCTTTGGCAGCAATTACAGCCATGAGTCTATTTGGATAAGTCTCTACCAGCTTTGCACATCTGTACACTGCATTTTTTGCCCATTCTTCTTTGCAAAATTGCTCAAGCTCCGTCAAGTTGGATGGGGACCTTTGGTGAACAGCAATTTTCAACTCTTTCCACATATTCTCAATTGGATTGAGGTCCGGGCTTTGACTGGGCCACTCCAGGACATTGACCTTCAGCAGGTTTTCCTCCAGGATTTCTCTGTACTTTGCTGCATCCATTTTGCCCTCTTTCTTCACAAGCTTTCCAGGCGCTGACGAAGAGAAGCATCCCCATAGCAAGATGCTGCCGCCACCATGCTTCACGGTAGGGATGGTGTTCTCAGGATGACGTGCGGTGTTAGACTTGCGCCAAACATAGCGCTTAGCGTTGAGGCCAAAAAGCTTTATTTTGGTCTCATCAGACCATAGAATCTTCTTCCACTTTGTCTCAGAGTCTCCCACATGCTTTCTGGCAAACTCTAGCTGAGATTTGATGTGAGTTTCTTTCAACAATGACTTTATTTTTGCCACTCTCCCATAAAGGCCAGTTTTGTGAAGCACCCGGGCTATTGTTGCCGTATGCACAGTGTCTCCCAGCTCAGCCGTGGAAGACTGTAACTCCTTTAGAGTTGCCATAGGCCTCTTGGTGGCCTCCCTGACTAGTGCCCTTCCCGCCCAGATACTCCGTTTCTGAGGACAGCCTGTTCTAGATGGAGCACCACCTTATGGATATACCCGACCACGCCACCCCCTTTTAATATATAGGAGAGGGGGACTCCCAAAAGTACAGTTTAATATGAATAATCCCCACACACAAGAACCCTTCAAATAAATGAAAGTACAGAGGTCGGTACAGTATAAAATCAAGATTTATTATAAAATAGGAAAAGCCCCAAATTTCATAGAGCACAGATACATTTTTTTAAAAAAAAATCTGTTATAATAGGTAATAAATCAACAAATGAATGATACTTAGTCATAAAAGTACAAGCAAATAATATGCAATTCTAAAGGTTCCAGCAGATAGTATGTAATTGTGGAGATCGGTGAAGGCAGCCCACCACCAAAAGACAGGAGGGCGATAGAGCCACCAAGTGAACAATCACAACAGATAAACAAAAACGAATCAGTGAAACAAAATAACCAACACAAATTAAAAAAAGCAAAAAATAAACTTAAAAACTACAAAATCATCAAAAGTGCATAATCAAATCAAGAACAACACAACACACACACAGAGTGCTCAACCAAATACCAAAAAAATCAAAAATAAAACACCCTGCAGTGACTCTATCGCTATCCCAGCAACAGGAAGTGCACCGCCTCCATAAAAATCCACAAAAGACTTAGTTTGGATATAAAGTATGCGATACGCAAATGGTGAATCAGCTGTGTGCAATATTCTCAAATAACTATCAATTGGTTTGCAAGCGATGCTAAAGTTATATAAAAAAATAACCCGTATTGACACTATCTAAGAAAAACAGTGGGGAGCGTTCTTTATCCTATGAAAAAAAGAAGAAAAGTTAGCATCTCCCAAAAAGCACGCTGCTACATTTGTACAATAGAAATATTTATAAAATCACAATACCTCAGGCGGGCTGTAACCTACACGGTACATAAACCCACCCTACACGAACCTTTAAACAATCAATCACATTACCTCAGGCGAGTCTGGATTCAAACACCTTTATCATGGCCCGCCCTACAAATACCGGAACTAAAATTAAAGACGTGATTAAAAATAATTCAAAATAACAATGAATCACACTGGGTAAAGCAGATAATGTAACTGGCCTACCTCCACTCGTCAAACAAACATCAGACAGACACCCGGCAAAACAGCTCAGGGGAAAGTGTGCGCTACTCTGAAATGACAAACGCTATGGCACTTTTAAAGGTAAGCTAATCATTTTGTAATCTCCCAAACCACAGCACCTGTTGATGGTGCTGATCAACTACGCCAATTAAGCATCTAAATCAGGGTATTCTAGCAAATCAAGCCCTATTGTTCACTGAATATAATAACATCAGTAGCACCCGCTACATAGACAGATTCACAGTTGTGCCATATTCTCAATAATGTACTTTACTGTGCTCCGGGGGATATTCAATGCCTTGGAAATGTTCTTATATCCTACCCCTGATTGGTGCTTTTGAAGAACCTTATTCCGGATTTGCTTTGAATGTTCCTTCGTCTTCATGATGTAGTTTTTGTTAGGAAATGTACTAACCAACTGTGGGACCTCCCAGAGACGTGTGTATTTAACCTGAAATCATGTGAAACACCTTAATTGCACACAGGTGGACTCCATTCAACTAATTATGTGACTTCTAAAGACAATTGGTTGCACAAGAGCTTATTTAGGTGTGTCATAGCAAAGAGACTTATCCAAATAGACTCATGGCTGTAATTGCTGCCAAAGGTGCCTCTACCAAATATTGACTCAAAGGGGGTGAATACTTATGCAATCAATTATTTTCTGTTTTATATTTGCAATTCATTTAGAACAATTTGTAGATTTTATTTTTCACTTTGACATTATGGACTTTTTTGTGTTGATCAGTGGCAAAAACTCCTAATTAAATCCATTTTGATTCCATGTTGTAACACAATAAAATGTGGAAAAGTCTAAGGGGGGTGAATACTTTTGAGCCACTGTATGTATATGTGTGTGTGTATATATATATATATATATATATATATATATATATACACAATCTAGAAAGCAATACTGACAAGTTACCTCTCATCAGCAAAACAACATTAAAGTTGTTTTAGTACCTATCTATCTATCTATCTATCTATATATATATATATATATATATATATATATATATATATATATATATATATATATATATATAGATAGATAGATAGGTACTAAAACAACGTTAATGTTGTTTTGCTGATGAGAGGTAACTTTCTAGCTTGTTTTTGTGCCAATGATTTTGCAATGTAGCCCTGGTGTGCCATTATATTAGGTTCATTTAGAGGTTTAAGAATTATACAAGTACAGTGTGTTCCAATTAACTGCATATCTGATAACTGCATATTCCTGTTAACTTTTAAAAAGTGAAGCACCTTTCTTATTAAAATACACATGCTGTAGATTGCTGTTAATTGCATATCCCGTGTGCTTAGCAATTGTATTCATTTAACCACAATAAGCAATTATAAGAAACTTGTATGTACAATTGACATGTACATTCACAACTGTATGATTTGGTTTTCAGAGATTTGGGGGGTTGTTTGTTATAAACCCTCTAGTTGTGTTTTTCATTCCTTTTTTAATCATGTCCTTCATACAATTCATTCTTGACTGATAGCTTTACCTCTTTACAATGTGAACTCACAATGTTTTACCAAACCTATCTAGAATTGACCGTGCGCACTTGTGTGCACTGAGTATGGTTTGACTATGATTGTATTTTTCATTTAGTTTTTACCATACTGTGCTGTTGCAGTATATACTGCAGTACACTTCATAAAGAGGCCGCTCAGACTGCTCCACTAAGTGGCTTTCTAAAGATGATTGACTGGCATGTTTGGTATCAAACTGCTCAGCTCAATCTCCCCTTTTCAGAATCCCCTCTTGGCAGTTTAACAGGGGGTGCAGGGGCTGCATTCCAGTATTCAGGCCCAATTTAAACCCTGCCTGCCTTCACTTCCTCTCACTAACCACAGTCACTTATTCTCAGAAATGAATGTAGAGCTGACTGACCGCAGAAAAGGAGAAGTTTGTTCTGTTTTTGCGATGACATCTGCAGTGAACAGCACTGTGAGGTACACTTTCTATCTATATCACTATCACTTTTCCTACATCTTGTGAACCCTATTTCTACACTGAGCCTGACTCCATCACCTGCTTTCACCACTAAGCCACGAAACAGAATCTGGTAATGCTCCTAAAACAGTTTAGAAGTAACGTATCTTTTGCTGAATGGTTAGTTTTCTAAATTATTACCAATTCAAGTTTTCTGTCATTAATATTTAATTTATGAACAGGACTTTCAACATTCAGTTTATTCATTTGGTCTGGTTTGTACGTGTCTTGTTTGGTTTCAAAGTCAGTACTGGCATTTAATGTATTTGTCACCATTCCTTGACCATTCATGTGTAAGTAAAATTAAAAAGTGCTACCCAGATTTGTTTATTCATTGATGCAAGCAGATGATGGCTGCAGAAGTCAATGCTCAGTTCTTTTGATTATCAGTGATTTCATATGCTTGTGTAGCAGGTGTTCAATTTAAAAGTACTAATGTAGCCTGACTACGCCAGAGTGGAGACCCACTCACTAAGTACGGGGGCAATTACCCACACGCACAGGTTGATTTATTTAGCGCTGGAAGGGGGTGCGTGACAACACAAGACAGGGAGAACAAGCAACCAGAACAACTGAGTTTTAAAAGGTTTATTTTGGGCAGTTCAATAAACACACAAAGCAACTAACATAATATTAAAACAATAAAATTATGTAGTCTAAAATCGGGAGCTTTGCATATTAAAATAAAATCAAAACACAAAAGATAAAATATACAAAGCACTATCACGAAGCCCACATAATAAAAAGTCTGAAGCTTTGTATATGAAAATAAAATACAATAAAACTAAAAAACCCACCACTACAATACAGAATTGATTACACAAGAATACACAGATAAAAAGGGATTACAAATCACTTATGTCCACATTTAAAACTGATGCGATCTCTCGACCATGTGGAGGATTTAGTGCAGCGACGAAGTTTAAAAAAAAAAGTCCAATCTCAGATGGAATCGCGGTTTCCACAAGAAGGAGATATGGAGGACTGGAACGCCGACGCAGCCTAGAAATCCTGGTAGTTTCGTTTGTTTCCTTAAAATCAAGAGACCAGCAGCAGCAGCATCAGTACCTGTGTATCGCTCTCACATTAAAACAAGCCCAAAAACAACACCAACCTTGAAATCAAGAGAGTAGCAGCATCAGCATCAGCATCAGCGTCAGCATCAGCATCAGCATCAGCATCAGCATCAGCATCAGCATCAGCATCAGCATCAGCATCTGTGTATCGCTGCTGTTGTATTGATGAATCTGGCTTTTAAAGCCGTCCCAGATAATCAACAGGTGTACATCATTAGCAAGCAGCTGGTTAATAATCGGGGGATGATTAGCGGTGACAAAAAGTGCATCTACACAAAATACTACACGAGAATAATCAAAAGCAAAACAAACAGTGCAATGAATAAAATAAATAACTTGTTCTCTACATAATAGAATAAATCAAAACATACACGTGCTCAAAAGAAAACGTGATCAAATAAATAAGTGTGCCAACAAGAATAAAGAAAACAACTATTACTAATAAAGTGCAGCTTTACACTTGTGTTCTTCTCATACCTGATGTTACGGCTGACAAAGACGGAGAGAGGGGAAGCAAATACATCTACTGCAGGTGTGTGCAGCTTAGTTATTTCTAATAGTTTTAAGTATAGATATGAGACGAATGTCAATTTGTCTGTGCTGCACTTACTGGATTACAAATTAAGCTGCTTCTCAGAAAGAAGAAGAGGTTTTAGTGTAAAAATACAAATTCACACACTGAGCTCATCTGCAGTATGAAATCATCAGCATATTTTTGTAACAGTAGCTGGTGACCAGTTAACACTTTGAGATAAAAAAACATCACTGGGAGGAACTGTGAAGCGCTGCCAGCGTTTAAGGAAACTGATGTTTTCTATAAAGAGCAGTTCTGTTGCTGTTTCGTTTAGTTCCAGGCAGAATGCGGGCTGGGAAACTCTACATTGTGATGTGTAAGTACTGCGATCCAATACTTTGAACACAAATCCAGCAGCATGCCTCCCTGGTGAGGGATTGATGGCTTGAAAGAGTCTGGCTTGTCAGTTTCAGGTGGTTTTTAAAAGGGGATGCTGGAGCTGGCTCTGTACTGTACTGAATTAAAGCAGTTGTGTTTCATTAACAACAGTGATAAGCAAAAGCTATACTATAGTGGTGAGCAATCACCATAAAAGAGATCAGTTCTTTGGTTGCAAACCTTTTTCATGGCTTAGAGATTGTATTTAACTGTGTTGAGGCATGTGAGCTTATCATTATCCAGCTTGCTCTGTCTGCTAAAGAAGCTTCTTAAGTGATGTGTGTGTGTGTGTGTGTGTGTGTGTGTGTGTGTGTGTGTGTGTGTGTGTGTGTGTGTGTGTGTGTGTGTGTGTGTGTGTGTGTGTGTGTGTGTGTGTGATGAGGATGGTCGAAAAGCTTTCTGAAAGGATAATTTAATCTACTTTAACATTGCTTCAAGAACATTCACCTTTAATGTAATTTTTGCATAGCACTTGCTGCCGCTGGTGGTCAAATGTTGTAACTGCAGTATTCTAGATGGGGCTTGTCATGTAACTGCGGAGAGTTAGGCACTGCTTTGAAGCAAAAGGCAAATATTCAGAGAGGAATACATTTCAAGGCATAAAAATAGTAAGAAAAGAAACTACAATAATTGAACTGCTCCTTCCTGGAAGGAATTTGTTTCTTGACAGTTTTATACTGTTATAATTACTCCTCTTAGAAAATTGTCGTTTTCATGCAGACTCCAAATTAGGCAAGTAGAAGCACAAAAGCTCAGAGCTTTCTAAGGGTTACATTTGTTACAGGATTTTCAGAGTCTGATGACTGAGTAATAGATGTGAGGGGAATGAACTGCACTGTGTTGTAATGCGTGGCAATGTGTTTCTCTGCATACCTGAACAGACAATATTCATAACCATCACATGTGGTCCAGATCAAAATGTCCACGTGTGTTGTAAGGAAACACTTGCAGACTATAGTAACATTTATTCTAGCTTTGTTATCTAAAAACAACATTTGATCTTTTGCTACAATGCAAGATTAGGGTTGCGTTCAATAGGCAGAGCGCTCCAGAGGTGGCTGTGGTGTAATGTCCCCACATATTGGACTTTTTGACCAACATATGCGTATGCATTCTTTTTCATAAAAGAAAATCTGATAGTTAATTTAAATTAACAGCGTAATTATTTTTGTTTTTCCTTTTAAACGCAGTGAATCTGCAGCATCTCATGCAACATTCGATACGCTCAGCGAGTTATTGTTTGGCCGGCCTCACAGTAATGAATATTTTCTTAACTGGACGAATAGCGCTGTGTTAAAGGTGAACTACATGTGACGCTTTTTATTTTTATTTGTATATATAGTTTTGCTATTTCTGCGAGTTTAAGCTTCACTGTGTATCTCGGCTGAAAAAGCACAGCAGTATAGACTACACCAAAAACTTGAACCCTTTTTTCATGGCAGAAAGGGGACGTTAGAATAAGAGAACTTTAGTAAAATGACTTACTTTTGCAGCCTTACATCTCGTTCTAACCAAGAGCACATTATAAACAAAATTATATACAGAAACGGCAGATGCAGGAGCTCATGGAAATGCAGAAGGTTTCAAAACAAAAGAAACTGCTAAAGTCATTCACAGATGCATTCAAAGAATCGTTGAAGAAATCATTACTTTGAAAAGTTTTTATTTATTTGCTGTATACAAATGTAAAAAGAAAATGTTGAAAAAATAAATTGTGCTATTCTTGGAAGGTTTTTTATTTTTTATTTTGCTGTACAACAACACTTACCTACAGTAGAAACCTCTTAATTGCAAGAGTAAACTGCACTGTAGCCACCTGTAAATAAAACATGCACTATGCAACAAAAACCCTCTTTAAAAAATGGAACTTTTGCATTCTGTTTTATAGTTAAGTTATAAAATTAAATAACATGGCTGCCAATTTAACATATAGGCAGAGACAACAACCTGGTTTTCAAAAGGGGCGATGCAATCATAGACCGTCCTATATTTTTAAAGCCGGGTTAAGGTAAGTAAATAATTTACTTCTATATTTAAAGGTTATAAAAGCGGACACACTGTATTTTACCTAATTTACTGTATCTGAAAACTACTTTACTATCAAATCACATTTCACAAATTTGTGTAGTTGTTGACAGTCGTTAATAATAAAATAATATGCACAAATTTTTGCATAAATGCTCATATTTTGAACTGGTGGGTTCTAATTAAAATATTAAACTCATTTACCTGTACATACTGTACCCACCGTGTAGATAAATGTATTTTAAATAGCTAAATTCTTATTAATGACTGTAATGTTCCATTACATTATGTTAAAGGAACTATAACTTACAGTGTTATTTTAAACTATGAAACGACATGGTTCTAGGAACACCCCCAAAAATTCCAACATTTGAAAACAACTCGGTGCTTACTTTAATTTATGAGCAAATAAAACCTTAAACACATGTATTATAATTCATATTTTTTTTCCCAAATATTTACCCTTAATTTTAAATGTACAAATGTAAGGGCAGCAGTGTGGAGTGGTGGTTAGGGCTCTGGACTCTTGATCGGAGGGTCGTGGGTTCAATCCCAGGTGGGGGACACTGCTCCTGTACCTTTGAGCATGGTACTTTACCTAGATTGCTCCAGTAGAAACCCAACCTGTTAAATGGGTAATTGTATGTAAAAATAATTTGATATCTCGTAACAATTGTAAGGTGCCCTGGATAAGGGTGTCTGCTAATTAATAATAATAATAATAATAATAATAATAATAATAATAATAATAATAATAATAATAATAATAATAATAATAATAATGTTATACACCTATGAATTGTAATAAAAATATCAACAACTTACCGGTCTGGCTTCAACTGCTGCACCGCTTCCACTGTACACTTGTGTAATGGCAACACAATGTCTGGGATAACTGGGGGGGAGGGTAATTGATGAAACATGGAAAAGTAACAGCATCCTAATCCATAGTGGGCCCATCAAGGTCCCCCCCCCCCCGTGGGTACATAACAAGCGCTGTTTATATTAAACGTTCAGGAAAAAAAACTTTAATGATCACTTTTGTTTTTGCCCGGCTCTCATGGGCCCTGGGGAAAGATCCCTGTCCTCTCCGCCCTCTTGGAGGGCCTATATATTCTGCTCAGCTGACAGCTGAGTTTCTAAGTCATGAATGCACAGTTTACCATAAACTGGATCGTGAATTCATTTAAGAGTAACCCTTAGTACAGGCATATCCAGAAAACATTATTTTTTATGAAGAAACAGAAAAAAAATGTAAATATTAAAAAACGTATTTCTTTATTACAATGAAGAAACTACACTGCACTGAAATAGATACATGGAAATTCAGTTGTTTTCCTTTATTAAAGGCTAATATTAAAACACATTTTTGAGAAGGAACATGGTATTCCAAAAAAGGACATCTCATTTTCTTATGTAATGTCCATCAATATATTGTAGCAAGTTTCGTGGTCTTTTTGGGATAGAAATGAGACTGCAGCCGTGAGTAGGTGAAGGCAATTTATTTTTACAATAATTAAATAATCACAAAATAAAATCATAAGGTGAGGGAAAGGGAACTGGGCATCGAACGTGAAAATAAATGATTGTAGTAGTTTTTCTTTTACCCTACCCTTTCTCACTATCTCTCTATCTCCCCCGAACACAAACTTCTCTCACACTCTCGTCTTCCCCAATCCTCCCGGTCTGCCCCCACCCGTCATTCGTGCCAAACCTGTACCCCAATTCACCTATATATGTATATATATATATATATACTGAGCATCAAATGAAACTTATCACTTATATATATTTTTTTTTTTTTCACGCAGGGAGGGGGTTAATATCCTCCCTGCGTGAAAAACATGTGCAAATGCACATTGGTTTAATTTAATTGTTTTTGTTAATTGTTTAATTATTTGTTAATTGTGTTATCCCCTGCACCTGGCTATCATTGTAAATTAGAGTCAGGTGCAGGGTATTTAAAGAGAGCAGCCAGTCTGTTCTGGGCTGCTGGTGTGTATAGGAGCCCGCTTGATAGTGTGTGCAAGCGTAAAAGGAAAGGTTGTGTAAAACATGTGTCATTTGTTTTATTTGGCAGGTAAACGGCTTAACTGTCCTGCAAGATAGTTTAGGTTCCTGTGTTTTAGTTAGTGCTCGAGAAGAGCTAGGCTTTGTTTTTGTTTATTAAAAAAATAGCGAGCAAGCGCTTTGAAAAATCAAGTTTGTGTGGCTGGGTCATTTAAATGCTGAAAAAGAACCCGCACGACTAAAGTCCTTCACTCTATATATATATATATATATATATATATATGGTCATGTGGGTGTGTGGCTATCTAAGTCGAGGAGGTCTCTTGCTGTCTGCATGCTGTGATATACAGGGCTTTATATGAGAGCAGGTGTTTCTGATCAAGAGCCACCTTCAAAAAAGCTTTTGCTGAAGAGAAAAATAACTGCGTTACAGTAGTAATGAAAATAAATAGATGGATTTAACCTTTTCAGATGTTTCTTCATAGTTATTTTTTTAAGTGATGCTCAACTAAAAAAATAAAATACAGTCACATTACAGTGATACTATAGACATAAAAAAAACTACAACTCCCAGAATCCCTTGCCAATTTCTGTAGTCTTGTGCATTGTGCTAGCAAATGTAAGCCCCTGAGCTTTGATTGTACAGGTGTAATCTGCTGATTTGATGCTACTTTCAGTATTTAATTTTAGGGGGAAAAACCTATCAACACTCCCTACACCCTTTTTCTAGTATAAGAAAAACATAGACATGATCCCAATTATACAACATTGTCCCTTTAGTCATTATTTCAAACAACTTCTCCCTTCATTTTAAAATGATTGTACATAACAACATGCATCCATAAATCTTACCTGTTGTCACTTGAAAATGTGTTTTGATTGCTGCTCAACTTTTTGAAATGCTGAAAGCTGCCATAAATGCATTTAAAAAAAAAAAAAGATGAATTGTTTCCTCTGGACCTTCACAAAGAGATCCAATTCCAGGGTTTTCTGCTGAAGTGACAAATGACTGCTACAGCAGCAAGAAAAGGATAGGTGGAGAACGTTCTGGATAGTTTGTGACATTTAGTTGAGTTTATTATTTTCTTTAATTTGACTCACTGGAGTGAAAGACTGTCCTGTCAAGTCACTGCCTCTCCTTGTGTCTTTCAGTGCTGACCACAGTGACGTGCTTTGGACAGGAAACAGGTAAGAGAAAAGTACACTCAAGAGTGAACACAGCCGCCAGTGAAGGGGCTCCAGAGTGAACACAGCCCCCAGTGAAGGGGCTACAGAGTGAACACAGCCCCCAGTGAAGGGGCTCCAGAGTGAACACAGCCCCCAGTGAAGGGGCTCCAGAGTGAACACAGCCCCCAGTGAAGGGGCTCCAGAGTGAACACAGCCCCCAGTGAAGGGGCTACAGAGTGAACACAGCCCCCAGTGAAGGGGCTCCAGAGTGAACACAGCCCCCAGTGAAGGGGCTCCAGAGTGAACACAGCCCCCAGTGAAGGGGCTCCAGAGTGAACACAGCCCCCAGTGAAGGGGCTCCAGAGTGAACACAGCCCCCAGTGAAGAGGCTCCAGAGTGAACACAGCCCCCAGTGAAGGGGCTCAAGGGCTCTCACAGCCTGGCTCTCTTCCGGTCTAGTTTGTGTTAAACTGGACTACAGGAGGAGTATAGAAGTAATACATCTTTCATGCAGTGTATTATAATATGAAGGCATATTTAAAACACACACATATATATATTGTGAGCGTATGGGTGCACACAGACAAAGCAGACAGTAGACAGTAAACCCCAGAAAAGAAAAAACAGAAATGATAATCCTGGTTGCGAGACAAGGTCAAAATAAACAGTTCAAAACAGGATTCATATAACAAGAAAAAAGCAAAACAATGTAAACTAACTGGACAGTTAGCCGCTGGTGAATAAGCGATTTGTTTCTGGCTTCTACCAAGTCGTTATTGGCTTCAGACTGTCCCCTAGCCTGGGTAAAAACAAGCGCTGTCTCTCTCCACTTTGCTGTATTTAATTCCAACAGCACTGGCACAGGAAATAAGATCGCAGATGCACCAGCTCCTCTTTGTTATTCCTTTTCAGTGATGGGTGTAGACAAGCCCACTCTGATTACTGCTCGGAAGCCAACCTTGACTGGCTGTAAAGGCTTTCTTTTAAAGGGGTCCGGATCATCCAGGCATTGGGACGGTTACAGGCTACAGGTGTGGGCCAATTAAGAACTAATACTGGTATAACCATGATCCCCTACCTAACCACACCTGCAGCCTGTTCGTCCGGTAACTCCTTGAGGTCATGGCAGGCAGGTACGCTGACCACAGGTCTACCAGCGTGTTATCTGCAACACCTGTGGGCTCGTTCCTAGCCCGCCCTGAACGCCTCCTGCTGATGAACCTGTGAGCTGAATCACTATATATATATATATACACGTGTATATATATATATATATATATATATATATATATATATATATATACATATATATATATATATATATATATAGGGTTGCTTTCACCAACATGGATGAAATAAAACTCAGTTTAGTGCTAATCTAGGGTTAGTTGATCTGGGGTTATGTTTAATCACAGTTACATTGCACCACACAAATGTAAACCAGGATTATTAAATCTTGGATTAAGCAGATAATCCTAGATTTCTGATTAATAATCAGTCATTATCTGAATACACCCTGTTTAGCAAATGTAAACGGAAAAGCAAATGTAAACCAAAAAAAAGAAGCATTCAGCATAAAAAATGACATTATATTAATTTGTATTATTATATACAATTTCTCTGCTCAGAGGATGTTTTAAATTAATTAACAAAAGGTGACAAAACATAGGCCCCACATGCAGCCTGCAGCTTTCCTACAACCCTTAACCTGATCTCTAGTTGAGCCGACCGGGTGGTCCTGCATTCGTTCTGAATATCAATTGACTGTACGAATAGCTTTGCTTTACTTTGCGTGAACTAATCTGGGTTAGTGGTTAATCCATGTTGGTGCAATCAAACCATAATTTATTTTCTATTTTAAAATAAGACATTTCTAAAATAGTTCAGCTTCAAATCTCCAGCTCTGTTCAAGGCACATAACAGTCAGTTTTCTGTTTGCAACCAATTGTGTTCAGAATGTCATTCTTGTGTGCTGCCACCTGCTGGTGACTTCATTTCTACTTCATTTTCTAATGCTGAAATTGAACTGATGTCAAAACAAACTGGTGTCAAAAATGTTGATATCTTACTTATTATATAATTTTTTGGTTTGTTTTATTTGAAACAATCATTCATTTTAGTTTACATTCTAAAGTTGACGTTGGATTTCTGCTCCTACCATGACTATATTTTTCTAAGCATAACCTTTTTTTTTTTTTAATACTGTATTTCACCAAGAAAGTATACTGGTGTAATGGGATATTTTTTATCCTGGATATCTAACCATGGATTCATTTAAATACACTTGTGAAATTGTGTTATAAATTAGACACAATGTAAATGTAGGCTTATCAGGACGCTGTGTTATTGTCTATTGCAAAACCCTTTTTATTGGCTAGTCTACATTTCTTACTTTATTGTATTTAAAAATGCATACAAATAGTGGGCTACCGAGTGACTCACATGGTCAATGCATGGTTGCATGGTGTGCAGGGTGAGTCATACAGTCAGGGGGTGCAGATTTGTATCCTGGCTGTGTGAAGTTGCCGGTCTTTGCTGGGGATTTCAGAGGGAGTGTCACATTGGCTCTGGCGCTCCTGCAGGTTAGGGAGGCAAAACCTTCAGGGACGGTTTCTCCTCATCGCCATACAGTGCACCCCCTGCTATGGTGCAGTTCCAAAAACAACCTTTGTTTATTTATACAGGTTCCTCCCGCTACCAACAATGGTATTGGGGGATGACAGACGGTGTTTGCAGTCCCAAACCAAAAAAATAAAACAATAAATACAGTGTCCAATCCAGCAGTGCACACACGGGTTGAGGTAGTGGGGAGTGAGGGTGACTGTGCTGTGGCAGTGTAGCTGCTCCGGGAGTCATGCTGGCTCAGTTGCTTCAGCACCCGGATTCGTAGAGATCTGCCAGTACACAAAACAAACACACAAACAGCGCTCTGGCTTGTTTACTCACCTAGCTGCATCCCCTTTATACTGCTAAACTCCTACCTGTGATCAGTGCAGCACAACGCTCTAGCCAATACAGCTGATCACAACAGAGTCGTTCAGCAGTCTTACAGCTATGCCCTTTCCCCAAGATGGTGGACTTGAGTCGGCCCATCCCTGTGAAGATGTACCACCAACCTTACTTCACGCCCTTCCTGGTCGGGAGGTAGATTTGTAGCTCAGATTCTTTCTCTCTTGTTCACACCTGACAATAACCCCGTCCCCACTTTTATTTTGTAAATACAGAGAATTCCATTGCCTAGGTGCGTGGCTAAGTTTATTCACTGTGTAACAAGGGATGTTTGTTTATCAAACCCTTAGTCTAAAGAATCACTGGACTTAATATCTTGTTTTACAATCCTCTGGAGGCACTTGATTTGTTTTTGGCAATTGACCAGTTGTGATTAACTTTAGCAATAAAAAAAAACAGGTTCACGTTTTCTGTTCCATAATGATGACTTCACCAATCTCCTTCACGGTCTTCAGCTGCAGTCTCACCCACTTCTCATGAAGGTCCTTCAACTTCACATAAAGCTCTCTGGACGTCTCTCCTTGGAGAATATCCATAGCATGAAACCACCATCGATACGTCTCTGGGCTGATCTCATACTTTGTTAAAATTGCTTCTTTACTTTTCCACAGTCTAAAGTGTCATCCTTCTCCACACTTATCGTATTCTTCTGTCCTTCTCTGGTCATCTGTAAGCAGCTGCCATCCTTTCAAAAGTGGTTAAAACTGCCTGATGTCCTCTTCAGGGTCCTATTGTAAGTGAGATTCTCTCCATTTCCCTTAATGCTCACAGGTACAGGATGACCCTGGGGCTGATCCAGCCTGACCATCTTCACATCCTTCCTCCTCTCGCAATGCACAACCATGGCCCACTTCACTTTGAAGCTTGGTGAACTGATGCGGCATGGCTTTCCAACTCTGGTCTTGGCAGGCCGCTTCTTTCTCTAGGCTCTCCTCCTGCACCCTCTGGACATCTAGGAAAAACCTTAAACATTACAGCCTGCTCAGCAACCCTAGAATCATGATAGTGGGGTGATTGTGCAACAGGGACTTCATCAGTGCACGTGGCTGCAACAGCGCCCTCCTCCCCTCCCTCTGAACTCTATTTTGGGCAATGCCATCACATTTTCCAGCTCTCTGTTGTTCTTAACCGGTTTCTAGTATTTGCAACTCTTCCAAGATATTGACCTTGCTTGTCTTCGTAAGCCTTCTGCTAGCCACAACCACTTGTAACACCACTTGTGAGGTTGCCCAATAGTTGCTGTAATGGTAGACAGAAAGCACGACAGGAGTTCCAAGATGGAGGGTGCAAAAACTGAACGTTTATTATGAACAGCGAAAAAACTAACAAAAGTATTAGCGTGAGAAAATAAATAGAACTATTAACAATGTCCAGAAATTATTTCTATTCATAATAACAGGGTCTTAATAGGCTTCAACATAGGCTCTAGCCTCAGGTAAAGCAAACACCTAAAGAAACTCCCCTGCTTTCTGGCTGAGTTTATATATAGCTGGCTATCTTCAGCCCCTCCCTCTAAGCTCATCCAAGTGAGAAGTACAAAAACACACATGTATAACTATTTATAAATATTTCCAAAACACGTAATTTCCAAACTTTACATGAAATTATATAAAATACATTTTAATGGCCATTTAATGCTACTTGTTTTTTAATAATATTATATAACATAGTTCTCTTCCCCTAGTACTAAACTTTATCCCCCCACCCCTTATTGGGAGTAGTGAGCTCGCTCTCGCTAGCTCCATATAAATGCATGCACTCTGGGTGTGTGCGTCTAATCACATGCTCGCACCTGTGCACGCTCAGCGCATTCCACACTGTGGCTCAAACAAGCCTCTAAACAAACAATTCTTGCTCTAATTCTTTTATTTTTTTATTTTTTTCATAGGTCTCCCAGCAACAACAACTTCAACTCCTCCTCCTACCAGTAAGTACACTGTTTTATAAACAAGTAGTTAGAACAGTAGTGTCCCTTTCAATCCTTGTAGCCACTGTTCAGTCCCTTTAAACAGTGCAATCCCTGGTAGACCATGATGAAACGGCAATGTTAGCGTTCATGGTTTTAGTGAGGGTAGAAATCAACAGTTTCCACCCACATTCCCTGAGATTATGCTCCTTGGGGTGCTTGTTTTTGTTCACAAAAAATTATATTTCTAATTTCCTGGGTCAATTATTTAATTAAAGGTAACACAACTGCAATATATTGTACTGTAAAATGGCTCCTGTGGTATTGTCACACGGCTGGCTGAGTGGTGACGTCAGAACCAGAAGATAAATAACACAGACAGGACAGATGAGATGAAATGATGAAGGCGTTTGCTTGCGCCGGTTTATTGTAAAATAAAAGGTTTGATCAAAACAAAACACAGGGCACGGCACTTACGCCAAAATAAACAGACAAACAAAACCAACAGACACTAACAAACAGGGACGAACACTAAACAAACACGTACCGTGCTGGTCCTCCAGCACCACGTAGCAATTGCTTACTTTCTCGTTTTACTTTCTCTTTTCTCCTCACTCTCTCCCGTTCTTTCGCCCTGAACACACAACCCCGAGTTAGTAAAACGTGCATCTATATATACTGTTGTGCTGGGATTCAATTACTAATTAATTATTCACTTGAATCCCAGCACGTGAATTAATTCTGTGCAACCTCGTGCTCACATATTAAATACTTTAAATGCACGTGAAGTGAAGTGCAATCCCGTGCCTAAATACAATTATACATTTTAAATAACTTGTGCTGCACACACCCATTTATATACCATGCAGCCATCTCTATACACCAACATTAACACACGCAACATACAACACAGAAATGCACATGGGGCGGGGCACATTGCCACAGTTATTTACCCTAATTTGATTAAACCAAAATGGGTAATGTAACAGGGTGAGGTGCCCTGTACATTGTTTGTTTACTTTTAGATCGGGGTCCCCCTCTACCCCTGTGTTATTTTGTATTATTATTATGATTTATTATTGTATTTGTCGGCGAGCGCCGTGTTATTGTTTTGTTTATTTTTAAAACGTGTCCTGGCAGAGGCGAGATCGGTGCTCGTCCTCTGCCAGGAGTAATAATTAATAAACCCGTGCAGATTGTGGCCGAGGGGTAATAGGATGATTTACTAATTAGTTAAACCCCTCGGCCATGATATAAAAAGCCTGCAGCTCTCGGCACTCAGGGTGGGAGTCCAGAGGAGCGAGAGTAGAGAGACGGAGAGTGAAAGAAAGTTTATTTAAAAACGAAACTAACCAAGGATAGGGTCAGTGAAAGCGATTGCCCAGCCTGACGGGTGGTAGTGTTCGTGAATTGTTTTGTTAACCCTTTTATTTTGCTCTGTGAGCGCAAGTGTTCTTTTGTTTAAATGTTTATTTTATTTTTGTTATTAATAAAAACGGCAGCCAGCCGATTCTTTCTTTTGAACTGCAGTACTTCCCCGGTGTCAGTTTTATTTTTCCCTTCCTGCTTCTGCCTGACGTCAGACCCTCGGTCATTCCTGTCACAGTAATTACTAACCCCCTTTTATCCATAAATATATTTCACCCCTGAGTAAAGCTCTAATTATGCTGGGCAATCCGGGCAGCTGGCGGGTCTGCCTCTACGGAGAGCAGCGCTGCTCCTGAATTTGGAAGTTTTCAACTCGTCGGATACTGTAAATGGAATACTAATCAGTGAAGCACAATCTTTCTGCCTTTTTATTTCAGAAAATATCGTCATCTCCAGCATTTTGAAACTGTTACATTTTATAAAAGTATTAAAGTCAAACATACACATCTAAGGTATAGTAATTGAAGAAGACATACCATGTGCAGTTTATTTTTCTTTTTGCTTCTTCATTGATTTAAAAGCCCAGCCAGTCAAAACGTCAGTAATGATGTGCGAAATGGGCCTTTGCCATGGGTCAGTGAAATCAAGTTTTTCTAGTGCCACCCTTTTTCAAACTTCATTTTTCAGAGTCTTTCTCGATGTTTGTATCAGGAATGAAAAGTAGAAAGTCTAAGCTTTCTGCTAGTGTAGGCCTTAGTACGTAGAGGACATACAGAAAGATTAAAAAACACATTTCTTCCCTTTTCTTGAAGATCTCAAAACCTAAACTAATCAGGGTCGACGTAAGATTTACATTATTTGCTTTTGAAGGTGTCCATAATGTATCGTCATTTAAACTAAGAGCCTATCATGGATGACATTTTAGATATTTGGACGGAAATATAATCCGTGCTTGGAAAATTTGCATACACGCTATTTTGAAACAGTGCTTCACCTAGTGATGCCTCTAGGATACAGGGTTTTTGTAACCTCAAAAATATATTTAAAAAATGATTGCAGCACAGGGATAATACTGTTTTATTAATAGACTAATACATCACATCTTAAACAAGGCTTAATCGTTTTTTGATGTGCAGTAAACAAAACCCATGCCTTTAAAAGTGACACATACACATAAATCTGCAGTGGGGACTGGCAGAACTGCTGTGCCCCTCCATGCCCACAGTGAGAGGTGTGTTTTTGGGAGGCTTGTTTGTACACTTAAAACTTTAACCTTTCAATTTAAAACCACCATCTAACTTTGTTATTGGTAAAGTGTTGATCTGTTTGTGTATATATATATATATATATATATATATTTATATATATATACATTAGTTATGAAGGCTCAAAGTCAGTAGAGGGCATAACTTAAATCCAAGATGGCCATCAGGCAGAAAAAAAAGATGAATATAATAATAATAATGATAAAACGCAGACGAGGCACTCTGTCTCCCTACTGCCTTCCTCCCCGAGTGCTGTCTGCCCTGCCTCCTCTCTTTCTCCCTGCATTTGTACCACAAACACACTGAGAGAGTTCCTCTATTTACACTGCTCCTCCACCCTTCTTTCCTTCTCATCGGTGTCAGTGCTGTCTGCCCCTCCATTCCATTCCTGTCACCTTCACACACTGAGAGGATTCCTCAATCTACACTGAACTGTTCCTGCCTTCTCATCAGTGACACTGAGTACCCCCTCTCTGTCTCCCTCTATCCTATCACAAACACACACTGGGAAGGTATCTATTGTCCCTCTGGGGACAATACAGAATGCACAATTACACAATCTAGTGGGTAAAGTTTTTCTTGAATGAAAGAGAGAAATGTGCACTCCCCTAATTCTGTTGTCTCCTCTATTGTAGCTGGCAAGCCAAAGCCTGTCCTGACCCGGGAGCCTGCAGGAGAGATATTTGAAGGAGACACAGTCACCCTGAGCTGTGTGGTTGAGGGGAGCTCTGATGGCTGGAGATATCTCTGGTACAAAGACAGTCGGGAAACTTCAGCACCTCAGACTGACAGCAGCAGTGGAACTGGAGCCGGATACACAATCAGTGCTGCTGCTCTGTCCCACAGTGGAGAGTACTGGTGTCGAGCTGGACGGGGGAGCAATCTGTTTTACTCAGAATACAGCAATGCTGTCAAGATACAAGTATCAGGTGAGTAACTGAACTGAGCCTGTAAGAAAGACGGCAGCCAGCCATAAAGAAAATTAATTTTAAAAATCTCAGTATTAAAGCAAAAAAAGACTATATTGTAGCTCTATTTCCTTTAGATTAAAAATAGATATGATGAAGCAACAAAGCCATAGTGACGGTACAGACAATATCAATTTTCAGAAAGTGATTAACAATGCAACACATTTATAAAGTGTTGTTTTTGCTGGGGTTTAAAACTTTTTTTCACATAATGTGCAATTTATCTATTTTTTCCCCTTACCCATAGCATTCTAAGGTCATCAGTAATCTCTTGTTCAGTATTATTAGCCTTATAGAAATTGGGATTTTTAATGTGATTTCTAACATGATTTTCAGCTTTATTAACAAATTAACATTATTATTATTTATTTCTTAGCAGACGCCCTTATCCAGGGCGACTTACAATCGTAAGCAAATACATTTCAAGTGTTACAGTACAAGTAATAATACAATAAGAGCAAGATAAATACAATGACTTTGGTTCAAGCAAGTACAAGTGTGAAAAAATACAATTCAATAATACAGCAGATAACAGTGATAGTGATAGTTACATCAGGATATGATTAAATACAAAATACTACAGATTAAACACTTGGCAGATTACAGTACTCTGAAGTACAGGATTAAATGCAGTAAAATAGGGGGCAGACAAGAGCAATTAAAGTGCATTTAAGGAAGGGTGATAAGTGTCCAGGGGGAAAAACAGAGGAGTTCTACAGGTGCTGTCTGAAGAGGTGAGTCTTAAGGAGGCGCTGGAATGTGGTCAGGGACTGGGCGGTCCTGACATCTGTAGGAAGGTCATTCCACCACTGCGGAGCGAGGGTGGAGAAGGAGCGGGCTCTGGAGGCAGGGGAGCGTACAGGAGGTAGAGCCAGTCTTCTAGTGCAGGCGGAGCGGAGAGGTCGAGTGGGGGTGTAGGGAGAGATGAGGGTCTGGAGGTAGCTGGGTGCAGTCTGGTCAAGGCATCTGTAGGCTAGTACAAGAGTCTTGAACTGGATGCGAGCGGTGATCGGGAGCCAGTAAAGTGAGCAGAGTAGTGGAGTTGCGTGGGAGAAGCAAGGCAGAGAGAACACCAGGCGGGCAGCGGAGTTCTGGATGAGCTGGAGCGGACGGGTGGCGGACGCAGGGAGGCCAGCCAGGAGGGAGTTGCAGTAGTCCAGACGGGAGAGTACCAAGGCCTGGACCAGGAGCTGGGTGGCGTAGTTGGTGAGGAAGGGTCGGATTCTTTGGATGTTGCTCAGGAAGAATCGGCAAGTGCGTGCCAGAGTGGAGATGTGCTGGGAATAAGAGAGGCAGGGGTCCAGGGTGACTCCGAGGTTCTTCGCGGAGGAAGAGGGAGAGAGTGTGGTAGATTCCAGAGGAACAGAGATAGAGAGATCAGAGGAGGGGGAGGAGGAGGGAAAGAAAAGGAGGTCAGATTTAGAGAGGTTGAGTTTGAGGTGATGTGAGTGCATCCAGGAGGAAATAGCAGACAGACAGGTAGAGATACGGGAGGAGATGGTGGAGTCAGAGGTGGGGAAGGAGAGGAAAATCTGAGCATCATCAGCATAGAAATGGTATGAGAAACCATAGGATGCGATGAGGGGGCCCAGGGAGTGGGTGTAGAGAGAGAATAGGAGAGGACCCAAGACTGACCCTTGGGGGACTCCTGTTGAGAGAGGGCGAGGTGTGGGTTGCTCCACACCAGGTTACCTGGTAAGTGCGGTTGGAGAGGTAGGAGGAGAACCAGGCCAGAGCAGTGCCAGAGATCCCCAGGTCAGCGAGAGATGATAGTAGAATAGAGTGATCAACAGTGTCAAAGGCAGCAGAGAGGTCGAGGAGAATTAGGACAGAGGAGAGAGAGGCAGCTCGGGCAGACTTAAGTGAGTTGCTGACAGACAGGAGGGCGGTTTCAGTGGAGTGAGCCGAGCGGAAGCCAGATTGGAGAGGGTCGAGCAGAGAGTGACAGGGAGTTCAAGTAAAAACACATTCATAAATAAGTTAGGGCCTGTGGAAGGGTGGGGGTATTCACTGACATGGGAGACAGAAGATTTTATTTGCAAACACCGCACAGGTGCCCAGATTTATTTATTTTACTTATTTATTTTTTATTTAGTTTAGACCGCAGAGGGCGCTGTTGTCCGAGGTCTGGATACTGCCGACAGTAAACCAGGACCACGGGGTTACCAACACAGGTATCCAACTCCGTGCACCTTCAAGTGCTCAAAAATAATAATGAAAACAGAAGGCGAAAGAAAAAGGGAAAATAAAACACAGTAATAAAACTACAAACAAAAGTGCTGCTTATGCAGTGCCCCCACTGCCGCTAAGCCGGTCAGCACGGGTCTCCGTCCTACACTCAGCTGTGCCTATACACTGGGGTTGGCCAGGGTTCCCCGTACCTCTACACACGTCCCCTTGGGTACGTATTTATTTATATTGCTCTGTAAAAATTAGTTTTTTTTTGTTTTTTGTTTTTTTTTATGAAAGGCTGCCCCCTCAGCCGGGCTCGCCGCTCCTTGTTTCACACTGGCCTCTTCTGCCAGCGACACTGTATTTCCCCCAACACGGGCACCCGAGTGCACAACCAAGCCATTTCTTATGGGCCGAGCAGTCTCCCAAGGCCCGCCCGTCAGCCACTCAGAGAGAGGAAAAGCACACACACCCTCTTCCCCACCTCTCCGTGTCATCGCCATGGCCGACAGGCGGATCCCCCGAGACTGCTGCCCTCCACCTGCAGTAATACGGATGTGCCAGACAGTCAGTCCAGATCTCCCCTGTTACAGGGCCCAATGAAATCACTTTTATTATTTTCTGATTTCAGTTTTTACCGTTGTAAAAAATGTAATTAAGTTGATTTAATTGAACTTATGTACACCTCAGGCGCAGCGAACAACACAAAAGTGTAACTCTAGTACAGGCTTCTGTTTCTTCCATTCGATAAGAGTCCGTTTTTTATTGGAATGTATGGGAAAAATAGTATTGTTAACAGGTTTTAAAAATGGGTTGTAGAAGTTAAAGAAACACTTCATTTTTTCTTTTTCCACTACAACAAAACAAATTATTGTTTTTTGTTTCTCTGTATTTGTCATCAGTTATTACAGTAAAAAGAAAAAAAAATACCTACAACAGGGAGCTAACTGACTTACTTTCAATTTCTAAGCCTTTTAGCTGAGGGTTTTCCAGTTGTAAAAGTCCTTGTTGACATTCTGAAAGGCTGTTACTATATAGTGAGGTAACTTTGCTTACAGTGAAAAAAACACACAGTACTTTGCGTCTTGTCTTAAGTTACCATAGCAACAACCAGCAACGTTTTGTTTAGTTTTAGCCAAGAGGGGGCAGGAGGATGTGGGTTGGGTAACTCCTCCAATTAAAACCTGTGCTCAGATCACATGATCTGCCACTGCTAACACTGTTTAATGGGAGAAGGGAGGCTTGCCCCCTTTTGTAAAAAACAAACAAAAAAAAACAAAAAACACCTCCAGGACCAGAACACCGATCTGGCACTGCTAGTACTGTCAGCACGTGTCTCTCAGCAGCCAGAATTGCTGTCATTTAGGAATGCTGAATCTAGAGTTTAGGTTTAAATATTTTTTTTCTTAAATTTTAGTCACTAATGGTATTTTTATTTTATTGAAAATGATTATATTATAATGGTATATATATATATATATATATATATATATATATATATATATATATATATATATATATATATATATATATATATATATACAGACGTGCTCAAATTTGTTGGTACCCCTCCACAAAAAAACAAAGAATGCACAATTTTCTCTGAAATAACTTGAAACTGACAAAAGTAATTGGCATCCACCATTGTTTATTCCATATTTAATAGAAATCAGACTTTGCTTTTGATTTTTTATTCAACATAATATTGTAAATAATAAAACAAATGAAAATGGCATGGACAAAAATGATGGGACCGCTAACCTAATATTTTGTTGCACAACCTTTAGAGGCAATCACTGCAATCAAACGTTTTCTGTAGCTCTCAATGAGACTTCTGCACCTGTTAACAGGTAGTTTGGCCCACTCTTCCTGAGCAAACTGCTCCAGCTGTCTCAGGTTTGATGGGTGCCTTCTCCAGACTGCAAGTTTCAGCTCTTTCCATAGATGTTCGATAGGATTCAGATCAGGACTCATAGAAGGCCACTTCAGAATAGTCCAATGTTTTGTTCTTATCCATTCTTGGGTGCTTTTAGCTGTGTCGTTTTGGGTCATTATCCTGTTGGAGGACCCATGACCTGCGACTGAGACAGAGCTTTCTGACACTGGGCAGTACGTTTCGCTCCAGAATGCCTTGATAGTCTTGAGATTTCATTGTGCCCTGCACAGATTCAAGGCACCCTGTGCCAGGCGCAGCAAAGCAGCCCCAAAACATAACCGAGCCTCCTCCATGTTTCACTGTAGGTATGGTGTTCTTTTCTTTGAAAGCTTCATTTTTTCGTCTGTGAACATAGAGCTGATGTGACTTGCCGAAAAGCTCCAGTTTTGACTCATCTGTCCAAAGAACATTCTCCCAGAAGGATTGTGGCTTGTCAATATGCATTTTAGCGAGTTCCAGTCTGGCTTTTTTATGTTTTTCTTTCAAAAGTGGAGTCCTCCTGGGTCTTCTTCCATGGAGCCCACTTTCGCTCAAAAAGCGACGGATGGTGCGATCAGAAACTGACGTACCTTCACCTTGGAGTTCAGCTTGTATCTCTTTGGCAGTTATCCTTGGTTCTTTTTCTACCATTCGCACTATCCTTCTGTTCAATCTGGGGTCGATTTTCCTCTTGCGGCCGCGCCCAGGGAGGTTGGCTACAGTTCCATGGACCTTAAACTTCTTAATAATATTTGCAACTGTTGTCACAGGAACATCAAGCTGCTTGGAGATGGTCTTGTAGCCTTTACCTTTACCATGCTTGTCTATTATTTTCTTTCTGATCTCCTCAGACAACTCTCACCTTTGCTTTCTCTGGTCCATGTTCAGTGTGGTGCACACAATGATACCAAACAGCACAGTGACTATGACTACTTTTTCTCCATTTAAATAGGCTGAATGGCTGATTACAAGATTGGAGACATGTGTGATACTAATTAAATAAACTAATTAGTTTGAAATATCACTATAATCCAAATATTTATTATCTTTTCTAAGGGGTACCAACAAATGTGTCCAGGCCATTTTAGAATATCTTTGTAGAATAAGCAACAATTCATCTCTTTTCACAGCTTCTTTGCTTTATTCTATGACATACCAAAGGCATGCAAGTATACATGATAAAATAGCTTTTAATTTCATCACTTTTCAGGAGGAATGAAGCATTATTTCAATGAGCTGTAAGGGTACCAACAATATATATACATACATATACATATATATATATATATATATATATATATATATATAACACGGCTTGGAAAAATAACAACCTCTGATTGGTTAAACAGCATCACATGACCGTGCTTATATATAGCGTATAGCACGGCTTGCATACTAATGAGCCGCTTCACACTGAATAAATCACTACGCACCACTGCATTCTAAATTCCATGACAAACTGCCATTTTATTTGTTATTAGTTACAAAACCACAGCCAAAAATGAGTGGCATTTCACCTATTTCCTTTAATATATTTAGGGATGAAACTCCACATAACTGGTACAACACCAGCTTTCTGAGTGAAGACAGCAGTCCATCTGAAAAATAAATAAATAAATTAAACAAGTGCACCAGCAAGAGTAAACACATAACAGTAGATAAGGACCAGCTGAATGAAATAGAAGAAAACAAAGATTGAAAAAACACACACAGAAAATACAGCATGGGCTGGTTAATGAACTTAAAGAAAAAATATGGACATTCAAGCAGTATAAACTAATTCAGGGCGTGTGGTTCCGATGATATATACCACTTCTCGGGTGGTTAAAGTTATATATATAATTTGTTTATTTGTTAAGTTGAGGAGGCTCTGCCTCCCTTACCTCCTCTAAGGAGCCTCCATTGCTTGTAAATGTTTTGGTAGCTGTGTGAGTTAAAACAGAGATAAAGAAAGAGAGAGAACTGTGTGATCCCGTGGTTACTGCAATAACTTCAGAAATAAATAAAACAAACTGGCATACAACAAAAGCCTGGAACTCTATTGAAAAGCCATTGGATTGAAAGTTTCTAGGTGGGTCAAATTTTATAATAATAAAAAAAAACATTGGTGTTGATTTGTCAGCTAGTCTTTACTTGATTTAAGTGTTGCTACTGATGCTCTGAAAGGGAAAGGTGCACACTAATTATATAATCTTTATATTTCTACAGAGCTGCCCCAGACTACACTCACCCTGGAGCCTCCATTCCCAGAGATATGCACCGGGGAGACAGTCACTCTGAGGTGTGGGGTTAAGGGGGGTTCTACTGGCTGGAAATATCTCTGGTACAAAGACAGTGAGGACACTCCAGTGCTCCAGACTGCTGACCGCAGTACAACTGGTGACAGCTACACAATCACTGCAGCTGCTGTATCTGACCAGGGCCAGTACTGCTGTCGAGGACGAAGAGGAGATCAGCCAGTCTACTCACAGCTCAGTGATAAAGTAACATTAACTGTGTCTGGTGAGTTTACTCAGCTTAATGCAGCCTCTTCATAGACAGTTACACTGACCATATGAGTGTTTTCATATTTCAACAGGCAGTTTTTCTAATGATTTTATTAACCCAGATTAATGCAGAGCAATGCAGTTGAAATAGGAAGCATTCTGTTTAAATGTAATTAATTGCAGTAAAATGAATGTTAAAGTTAGAGTTAAAGCTTTTTGAATAGGTTGTATTAATGTGCATCCTTCGGTTTACCCAAAGATATATTCAGATCTAACTGAACTGGGTTAGAAACTAATGTAGACATTGGAAAACTATTTGTTTAAGGTCTTTAATGCACTGTAATCATCCATCTACACCTAAATAAAAATCCCTGTTAGCCACTGTGCGTCACATGTGCAATATTCCATTCTCTCCAGTCAGGACAGCTGTAGAATAGACTATAGCTAATATGCTGTAGAACAAACTAATGCCCACATGTGATGGAGAACAGAATATTATTCATATGTAATAGATAATGTAATGGATAATAAAAGCACATGACAAGGCGTGCATTGTGTTGCATTAAAATATGTATGTAGTTGGGTTAATGCAGCACAACACACAGGCCCTGGACTGCTTATAAAAATGGACACAATATATATATATATTTTAAACCAAACACATTTTTTAATTTTTTCAAAAAATCAAACAATTATTATATATCCTTCCACTTTGGAGAACATATACTGCCTCAAACAAGGTTCTATTTGTTGTAAACTGGAGGTTTCAATGTTTCCATTTGTTATTATTATTTATTTCTTAGCAGACGCCCTCATCCAGGGCAACATACAATTGTTACAAGATATCACATTTTTTTACATACAATTACCCATTTATACAGTTGGGTTTTTACTGGAGCACCTTGCTCAAGGGTACAGCAGCAGTGTCCCCAACCTGGGATTGAACCCACGACCCTCCGGTCACGAGTCCAGAGCCCTAACCAATACTCCACACTGCTGCCCTGTGGCGGAGTGTCCCGCCCCTATTTATTATTATTTGTATTTTTGTTTGCGGCGCGGGTAAAAGCGCCGCGTCTTTTGTTATTATATTTAAAAACCCCGTGAGGATGCATGGCTGATCAGCTACTGATTATTTAACTAGCTGACAGTCATGCATCCTTACCAAACGCGTGCAGACTCTGGCCGGGGGATAATAAGATAATTACCAACTAGTTAATCCCTCGGCCAGAGTATATAAACCAGCAGCACTCTGCACTCGGGGTTGAGAGTGTAGAGGAGAGTACGGGAGAGCGGAGAGAGAAAATAACATTTAAAAAACAATTGCTAAAACGTGCTGGATTTCCCAGCACATCACTTACTTGTTTGTTTGTTCATTCGTTTGGCCCTTGTGCCCTTTTGTTTTGTGTTGTGTTAATTTGTTTAATATTTTGTTTATTAAATACGCTGAGTGCACTAACACTCAGCTTCAACCGCCCATCCACTGTTTGGTTTGAGTTACTTCCTGGTCCGTGACGTCATCCACATCACCACTGCGAGCCAGACTGTCACATGCCCGTTTATTTTTTCCAGTGATGAGCGAGTCATCATTGAAACAAGGTGATTTACTCCCATGGGTTTTAGAGTGAACTGCAGTGTCTTTGCCTCCTTTTCGATATCTTTTAATTATCGATAAAAATTAATTATTGCCATTTTTATATGCTTGATTTAGGGCTAACATTGTGGTTTATGTCAGTGCTGTTTACACAGTGATTGAGACCCACACGGAGGTCAACAAAGCTAGAAATGGAGTACTCTTACCCAGCCGAATTACACACTGAAGCATAGAATTCTCATACAGACCATTTAAATGTTCAAGAGAAACTGTTTTTAAGTCGATTACCATTTATCTTTGTTTAATCCAATCAATAAAAACACCAGCTGGACAAGCAGTTGTTTTTTTGTGTTTGCCTTATTTTTGTTTTCTTTGATTTCATTAAGTTTTTGACTTGTTAGATCTTCGTGTCACTTGCTTTTTTTCAATAGAGGTTTTTCTTGCAATTCTAGCCACTTGTCTACTGTCATGCCTCTGAAAAAATCAAATGTTACGAAAGGAATGTCACTAACTTTAAAAAACTTTATAAGACCTCTCACACCAGTGTGTATTTATTGCAAGTTTAATGTCGTGTATTGATAATTTATTAATCAAACTGTGCTTAGGCAAAAATAAGTTTCATCGTGCTTTGTAATATACAGTATATCTGCATGGTTCAAATTCCTCTACAGCCAATCAGCATGCAGCATCCGAACATTATATCCGAATATAAATACTTGTCATCTTTGTGCTTCATTTCATACTGAAAAACTGTTTTAAATTATCAGAAAAAATTATCTTGTGTCCTCTGGTCCTGGTTTCTGTACTGCGCTTAAAGTATTGGTTAGGGTTAACTATGCCAACACCTTTTAAGATCTTATAGACCTCAATCAAATGCCCCCTGATTCTTCTTTGTTCTAGGCTAAATAAATTCAGTTCCTTCAATCCATATTTGCAGCGTGATCCTAGTCTGGTTCCTCTCTGTTGAATTCTCTCCCGGGCCACAGTTTTGATAATGTGGTGACCAGAACTGAACACAGCATTCTAAGCGCTGTCTCACTGGTGCAGTGTACAACCCCCTCATAACCTTAATTGATTTTGATCCTAATTGTATGTGACTACCATATTAAACTGTGACATTCAGTTTAATTTGCTACGGTTCTGCCCATTTCTGTATCTGCTCTACATCGTTTTTGATTTCCGCAGTAGCTGAAAGCATGTTGGCCACTCCCCCAAGCTTTGTGTCGTTTGCAGATTTTCAATTGTGAATCCATGTTGGCTCTGTCCCACGATGCTGCTACACTCCTAGTTTCCCTCTAGTGATTGATTTTACATGTTATAGAGGTGAGGCTGATGGGTCTGTAGTTTCCTGGTTCCTCCATATCTCCCTTTTTAAATATTGGTATTACAATTGCAAAGTGCCAGTCAGCTGGACTTCCCCTGTCTTGATTGATTTGTGAAGTCCTTGCCAGGCTCCCTGGTTTTTTTAGGCACTCTTGGGTATATGCCATCTGGACCAGGGGGTTTGTTAGCCTTGTAGCATTGAAAGAGTTTAGTGTTGCACTATTTCATGAAATTAATACTTTATTTTTTTTTCCTTTTAACTAGCAGTTTATCAGGATATTCACCTCAGTCTGTTGTTTTTTGCTCATGTCTTTTTAAACCCTGTTTTTTTATACACTTTACTGTGACCTTTCAACTGTCAGACCTCTCTCTCTCTCTCTCTCTCTCTCTCTCTCTCTCTCTCTCTCTCTCTCTCTCTCTCTCTCTCTCTCTCTCTCTCTCTCTCTCTCTCGTTTGGGGCTGTGCTGTACTCAGAATTAAGTATCCACAATGTAAATGGCATGTCTTTATTTAGGAAGAAAAAAACTATTTTAATACGGTAATACTTTTCTATAGGGTAAAAAAATAAAAAATAAGAATGCGTTTTATTATGGACACATCTGAATGTCGAGGTGTTTAGGCTTGATTTGAAAAGACCTTCACACGACATGAAGATGTGCAGTAGGCCTGAGCTCCAGGTTTCTTCACCCCAGCAGCATAGCAACCACTGCAATGCTGATCTGTCTGTCCCCTGACCTGCCAGAGAATCAGAGACCCATTTAGAGGGCTACCAGCTACCATTACTAGCAGGGGGAAACCCTTACTGCACCTTAATAGCAAATTAATTGCTTGTATTAACTTTCAATTGTAAATACCAGAGGATTCTATATCTATACGGCTGACCTTGTGTCTTCAGGGGGTCCTGGGATTTATCTTAAACAAAATCAAACCATTTATCTTTAACTAACTGGGATTTATAAAACAATTAGGTCCCTTTTAGGGAGAGAAAGAGCAAGAAAATAAGATGAAATATAGAGGTAAAGAGAGAAAAACAGTGAGATATATCTAGATATGTGAGAGGGGGACAGGGAGAGGTAGACAGGAAGAGGGAGTCAGCGAGAGCCACAAAGAGAGAGAGATTTGTCATTGGTGCAGAGGAATAAAGAGAAAAAGAATGAAATGAGGAAGAGAGAGAATAATAAGAAGGGAGGGACACTATGTGTGAATGGATTGTAACCAGCAGTTACCGTGAACGCAGAAATGAGAAATAGATTTACAATGAACCTTTATTTAAGAGACAACAGTCATGAACTTGATAAAGAAGAGTAATTGGCAGAAATAATCTGGTTTGTAAAAGAACGAACAAAAACAAAGTCACGACATTGATTTGGTGTGAAAGTGAGATAAAAACATCAAAAGGGCAATACCAGCGAGGTGTAAAGAAAAAGACACACGACTCAGCTATTACACCGAAAACCACTATATACATGATGTAATACAAGGTGTATAGCTTAGATAAAAAGAGAGGGGGATTGGAGAGAGAGCAATACTGTATACAGAGGAGGATTAGAGAGAGAGAGAAAGTGAGATCTGTACAGAGGGAGAGTGAGCGGGAGATAAATACAGAGGTCTTAACAGAGAGGGGAGAGATAGAGATGGATTGTAAAATACATACAGATGGGGGTGAGGGAATGTTGCAGGGTGAAAGCCCTGCCAGAGTAATGTGTGTGTGTGTGTGTGTGTGGGGGGGGTGGGGTGTTGGGGGGTATTGCATTGGCAGGGAAGGGGTTAAATTCCCTGCCAGAACACACGTGGGAATGTGGCTGGAGCTGTCAATTGAATAAATGATGATTAGTTAGGCTCCAGTCACAGGTGTATAAAAAGGGTAATCACGGGTGTTAGTGTTAGAATTAATGTTGGTGATAGAGGTAAAGGTGCTGTGCTGTGCTGTGCTGTGCTGTACGTTTTGTAGAACTTTTGTTTTGGCCCTTGTGCCTTTTTGTTTTGTTAATGTGTTTTGTTTAGTGTTTGTAACTGTCTTATTTGTAATTAAACATGCACATGAGCACTTTGCTGCAGCTATCTAGCCTCTGAGTCTCTCTTTCCAGCTGCAACCTTTGCTGTGATGCTATCCTTACCACGGGGAGTGAGAGAAAAATAGAGTAATAGACAGTAAGATCTATATAGAGAGAGAGAAAGAAAGAAGACTGTGATCTATACAGAGGAGGGCAGAGAGAAACCAAGAGAGATTATTATTATTTATTTCTTAGCAGACACCCTTACCCAGGGTGACTTACAGTCGTAAACCAAAAATACATTTCAAGAATCACAGTACAAGTATTAATACCATTAAGAGCAAGATAAAATACAATGACTTCAGTTCTAGTAAGTACAAGTATATGACAAAATACGATTCAATATCAGAGCAGATAACAGTGTCAGTGATAGTTACATCAGGATAGGATTAAATGCAAAATACTACAGATTGAATAACACTTGTGGCAGATTACAGTACAGTACTCCGTAAAGTACAGGATTAAATGCAGTAAAATGTAGAAAGGGGCGTAAGAGAGAGTGTGGGGTGAGAGAGAGAGTGAGAAAGACAATGAGATCTATTCAGTGAGAGTGAAAGAGAGAAAGTGGGTGAGGAGGGAGAGATGGTGAGAGTGTAGTGGTGGTGATGCAGGTGTGTTTGTGTAAAACTGTCAGTTCCCTCCAGTCAGTGGTCAATCCTGACCCGTCTCTCAGCCCTGCTGATCTGAACTCCTTCTGTCTTTTCAGATGAATGGGTGACCCTGCAGACTCCTCAATCCTGACCTGTCTCTCAGCCCTGCTGATCTGAACTCCTTCTGTCTTTTCAGATGAATGGGTGATCCTGCAGACTCCTCAATCCTGACCTGTCTCTCAGCCCTGCTGATCTGAACTCCTTCTGTCTTTTCAGATGAATGGGTGATCCTGCAGACTCCCCCCCAGCCTGTGATTGAGGGAGATGCTCTGACTCTGAGGTGTCGTGACCGCTATAATTTTCATATTACCAGGGTTGTCTTTTATAAAGATAATAAAGAGTTACAGTCCCAGGCTGACACAGAGCTGAGTGTGGCTCGTGTTTCAAAGAGTGACGAGGGGTCCTACAAGTGCAGAGCGTGGGGGTGGAGCTACTACCATTATGGTGACTCTGCAGAGGTGCGGGTGTCAGTGAGAGGTAGGTTCATTCTAACATCACCCCTTCTCTGTCTGTAATGTCTCTCTGATAAATTAATATTGAAGTCCAGTCCAGCTGTATTAATGAATGTCTTAATAATTTAAAGTTAAATAAGAGCAGAGCTTTCTGATACGATAGCAAGGTCTTGTGTTCTGACAAGCTGTCTTGAAGCTGTAAGAATCCACAGCAGGCCATACCAAATATAGCAATATAGAGGCACAGGATAAATATCAGTAATTTAAGATCAAGCCTTTTTCTCTAAACCATTAATGAGAAACTTCCAATTACATGTTCTATATTTTTTCATATTTGTCTTAACTTTTATGATGTTTACAGTCATTCTGAGTGGTTCTGAGTCATGCTTTTCCTCAAATACTGCATTTAAATCATTTTTATCAGTATTAAAATCCACCTGGCATTGTCTGTGCCTGTACAGACCTAGTAGTCCGCTCCTTCTGGGTGCTGGGTACATGGTGCAGTGACAGCACAACTCTGCCAGTCTCACCTTGTAGAGCAGGAAGCAGTGAACATCACAAAAAGAGAAAGACAGAAAAACAAATACATTTACATTGGAAGCTACTTTATTTTTGTGTGCTGTTGCTAAAAACATTTGTTTACCATGATTGAGAAATTCCATCGTTAGACATTGCATAAATCTCCGTATCTCATAAAAAAAACAAACATAAAATAATACAGTTGGCAGAACTGCTTTCATCTGCTGTATCATAAACATTTAAACAGACTGCAGGGCTGAATAAGGAGACACTTTCAACCTCTCTAAATGATATCAATAGCTTATGAATAAACTAGTAGAAACAGAAGTTAGTAACAGCACAAAGACATCTGTATTATTATTTTTTTTTATTATGGAATCTGAAACAAAAACACATTGGAAATGTGAAAAAACAGCAAGTTATCAAAAGTGCCCAGCCATTTAAAGTGGAGATATCAAAAACACAAGCCAAGTTTCAAGAAACCACTGGGACAACCTTGTCCAGCACAAAGCAAATAGACACAACTGTAAAACCGATGGGGGCCAAGGTTGCCCCAGTTGTTTCTACTAACTTGGCTTGTGTTTTTTATACAAGTTAGAATACTGTGGGTTACAATACCACCCATTCACTCAACTAATACCACCCATTCACTCAACTAATACCACCCATTCACTAAACTAATACCACCCATTCACTCAACTAATACCACCCATTCACTCAACTAATACCACCCATTCACTAAACTAATACCACCCATTCACTAAACTAATACCACCCATTCACTCAACTAATACCACCCATTCACTAAACTAATACCACCCATTCACTAAACTAATACCACCCATTCACTAAACTAATACCACCCATTCATTCAACTAATACCACCCATTCACTAAACTAATACCACCCATTCACTCAACTAATACCACCCATTCACTAAACTAATACCACCCATTCACTCAACTAATACCACCCATTCACTCAACTAATACCACCCATTCACTCAACTAATGTCACCCATTCACTAAATGTATGTTTCTCTCCATTGTCGGCCTGTTGCTTTTTCCAAATCAAATCAGTCTCATAAATAACAAATTTAAAGTGTGCAGGAAATGTCTCATTCATGGTATAAGAAAGATTATGCACTGAATCTTTATTGTGTCTGAGAATGATCCCACCCGTGATCCAGAGGTCTCAAACACATTTTAAATAAGCAACATGTCTCAGGAGGTTATCAGTTGCCGGCTCATATGTGGGATTACTCTTAGTACACAATGAACATTCAGTACATAATCTCTCTGTATGGCTGTTAAAGGCATGTATCTAATTGTTGTGACAGTCAAACTATTCATTTGTGTATCTATAACCACAATGTCAGTCCTTAAGGCTGCACTGTCTATAGCTGGAAGAGGTTTCACCTGGTTTGACTCTCCACAGACCCTCTCATTGTGTTCTTGTTGTCTTGTGTCAGAGCTGTTCTCCAGGGTGACTCTGACAGCCTCTCCAGGAGCCACAGTGAAGGAGGGAGAGGCTCTTAAACTGACCTGTGAGGCAGCAGTGAACAAAACCCCTCGCCCTCAACTCCACTACACCATTGTGAGAGACGGGGAGCCTGTGACTAACAGCACTGACTCTGCACTGTACAGCATAGCCAGCACTGAGAAGAGCCACACTGGGAGCTACATGTGTGCTGTGGAGTCACAGGGAGTGAAGAAGAGCAGCCAGGAGCTACACATTGAAGTGCAAAGTAAGATCAGAAACTTTTCATAATTGACTTGATGATTGAAAGTGATCTCATAGATTATAATAGGTATTATTATATTCCCAGTATAGAACCCTTAATAAACAGATCACAGAATTGCCAGCAATATCAACACATTGGATTGGAAACAAATACACTGTACAGACACTGGTTCTGTACTATATTCAGTAGTGTATGTTACCCACTAATGTTTTAGTTTTACAATAGGTTTAATTACATTTAAAATAAATTTACCCAAATTAGTGTTAATTGAGTGATTAAAATGATGGTTCAAATAAAATGCAGTCACAGCAAACAGACATTGGAGTGACAGAGTGGCTGAAGGCTGTTCCTATAGAGCGAGTGTGAGCAGGGTAATGTTCTTGAATCCCTATCAGCTCAGTCAAGGTGTATGGAAGTCACTCGCACACACTTATACTGTACCTTCCTTCCCCCAGCGTCCTGGCACAGCGCTGTTGCTATTGGCTACAGAGTGAGCTTCACTCTGATTCATTTCATTGTGTTCACTCTGCTGCTCCTTCAATACTGCAGGATCCAAGGTGAGACTCCCAGTCAGTGCACACATTTCACCTGGCCTGTCACAGCACACATGCAGGCTTCTTCCTGTGATTTCTACAGTGTGAACAGCACACCCCAGTCTTAGGGATAGTTCATTAAAAAAAAATGATTTCCTGATTAAATATACACAGCTAATTTACAGTGTCCAAAATAGACATTTAGCAAGTTTATATAAACACATATAACACAATTATAAGAAACAAACTGAAATCAATCTGCGTATTTGTTTTCCAGGTTCCCTGTGTATTGCTGGTGGTACATCACGGTAAGACAGTATTGACCAGTGTGTGTCCAGCCAGGGGGCAGCACTCGCTATCTCTACCTGTCATCATCCTTTACAGCACTGAAAATGGAGATGGAAACTTTCTGATTCACTCTTTAAGAATCCCTCTTGCAAACTCACCTTCACTTTGACCTGTGTCCTGAAATGCTGTATTGGGTTAATTTGGCTTTTTTGGTTTTCCAGATGATAAAGATTCATTATCATTATTCTTTGATTCAAGTTCAATCCAGGGTATTTAAAAAATAACCCTTTCATCAGTAATGTCACAAAGCTGCTGCCTCCACAGAGTGTCTTTACTGTTGATACACAGCTGCTCCTTACCCTGAAATGCACTCTGTGATTTCAATGGGACTTGATTACTCTGTCATCATCCTTTAAAGCTTTTGTTATTGCTGCAGTTAAACTCTGAGCCCTCCTTGTGTGTCTCTGACATCTGTCTCAGGAAAACCTCAGATCAGGATCAGGAGCAGTCAGCAGAGAGGATTGAGCTCTGCAGCCGTGTGCAGCACACTGGAGTGGAACTGCAATAGTATTGCACTGTCGTACTGAAGATCAGCCTGACTGCCATGTTTTAGAACTACTGTGAATATCTGTTCAAACTGCGGCTGTAGTTTACAGAAAATGACCATTGACTGGGGTATTTTCTAAGACCTCAAAACAAATGGATTATTCATTGATTGTTTGATTGAATTCATTTATTTAATAGATTGCTTGATTGCACAGTGTAACTTGAAGTGCATTACTGAACAATGTATGTATTCATAAGCTATTCTGTAGTCAATAAACTGCTTTATTCTACTAGTGTTGTTCTGTATTATTAATGATACACCTTCAACATGTATTTGAACTTTCAACGTATTGGGGGTTTGAGGTAGCAAACAGTCATTATTATAGATATTAATGGTAATTAAATTATATGTTTCCTAACCGTTGGAAGGGGTGTGTTGTATTAAGAACATAAGAAGATAAGAAAGTTTATAAACAAGAGGAAAAAAGTTAGAAAAACTTGTCAGAAATTGCCGAGACTCTCTATACAGCTCCAAGAGATTTGCTGTTTTCATCACTTAGAATTACCATCTGTACCAGTACCAAAAGTTTGAAACTTTCTTGCAAAAAATGTGAAAAATATATATAAATACGTCTTGTACACAATGAGATATAAGTCATCAAACTCAGTGAAAAGTGTTACTCTCCTTCTTCTTCCTCTTCTGTTTCTTACTGTTTAATAGTGTGTAGCGACTTTTCAAACAGAAAAGCTAAATAACTGGACATGTACCAATCATGTGATCAAAATAAACCAGGGAAAGCAAGCAGTTTGATATCCATACCATTTATATAAAACAATTTATTTATGTTTTAAAACAGCACATATAGCACACACACAAAATTACCATTGTTTGAACTTGCAACATGAGGTCTTTGAAGAGCCCAGGCCTTAGCCCGCTGCGCCACTGCGCTGTAGTTGAAAAACAAATCTAATTATTGGAAACAATCTCTTAACACCTGAAATTTCTGTGTTAAGAAATACATGAGAAAGGATAATACCAGTCTGAATCACAACTCCATCCATTACAGCCACGACCCCTGATCCACAGTAGACAATGCATGCAGGGTGAACGATGCCAGCATTGGAGGGACTATTTCATTAGGTTCTGTATTTAAAATGAAATCCTGCTTATTAATTCACTTAGTTTTCCTGCTGAAACTGCTCATAGAGTCCAAAGAGTTTATTTAGATGCTCACCCTTTCATGCTCTTTAAACTAATGTCATCAGGAATAACAGGTGTGGTTTTTCAGATTAAAGCAGACACACTTAGGGGAGATCTGATTGTATCGGAAATGCCTATTTTGTTTCTGTATGATAAGTGTCATGTGTATGCATCAATGGTCACACAATCTGTCACATACAATCTGTGAACATATTGCATAATTTGACTTGTATTAGCATAACGTTGGGGGGATATTTAATTGTCACGTACTGTATTGATCAGTGCTATTATCCACTAGGGGCTGCACTATCCTTTTCAATTGCACCTTGTTCGGTTTTGTTTGTTAATATTCAATTAACTTTACATTTACAATTGCACACGACTGTATATAACTTGCAGAGGAATAGTACCAGTAGGTCTTGGCTGCAGTATCCTGATCCCTCAGCATTGCTTCTGCAGTATTCTATTAACAGACAGAAAACAGTGTCAATAACTTGAATTTTTACACTGCGTCTTTACTTGTGCCCACTAGGGGGAGCTGCACCTGTTAGAAGTTATACTCCACAACTACTACTTGTCAGACTGTTTTTGAAAACGGGAACGTCTATGACAAAATTCTAAAGAAAATGTTATGTTAGGAACAACACCATATAGTGCCAAGTATTGCATGGTGACGTATCTTTGTAATGAGGGAATTTTGATTTTGAATTTCCTTTTCATACCTCTTTAATGAGTCCATTATATATATTTTCAATGCACGTTAAATATAAATCTTTACTTTTAATACAACCAAAAGAAATATCCGAAGACGGGATTAAAAAATATATATTATCCCATATATCTGAACAAGAACATGGTGCCTGCCAAAAATGTGGGAATGTAAATGTTGATCTTAAAACATTCCATGTATTGCATCAGTGTGTTAACTATTCCTTCCACATTTGTCAGTCAAAATTTGAATAGTGTCTATTATTGTTGCTTATTGTTGCTAGCTTCACGGAACTCTTTTGAACATGCTGTACGCACACACAAATCTGCCCCATAAACGGTATGGAAAACTGTTTTATTAGACTTGTAAAGCCCGCTGCAACTCAAGCCGTCCCGCCTCATTGCATCTGAGTATGCACAGATTTTGCGATCAGTTTGGTTTGACGTTACAGTTCAGTTTTTTCCCGACTGGGTGTCGCACACTGCTAAGACTGAATTACTGACCACAACTAGATACTGGTGATTACTATGTATGCAGATTTAATTAATACTGCCCTGTACACATTTTTGTAGTAACTTAGCCCAACATAGCGACATTATGCCTGGCATCGTATGCTGATTAGACGTCAGAGACAGCGCCGCCAGGCAATCAAAAGAAGCGCTTAGTCTATTAATTTAGCTATTGACCATTTACACCGTGCAAACGTTTCAGGCAGCGTTTGGCTTTTTGTATAGTTTGTCTACTACACTTTAGCCTGTTGCAAATAAAATCCAACTTGGTTTTTATTTGACTTTGGAGTTTTTTTTCTCAGCGTGTGGATCTAGGGGCTTGTGATCTGTGACCTATTGGAGATCGACGCACCGGTTACTTCTGTTTTAGCGCAGTAAGAAAATATACGCTGCCAGTAGATTGATAATGAACAGGTAAACTGATAATTTACCTTTTGATTAGTTTTTTAGGCGTTTACTATTCAAATGTGCACATATCTGGTATTTATGAATTCGGGACACTCAGAGCATTCCAAGGCTAATGTATTTTTACCTGTGGAACTAAAGCTGTCAATATTCCGTCATCTTGTATGACAAGTTACATGACAAGCTACGTCACTTAAACCTGCTTCACCATTGGTTGACACCCTCATGACTAATCGGTCTCGGTCAGTCTTGGTCGGCAACCGCTGCACACAGATTGATCACATCTGAACGAAACTGCGTCTGAAAAAGATTCAACATGTTCAATCTTCAAATCTGAAGACATCCCGACTGAAATAATCTTGGTTTTAAGGGCACGCACACTGATACGATTCATCCAGACTCTGTACGGCCAGTTGAGATGAGATGAGTCGGGCTGTGTGCGGCGGGTTTAACTCACATGAGTTTGCTCGACAGAGGTGGTTTTAGTTTTTTCTCGCTGCGAAATTGTATTCGACATTTGCATGGAAAACTGTAGCGAGTGTATTTCTGGTCCTAGCGCCATTCCTTATCCTATTCAAGTGAAGTCAAGCTGTCTACTGCACATGCTCTTGGCCCAAGTGATCATAAAAACAAACCTTAAACGATTATTAAATGAAACGATGTTGCCTCTGAAACGACAGCGTAATGCTGCAATATTCCACACATTGTGGAGTAGTGGTTAGGGCTCTGGACTCTTGACCGGAGGGTTGTGGGTTCAATCCCAGGTGGGGGGACACTGCTGCTGTATCCTTGAGCAAGGTACTTTACCTAGATTGCTCTAATAAAAAAACCCAACTGTATAAATGGGTAATTGTATGTAAAGAAAAAAAATGTGTACAAAATAATGTAATTGTATGTAAAAATAATGTGGAATCTTGTAACAATTGTAAGTCGCCCTGGATAAGGGCATCTGCTAAGAAATTAATAATAAATATATTTGTATTACCTATAGCAGATATTGTCTATCCACTAGCCAAGCAGTGATGGCAAAAGACCCTGGCTTTACATGTTTTAAATTCAACTTTTCAACCCATTCATTGGTTTTTATTTATTTCAAGTTATTTATTCTTTTTGTTTTTGTAAAAATGGTTTGTTTCAAAGAAAAGTTTTTTTGTATTGCTGTTTTATTTAAGAAAATGTTTCACAAAAATATTTTTCTAACAAGCCAAGAACTAAGTGGAAGAAAGTTGTTTTTGGTAGTTATTTTATTTATGAAGATGTAAAATAATTGCCATTTTTCATTTATTTTTTATAACAAGTTTAGACCATTGATAATTAAAGTGGTGCAAACTTCATTTTCTCACAAGTTATCTGAGTGTGTATTGACGCTCCTTTAAAGTCACGATGCTCCATTTTAACAGGATTTCTTGTTTTTCCCTTGAGCCTCTGGGTCAGTTGGAGCTTGTGTATATCACACCTGGGCTCACTAATAATTACAGGTGCAGCAGCCTCGTCTTTGCTGCCACCGTCTCTGAAATAAGAAATTATCATGGAAAATCACCTAGCGAATATATTTCACATGAGTAAGCCGAAAACTTTGTGACACATGCAAATTAGGCTATGACGACATTAAACGTCACAGGGAACCCTCTTCTATTGGATGGAATCTGCATTAGTTAGAAAACTGTTCTTTTCCTCCTATGTCGCTGCTGTTTATGTAGCAATTTTACCGAGTAAATTATAAACTCACTCGATACACGGATGGAAAGAGGGCTATAGTGACACTACAGATAAGAGACTGGCTATGGGGATTTAACACCAAAACAGTTCAAAGTAATATGTGTGTAGTTGTACTGTAACCCGAGGGCTGAAGCTGAAATAGCTTGTATGGAAGGGGTACAGACTGATATAAATTAACAAGGAAATGTGAGTTACAGTAACAAGAACCATGAGGAAATACAAAAATAATGACTGAAAAACACAGCAAACCTCATTCCTGTGCCTACAGACAAACCGAACAATAAAACAATCATATTAATACGAATTAATAATAATAATTAAAAAATGCACATACAGTACATTGCAGGGGAAGACCACACAGTCATTGTGGAAATAAATAAATCGATTCTTCAACAAGCAACCCCTTTGGTTTGCCATTGCTGATCCACTCTGATGTCTTGGAGCAGCTGAAGCAGCATGCCTGTCCTTGCTGCTGTGCTCTCTAAAAAGCAAGGGTTCTTTGAGGGTTCCTCAAGGAACCTTAGGGTTCTATTGCAAGTTTTTTTTTCTCAGTAAGGGTTCGTTTGGGGACCTCTGGTTGCTCTGTCTAATATAATATCGCAAAGGGTTCATTTTAGAACCCTTTATATCAATACATTGTAAATTGTGCTCTACAATATTGTTGTGCAAACCGCAATTTTTAATACACAATACATGATGAGAGAAAAAGTCTGTCATAAAAAGGTAAACACCATAAATGGTTATAATTTTGTACACGGTATTGAGAGGAAATCAAAGAGCAGATCATATTTTGCCAAATATTTAACTAGAATTTATAATAGTATATGTATGTATAATATATGCATTGTAGTTTATCCATTTGTATCCATCTTGAACAGAACCTTTAATTGGATAAATATGTAGGAAAAACCCATACGACGTTCAACACGATAATAAAACCTCAGGGCGAGATGCCCCTGCACAACACAATACAAAAATAAAATAAAATAAAATACATTATACGTTCTTAATTTTCAATTCAAATTCGTTGCAAATGTGTTAAAGTGTGTGTTTTTTTCCACACGATACGTTATTCTTTAAATCTTAATCATTTGTAAAACGAAAATCACATTTAACAACACATGTATGAAACACACTAACTAACATGTTCTGCTTTGTGTTTATTTATTATATCGCTGGCAAAAGGCTGTTTGAAATGTTTTTAATACTGAATGTAGAAAAAGCGCGGTCCGCGAGGAAATGCCCCAGCAACAGCGGACGCCCTCTCGACCAATCAGCTGCCAGCGCAACCCGCAGCGCGAGGCAGGTGTTCAACGTTTCTTCACAGGACGGGAGATCTTTCTTTACGACGAGAAGTAACTTTGTGAGAGGCGAGTAAAACCTTTTAATAACGCTAATTATCTTCATTTGTGTGAATCAATGACAAATATAAAATAAAGACGCACAGACAGCTGAAGAACATCCACGAGTAAAGAAAAAAAGAAAAAAAAAGGTTATTTTGCTTTTGTTAATGATGCGGGTCAATGAGAGAATTTCTGAGGTAATTTTTTTTTTTTTTTTTACTAAACCTGATGACGATAACCAATTGGCCTGAACTGAGAGAGGAAAAAGGAAAATATACTTATGATACTTCTGGGTAGTTTCCCCCTCCCGCCCCCCCGGGGAGTCTAGCCGGTAAAAGAAAGTGTCAAGCTTCATTAATTATTATTGTCACAATAAATTAATCGAGCCAGTAGGTAAGAATACTTTCTGACGTAAAATGTTTCATTAAGGCTATTGTTTAACGACGATTTCTAGGATAAATGAATATTAAGTATGAGGTAAATATAAGATGTGCTTCACTGCCACGATTTCTCGGCCGATTCTGGTACAAAATTAATAAAACACAAATTACTGTATCTTTTTCTCTTGACTAAATGAGACTTTTTTAACGACGTTCTTTTAAAACCATGGTGTTTAATATAATTTGTCATTCATGCAAACTGAAAACAATTTTATTTTAGTACTACTGTAAAAAAAAAAAAAAACAACAACGTTAAAATGCAGTACTGAATAATACTTCCTGGTAATTGTGTGACAAAGCATTAAATATTGTAGTTTACGCTGTCAATGTCACCTGCTCCATGTTCAGCACTATCATGCCTGTCCAATGCTGTTAGATCTGTCCTCATTTCTGGTAGACTGTTTGCAATTGTGCTGCTCCCATAGCTTTACAGAGCTGCAGGGATCACATATTGCATCACATGGCAGGGATGGAAATAAGACTCCTATTGCATAGCAGTTTCACCCATTCCAGGATCTTGATTAGCCACAGTGTATAGCGAACATGCTCAGATGTGTCTTAAAGTGAAACCAGGAATGTATCAAACTGCTATGCAATAGGAGTCTTATTTCCATCCCTGCCCAACCTAATTTTCTCCTCTAATTCAGGGTGATGCTAAATCCAATCAGGTAGACATGTCCTAATAAAGTGGCCGGGCAGTGTATCTTAGAGAACAGCCCTTTTCAAATGTAATAGAAATAGCTTTGGACATGCTTTGACATAACTTACAAAGATTAAGAAAATCCAGGGGTACCCGGAGTCCCCTCTGTCTGTCTGTCCCCCTGTGTAAGTCTTTCTACAGAGATCCAGGGAAGTACTGATTCAATTGGGATGAAACTTGGTAAGGACATTCGTTAGTGCAAGTTATTGGGCCTGCTTTTCCACTATTGTTAAATTGCCCATATAATACATATACTATGGAGGGCGCAATTTGACTGTGATTTGCCCACATATGTGCATAGAGTGGATGCATGTCATCTACTTGTTGGGGGATGTCACTGACATGCTTGTCTCTATAAAACATCCTCTCTTGTCATGGTGCTTGGTTTTTACAACACGCACAGTAGCCTTTCCTGTATGCTGTGGTCACAGTTTATCACAGAGCAGAGTGGAGAGCTGTGATCACATTCACACGTTTACGTTTGATCTTTTATAAGAAAGCAGACACTGCAAACTGTGTAGAGGAAACAGACATGCAGGTCGTGCTGCTGCTGCTGCTGCTGCAGTCAAATGCTTCAGTCCATACAGAGCCGAGCTCCACAGCTCCATTCACAGAGTCAGGCACTTCTATTATACAAGCACAGAGCACATTTATTATAGCAGTCAAATGCTTCAGACCATACAGAGCCGAGCTCCACAGCTCCATTCACAGAGTCAGGCACTTCTATTATTTAGCCTGCTAGTTGACCCACCTTACTCCGGATACACCCAAGACACATCTACACAGCTCTCTGCCCTCCTTGCAACTGAGAGATATTCCACTGCCCAGTAGGTTGCGCTAATGAACTATACACATTACTCAAAGGTACAGTAACCAGTCAGTAAAGGATCATTACAACAAGTTATAGTAAACATGTCTTTTTGTTTTAAAACATCATATCTGGTACTACACAAGGTTAAATATAAAATGATAATCCATGTTTCCTATAACATGTGTTTCTTTCAATGCTGTATATCTGAGACCTATGCAGCTAATGGAAATGCAACACAGGTCATATGTCTGGAATTCTTATTTGTTAGCTGTAACAATCACTTTAAGGACTAGTCTGTTAAAGCCCATTTTGATTTATTAAATCAAACTTTCAGACCATTAAACCGGTTTTCGGCTGTTTTATAAGGGTTTGGAGTTTATCCTCATTTTACAAAGCGCTGTTTCACCTAAGAGAATGTTTATAAACACTCTTCAAAAACAGTCTTTAAAAACATTCCTTAACAGTCCTTCATGTTTTGTGAAGAGGGCCCATTGTGCTTGTTTTGTCAAGCTGGCCCCAAGGGATAAGCAAATACCCCATTGCACACACATACAGTACATAAACTAATACCCCATTGAACACACATACAGTACATAAGCAAGTACACCATTGCACACACATACAGTACATAAGCAAGTACACCATTGCACACACATACAGTACATAAGGCAATACCCCATTGCACACACATACAGTACATAAGCAAGTACACCATTGCACACACATACAGTACATAAGCAAGTACACCATTGCACACACATACAGTACATAAGCAAGTACACCATTGCACACACATACAGTACATAAGCAAGTACACCATTGCACACACATACAGTACATAAGCAAGTACACCATTGCACACACATACAGTACATAAGCAAGTACCCCATTGCACACATACAGTACATAAGCAATTACACCATTTGTTTCAAATCAACAGGTTAGCAGATTACAAATTACAGGTTCTCAAATGTAATCTGAAAGGCTAGAAGTAAATTCAAAGGAGTTATTGTGTTCACCATGTAATGAATCTCCTATCGGCTTTAAACACACAGAGTGACACGATTATTAGTCTTTTAATGCAGACTACATAGAAATGTAAAACCACCCAATCCATGTAAATATAATCATGTAATCTGTAAGGAGGCTAGGAGTCTATGATAAATGATTAAAGATCTGTCAAAATGTGTTGTTACCATAGTACACTGCTGCAGTTGGCTTTTCAAAGGGGCAGAGCAGACTCCACCACTCAGCATGTGTGCCAAGAATCTCCCCTCATCAGAGTCTCCCCTTTTCAGAATCTCCCTTTGCAGTGTAACGGGAGGCGTGGAGCTGCACTGAAGTATTCAGGAAGTCTGCTTCCCTCTCCCTCACTTACTGCAGGATTAACTCCACATGAGCGCTGCAGTGTTGCCAGATCAGAGGTGTTCCTCCAGATCTAGAGGTTGTACGTTTCTGCTCAGGACAGTCTGCAGGTAAGAAATGGACACAGGTTTTTTTAAAGATACATTTTTAATTTTATAAGATTTTCTAGAGGGTTTTTTTTCTGTCTGAAATTAGTTTTTTTTGTTTAATTTATTCATGATGTGCAAATCCTTCCTTTACTAAGAAGGCATCATGCATGTTGGCAGCGATGACCACTGATTTCTATAGAATCTCTTCAGACTTTAGATTCACTTTGACTGCCTCAACACTGATTTCTATAGAATCTCTCCAGACTTTAGATTCTCTTTGAATGCCTCAACCTTGATTTCTATAGAATCTCTTCAGACTTTAGATTCACTTTGACTGCCTCAACACTGATTTCTATAGAATCTCTCCAGACTTTAGATTCTCTTTGAATGCCTCAACCTTGATTTCTATAGAATCTCTTCAGACTTTAGATTCACTTTGACTGCCTCAACACTGATTTCTATAGAATCTCTCCAGACTTTAGATTCACTTTGACTGCCTCAACACTGATTTCTATAGAATCTCTCCAGACTTTAGATTCTCTTTGAATGCCTCAACCTTGATTTCTATAGAATCTCTTCAGACTTTAGATTCACTTTGACTGCCTCAACACTGATTTCTATAGAATCTCTCCAGACTTTAGATTCACTTTGACTCCCTCAACACTGATTTCTATAGAATCTCTCCAGACTTTAGAATCACTTTTACTGCCCCAACTCTGATTTCTATAGAATCTCACCAGACTTTAGATTATCTTTGACTGCCTCAACACTGATTTCTATAGAATCTCTCCAGACTTTAGATTCACTTTGTCTGCCTCAACACTGATTTCTGTAGAATCTCTCCAGACTTTAGATTCACTTTCACTGCCTCAACACTGATTTCTATAAAATCTCTCCAGACTTTAAATTCTCTTTGACTGCCTCAGCATTATAAGGTCACTTCATGTGCAGCAGGTATTAGGGCCCCTAGACCCACATAGAGTCTGTGCTGTGTAGAGTTTGAGTGAGGGGTACAGGTCGGGCACTAATACTTGCTGCAGAGAAAGTTAATTTAGTTGTAATGGCAGAGTGCTGTGCCAGTCACTGAATATACATTATGGAAAATGAAGACAAAAAAATCATAGACAGAAACTAAAAACAAATGTAATGTTATTTTGCTGATGAGAGGTAATGTTACATTTAGCCATGGTGTGCCAATATATTACATTCATTTAGAGGTTTAAGCATTTTACAAGTACAGTGTATTCCAAATAATTGCATATCTGATAATTGCATATTCCTTTGAACTTTATAAAAGTGAAGCACATTTCTTATTAAAATGCACATGCTGTAGATTGCTGTTAATTGCATATCCCATGTGCCTAGCAATTGTATGCATTTAACCACAATAAGCAATTATAAGGAACTTATATATACAATTTAACTGTACATTCACAACTGTGTATGCAATTGTCAGGTATACAATTAAAAGTACCTGTATTACATTGTATAAATTACTGATAATTGCATACTCTGGTTAATTGCATAACACTTTGAGGCACACAGTCTATGTAATTAACAAGGATCTACCATAACAGGACTTAACACGATGTGCCTCTTATTATTAAGTTGGATTTCAGTAATACTTGCATGAATTGTCTCTTAATAAATTCAGCAAATATTGAACATTTCACCAGCCTAACTGGGTTTTTTTTTTTACAATTATAAAAACAGGAACTTGTGCCCTCATATTAAAAAACAATATTTTCACTTTCTCTCAGGAGATTTTTTTGCATTCGTCTGTAACAGTCTTCAGTAACACAAATGTACTTTTTTTTTGTAAAAAATAAATAAAATGTATATCACTTTTGTACATGTATTTACATATGTATATTCACTTATGTCTTTTTCTTATAAAGTGCAGGGTTTGAAACGTTAATCTCGAGCCATGTAATTGCACACTTACAGTAAATTACAGGAGGTGCCTGGGCCTATAGTCACCATAAGATTGAAACCCTCACACATTCGTGGGGGTGGAGGTATATCTAGCACATCAACATACTGGACATGTGTTTGCCTAACACAGCACATCATGACTGTCCAAACAGATTTATAATACCACTGGGGTGTTTCCAGTGATTTAGGGGGTTGTTTGTTATAAACCCTTCAATTGTGTTTTTTCATTTCTTTTTTTTAATCATGTCCTTCATACAATTCAGTCTTGACTGATAGTTTTACAATGTGAACTCACAATGTTTTACCAAACCTATCTAGAATTGACCATGCGCACTTGTGTGCACTGAGTATGGTTTGACTATGATTGTATTTTTCATTTAGTTTTTACCATACTGTGCTGTTGCAGTATATACTGCAGTACACTTCATAAAGAGGCCGCTCAGACTGCTCCACTAAGTAGCTTTCTAAAGATGATTGACTGGCATGTTTGGTATCAAACTGCTCAGCTCAATCTCCCCTTTTCAGAATCCCCTCTTGGCAGTTTAACAGGGGGTGCAGGGGCTGCATTCCAGTATTCAGGCTCAATTTAAACCCTGCCTGCCTTCACTTCCTCTCACTAACCACAGTCACTTATTTCTTTCTCAGAAATGAATGTAGAGCTGACTGACCGCAGAAAAGGAGAAGTTTGTTCTGTTTTTGCGATGACATCTGCAGTGAACAGCACTGTGAGGTACACTTTCTATCTATATCACTATCACTTTTTCTACATCTTGTGAACCCTATTTCTACATTGAGCCTGACTCCATCACCTAAAATAGTTTAGAAGTAACGTATCTTTTGCTGAATGGTTAGTTTTCTAAATTATTTCCAATTCAAGTTTTCTGTCATTAATATTTAATTTATGAACTGGACTTTCAACATTCAGTTTATTCATTTGGTCTGGTTTGTTCGTGTCTTGTTTTGTTTCAAAGTCAGTACTGGTATTTTATGTATTTGTCACCATTCCTTGACCATTCATGTGTAAGTAAAATTAAAAATTGCTTCCAAGATTTGTTTATTCATTGATGCAAGCAGATGATGGCTACAGAAGTCAATGCTCAGTTATTTTGATTATCAGTGATTTCATATGCTTGTGTAGCAGGTGTTCAATTTAAAAGTACTAATGTAGCCTGACTACGCCAGAGTGGAGACCCACTCACTAAGTACGGGGGCAATTACCCACACGCACAGGTGATTTATTTAGCGCTGGAAGGAGTGCGTAACAACACGAGACAGGGAGAACAAGCAACCAGAACAACTGAGTTTTAAAAGGTTTATTTTGGGCAGTTCAATAAACACACAAAGCAACTAACATAATATTAAAACAATAAAATTATGTAGTCTAAAATCGGGAGCTTTGCATATTAAAATAAAATCAAAACACAAAAGATAAAATATACAAAGCACTATCACGAAGCCCACATAATAAAAAGTCTGAAGCTTTGTATATGAAAATAAAATACAATAAAACAAAAAAAACCACCACTACAATACAGAATTGATTACACAAGAATACACAGATAAAAAAGGATTACAAATCACTTATGTCCACATTTAAAACTGATGCGATCTCTCGACCATGTGGAGGATTTAGTGCAGCGACGAAGTTTAAAAAAAAAAGTCCAATCTCAGATGGAATCGCGGTTTCCACAAGAAGGAGATATGGAGGACTGGAACGCCGACGCAGCCTAGAAATCCTGGTAGTTTCGTTTGTTTCCTTAAAATCAAGAGACCAGCAGCAGCAGCAGCAGTACCTGTGTATCGCTCTCACATTAAAACAAGCACAAAAACAACACCAACCTTGAAATCAAGAGAGTAGCAGCATCAGCATCAGCATCAGCATCTGTGTATCGCTGCTGTTGTATTGACGAATCTGGCTTTTAAAGCCGTCCCAGATAATCAACAGGTGTACATCATTAGCAAGCAGCTGGTTAATAATCGGGGGATGATTAGCGGTGACAAAAAGTGCATCTACACAAAATACTACACGAGAATAATCAAAAGCAAAACAAACAGTGCAATGAATAAAATAAATAACTTGTTCTCTACATAATAGAATAAATCAAAACATACACGTGCTCAAAAGAAAACGCGATCAAATAAATAAGTGTGCCAACAAGAATAAAGAAAACAACTATTACTAATAAAGTGCAGCTTTACACTTGTGTTCTTCTCATACCTGATGTTACGGCTGACAAAGACGGAGAGAGGGGAAGCAAATACATCTACTGCAGGTGTGTGCAGCTCAGTTATTTCTAATAGTTTTAAGTATAGATATTAGACGAATGCCAATTTGTCTGTGCTGCACTTACTGGCTTACAGATGAAGCTGCTTCTCAGAAAGAAGAAGAGGTTTTAGTGTAAAAATACAAATTCACACACTGAACTCATCTGCAGTATCCTGTGAAATCACCAGCATATCTTTGTAACAGTAGCTGGTGACCAGTTAGCACTTTTGAGATAAAAAAAATAGCATCACTGGGAGGAACTGTGAAGCGCTGCCAGCGTTTAAGGAAATTAAGGTTTTCTATAAAGAGCATTTTGTGGCAGTGTCGTTTAGTTCCAGGCAGAATGCGGGCTGGGAAACTCTACATTGTGATGTGTAAGTACTGCGATCCAATACTTTGAACACAAACCCAGCAGCATGCCTCCCTGGTGAGGGATTGATGGCTTGAAAGAGTCTGGCTTGTCAGTTTCAGGTGGTTTTTAAAAGGGGATGTTGGAGCTGGCTCTGTACTGTACTGAATTAAAGCAGTTGTGTTTCATTAACAACAGTGATGAGCAAAAGCTATACTATAGTGGTCAGCAATCACCATAAAAGAGATCAGTTCTTTGGTTTCAAACCTTTTTCATGGCTTAGAGATTGTATTTAACTGTGTTGAGGCATGTGAGCTTATCATTATCCAGCTTGCTCTGTCTGCTAAAGAAGCTTCTTAAGTGATGTGTGTGCGTGTGTGTGTGTGTGTGTGTGTGTGTGCGTGTGTGTGTGTGTGTGTGATGAGGATGGTCGAAAAGCTTTCTGAAAGGCTAATTTAATCTACTTTAACATTGCTTCAAGAACATTCACCTTTAATGTGATTTTTGCATAGCACTTGCTGCCTCTGGTGGTCAAATGTTGTAACTGCAGTATTCTAGATGGGGCTTGTCATGTAACTGCGGAGAGTTAGGCACTGCTTTGAAGCAAAAGGCAAATATTCAGAGAGGAATACATTTCAAGGAATAAAAATAGTAAGAAAAGAAACTACAATAATTGAACTGCTCCTTCCTGGAAGGAATTTGTTTCTTGACAGTATTATACTGTTATAATTACTCCTCTTAGAAAATTGTCGTTTTCATGCAGACTCTAAATTAGGCACAAAATTAGGTAAAAGCACAAAAGCTCAGAGCTTTCTAAGGGTCACATTTGTTACAGGATTTTCAGAGTCTGGTGACTGAGTAATAGATGTGAGAGGAATGAACTGCACTGTGTTGTAATGTGTGGCAATGTGTTTCTCTGCATACCTGAACAGACAATATTCATAACCATCACATGTGGTCCAGATCAAAATGTCCACGTGTTTTGTAAGGAAACACTTGAAGACTATAGTTACATTTATTCTAGCTTTGTTATCTAAAAACAACATTTGATCTTTTGCTACAATGCAAGATTAGGGTTGCGTTCAATAGGCAGAGCGCTCCAGAGGTGGCTGTGGTGTAATGTCCCCACATATTGGACTTTTTGACCAACATATGTGTATGCATTCTATTTCATAAAAGAAAATCTGATAGTTAATTTAAATTAACAGCGTAATTATTTTTGTTTTTCCTTTTAAACGCAGTGAATCTGCAGCATCTCATGCAACATTCGATATGCTCAGCGAGTTATTGCTTGGCCGGCCTCACAGTAATGAATATTTTCTTAACTGGACGAATAGCGCTGTGTTAAAGGTGAACTACATGTGACGCTTTTTATTTTTATTTGTATATATAGTTTTGCTATTTCTGCGAGATTAAGCTTCACTGTGTATCTCGGCTGAAAAAGCACAGCAGTATAGGCTACACCAAAAACTCTGAACCCTTTTTTCATGGCAGAAAGGGGACGTTAGAATAAAGAGAACTTTAGTAAAATGATGTACTTTTGCAGCCTTACATCTCGTTCTAACCAAGAGCACATTATAAACAAAATGATATATGAAAAACCAAAACAGTAGTACTTCAATTGCAGACTTTGCACAGGAACAGAAACGGCAGATGCAGGAGCTCATGGAAATGCAGAAGGTTTCAAAACAAAAGAAACTGCTAAAGTCATTCACAGATGCATTCAAAGAATCGTTGAAGAAATCATTACTTTGAAAAGTTTTTATTTATTTGCTGTATACAAATGTAAAAAGAAAATGTTGAAAAAATAAATTGTGCTATTCTTGGAAGGTTTTTTATTTTTTATTTTGCTGTACAACAACACTTACCTACAGTAGAAACCTCTTAATTGCAAGAGTAAACTGCACTGTAGCCACCTGTAAATAAAACATGCGCTATGCAACAAAAACTCTCTTTAAAAAATTGAACTTTTGCATTCTGTTTTATAGTTAAGTTATAAAATTAAATAAAATGGCTGCCAATTTAACATATAGGCAGAGACAACAACCTGGTTTTCAAAAGGGGCGATGCAAACATAGACCGTCCTATATTTTTAAAGCCGGGTTAAGGTAAGTAAATAATTTACTTCTATATTTAAAGGTTATAAAAGCGGACACACTGTATTTTACCTAATTTACTGTATCTGAAAACTACTTTACTATCAAATCACATTTCACAAATTTGTGTAGTTGTTGACAGTCGTTAATAATAAAATAATATGCACAAATTTTTGCATAAATGCTCATATTTTGAACTGGTGGGTTCTAATTAAAATATGAAACTAATTTACCTGTACATACTGTACCCACCGTGTAGATAAATGTATTTTAAATAGCTAAATTCTTATTAATGACTGAAATGTTCCATTACATTATGTTAAAGGAAGTATAACTTACAGTGTTATTTTAAACTATGAAACGACATGGTTCTAGGAACCCCCCCAAAAATTCCAACAATTGAAAACAATTCAGTGCTTACTTTAATTTACAAGCAAATACAACCTTAAACACGTATTATAATTCAAATTTTTAAACGGCATTTACGCTTAATTTTAAATGTACAAATGTATGTTAAATACAACTATAAATTGTAATAAAAATATCAACAACTTACCGGTGAATTCCGTAGGTGGGTACATAACAACACGCGCTGTTAATATTAAACGTTCAGGAAAAAAAAAAAAACTTTAATGATCACTTTTGTTTTTGCCCGGCTCTCATGGGCCCCGGGGAAAGATCGAGGTATGACACAGGCCCGGTTTTTGGGATGGAACCGCATAACAGTCTCGCGTTTTGATTGGTCCATGTCTGTCACATGAATACGTCGTCACACGATTGGAAAAGCGTGCAGGCATTTTTAACATTGTGATCAGATAGAGAGAATGATCTGCTTTCCACAACCTTACCATTAAAATATAATGTGGTATTACACTGTACTGATATTACAAACTATGAGGAATTACGTTATATAAATTATCATGTTATGCACGAATGTAAGAATTGGCTTTCTGTGGTGGTGTACTTTTTTCTTTCAAGTAGCATATATCTATAATCGTTTTTGCGATATATTTTAATATAAAACATATACGTTATTGCAGTTTTGTTACAGGATACATTAGTTTACCTCTAATGTAATCACAGTTTTACATATAGACTGCCCCTGTTTTCATTTACATCGCAAATTCTGGGCCGCTTTACTTTTCAGATAATGTCCCAAATTCTGGGCCGATTTGGTTTGCAGATAACATCCCAAATTCTGGGCCGCTTTGGTTTTTAGATAACGTCCCAAATTCTGGGCCGCTTTGGTTTTTAGATAACGTCCCAAATTCTGGACCGCTTTGATAACATCCCAATTTCTGGGCTGCTCTGGTTTTCAGATAACGTTCCGAATTCTGCATTTTCGAATTCAGGCCAGTTTTTGAGATATTCTGCTTAGCTGACAGCCGAGTTTCTAAGTCATGCATGCACAGTTTACCATAAACTGGACCGTTAATTCATTTAAGAGTACATGAATCAAAGTTAATGTATTTTTTACTCTCCTCAGAAAACATTTAGGAACATGGTATACCAAAAAAAAAAAAAAAAAGGTCATCTAATTTGCTTCTGTAATGTCCATCAATATATAGTGAGGCATAGGGGTTTATCAGAACTTCTGGGTTTAAGAGACCAGTGCCCTTCAACAACTTCAAATAAATCCTATTGTATTGTATTAGTCAGCATTTCCCTTATCTATTCCTGATCATTTATACTGTAGGTCAGGGGTTTTCAACCTTTTTTTGAAACTGTACCCCTTCTATCTGGAGGTTTCAGCTCGAGTACCCCTTTACAATTTTCGATCAACTGAACGGTACCTCAGTTACAATAAAATGGAGAATAATCTGATGACCACCCCCTCGTTTAATTAATAAATCTGGGTGACAAACTGCTGGTTTAAGACAGAACAACAAACAGTAAGCTTAATTCTTTAATCAGTTAGGCACTACCAGTCTGACACTACAGGCCTTTAAATTGCAGTACCAATTTGCAAGTTGCTAAGTGGTTGCGTTCCTCAAATTTGCAGTGCAAAGTGATATCTTAAAGAATAGGGTATATAGTGCTTTTTTTCGCCTCCCCTCGCTTTTGGTGCAAAACTGTGCTCCGATACACTCAGGCTGATACTGTGATCACAAAACACTTGGAATGGACTTAAATTGGTGCTTCTGTACTCTTTTTAGATGCACAACAATCTTAGCTAAAGAAAATGGGTTCCTTCGAGTTCGTAAGACCCACCACCGCCATTAGCTGAGCCTTACCCCGATGGTGTTTTTATAATGGGATTTGCCATAGGGAAGGGGGTGGTCTCTTATCGTACCCGTATCTCCACGACCCCTGGGCCAACAAACTCAGGACATTCTTTGCGTGCACAAGAGTCTTAGCTAAAGCAAGACATCAGCCACGGGTTCAAACGCCACCCCACCGCCAGATGGTGGCCGTTGCCCCAAAGGGGTTTTATAATGGGATTTCCCATAGACATTTTTCAGGGTGCTGTATCTCGGGTTCCAGGGGTCCCCAAGACTTGAAAATCGGTATGGAGGTCCACCTCGGGGCCCCTGTCGATCCCTCCAAGTGACGTGTCCCCAGCTAGAAAGGACACCAGTTTAGACTTTTTTTGCCAACCTGGAGCTCAAAAGCTATTGGAAATGCAACCTTGACATGCCATCATGCTGAAAATGTGAAAATTTGTTGAAAATGTAGCATTTGAAAACGGGTGGCTCCCTGTGAAAGAGGGCCCCCAGACATGACCATAGGAAGTTCAACCCGGTTTCTAGGCCCCAGGGTCATGGAGATATGACCCCGAAAAGGGTAGTTTTTGGACATTTTTGACAGGGCGGGTAGGGTAAAAGAAAAATTACTACAATCATTTATTTTCACTTTTGACTCCCAGTCTCCTTTCCCTCACTTTATGATTTTATTTTGTGATTATTTAATTATTGTCAAAATAAACGGCCTTCATCTACTCACAGTTGCAGTCTCATTTCTGTCCAAAAAGAACCTGAAACACTACAATATATTGATGGACGTTACATAAGAAAACGAGATGTCCTTTTTTCGGAATACCATGTTCCTTCCCAAAAATGTGTTTTAATATTAGCCTTTAATAAAGGAAAATTATTTTTTAATTAATTTTCATGTATCTATTTCAGTGCAATGTAGTTTCTTCATGTAATAAGAAATACGTTTTTTAACATCTACATTTTTGTTTTTTTCATTAAAAAAAAAAAAAAGATTTCTGGGGAGAGTAAAAAATACATGAACTTTGATTAATGTACTAAGGGTTACTCTCAAATGAATTCACGATCCAGTTTATGGTAAACTGTGCATGCATGACTTAGAAACTCGGCTGTCAGCTGATTCCCCAAAACTGGGCTGAATTCGGAAATGCAAAGCGGCCCATAATTAGGGATGTTATCTAAAAACCAAGGCTGCCCAGAATTTGGGACGTTATCTAAAAACCAAAACGGCCCAGAATTTGGGACGTTATCTAAAAACCAAGACGGCCCAGAATTTGGGACGTTATCTAAAAACCAAAGCGGCCCAGAATTTGGGACATTATCTGAAAAGCAAAGCGGCCCAGAATTTGGGACGTAAGAAAACAGGGGCAGTCTATATGTAAAATTGTGATTACATTAGAGATAAACTAATGTATCCTGTAACAAAACTGCAATAGCGTATATGTTTTATATTAAAATATATCGCAAAAACGATTATAGATATATGCTACTTGAAAGAAAAAAGTACACCACCACAGAAAGCCAATTCTTACATTCGTGCATAACATGATAATTTATATAAAGTAATTCCTCATAGTTTGTAATATCAGTACAGTGTAATACCACATTATATTTTAATGGTAAGGTTGTGGAAAGCAGATCATTCTCTCTATCTGATCACAATGTTAAAAATGCCTGCACGCTTTTCCACTCGTGTGACGACGTATTCATGTGACAGACATGGACCAATCAAAACGCGAGACTGTTATGCGGTTCCATCCCAAAAACCGGGCCTGTGTCATACCTCGAAAGATCCCTGTCCTCTCCGTCCTCTCCGCCCTCTCGGAGGGCCTGCATATTCTGCTCAGCTGACAGCTGAGTTTCTAAGTCATGAATGCACAGTTTACCATAAACTGGATCGTGAATTCATTTAAGAGTAACCCTTAGTACAGGCATATCCAGAAAACATTATTTTTTATGAAGAAACAGAAATAAAATGTAAATGTTAAAAAACGTATTTCTTTATTACAATGAAGAAACTACACTGCACTGAAATAGATACATGGAAATTCAGTTGTTTTCCTTTTTTAAAGGCTAATATTAAAACACATTTTTGAGAAGGAACATGGTATTCCAAAAAAGGACATTTCATTTTCTTATGTAATGTCCATCAATATATTGTAGCAAGTTTCGTGGTCTTTTTGGGACAGAAATGAGACTGCAGCCGTGAGTAGGTGAAGGCAATTTATTTTTACAATAATCAAATAATCACAAAATAAAATCAAGTGAGGGAAAGGGGACTGGGAGTCAAAAGTGAAAATAAATGATTGTAGTAGTTTTTCTTTTACCCTACCCTCACTATCTCTCTATCTCCCCCGAACACAACCTTCTCTCACACTCTCGTCTTCCCAAATCCTCCCGGTCTGCCCCCACCCCACCCGTCATTCGTGCCAAACCTGTACCCCGATTCACCTCCACACACAACACGCAACCCCTCCACGCACACACCACCATGCAAGCCCTGCACGCACACACCACCATGCAACCCCTGCACGCACACACCACCATGCAACCCCTGCACGCACACACCACCGTGCAACCTCTGCACACACACACCACCATGCAACCCCTACACGCACACACCACCATGCCATCCCTGCACACACCACAAGGCAACCCCTACATGCACACACACACCATGCAACCCCTACACGCACACACACACCACCATGCAACCCCTACATGCACACACACACCACCATGCAACCCCTACACGCACACACCACCATGCAACCCCTGCACGCACACACCACCATGCAACCCCTGCACTACTTGTGTTCTCTCTGCTGTGTGAGGTTGTACTCCTGGTGGTTTTCATTGAGGCTTCTACACTAGAGGTTGATTCAATGGTGTCAGATTCCTAGCCTCTTCCTCTTTATAAAGCGTGGTTAATGTGAGCTGTCAGCAGCAGGGAGAGCATGCGCATTGCTGGAGAGGGTTAGCTAGGAAATGGCTGTGGGTCCAGAGCCAGGACAGCCATACTTTGTTACTGGAACTGACCTGAAGAAATCAATCATTTAATACTGTGTGCTAACAATCTTTTCTGTGCAATGCTTGCTACATGTTTGTGCTGCCCTTTCAGAGGCCCCCAGTAAGTGCTGAACTGACTTCTGTAAAATAATTCAACCCAAAACAACATATCAATATAAAATATCAATTATAATAATATTAGGGTTGTATTATATATATATATATATATATATATATATATATATATATATATATATATATATATATATATATATATATACAGTGCTGTGAAAAAGTATTTGCCCCCTGTCTGATTTTCTGCATTTTTGCATTTCTGACACTGAATTTTATCAGATCTTCAAACAAAACCTAATATTAGATAAAAGGGACCGAGTGAGCAAATAACACAAAAATTTGATACGTATTTCATTTATTTATTAAAGAAAGTTATGCAACACCCAATTCAAATTCAATTCAAATCGCCCCCTCAGACTCAATAACTGGTTACGCCACCTTGGTTACGCCAGCAGCAATAACTGCAACAAAACGCTTCCTGTAGTTATTGATTAGTCTCTCACAGCGCCGTGGAGGAATTTTGGCCCACTCCTCCATACAGAACTGCTTCAACTCTGTGTCATTTGTGGGTTTTCGAGCATGAACTGCTCGTTTCAGGTCCTGCCACAACATCTCAATGGGGTTTAGGTCTGGACTTTGGCTAGGCCATTCCAAAACTTTTAATTTCTTGTTCTTCAACCATTAAGATGTAGACTTGCTTGTGTGTTTCGGATCATTGTCTTGCTGCATGACCCAGCTGCGCTTCAGCTTCAGCTCACGGACGGATGGCCTGACATTCTCCTGTAGAATTCTCTGATACAGAGCAGAATTCATGGTTCCTTCAATGATGGCAAGGCGTCCAGGTCCTGATGCAGCAAAGCATCCCCAAACCATGACACTACCACCACCATGCTTGACCGTTGGTATGAGGTTCTTACTGTGGAATGCAGTGTTTGGTTTTCTCCAGACATAACGGGGCCCATGTCGGCCAAAAAGTTCCACTTTTGACTCATCTGTCCATAGAACATTGTTCCAGAACGCTTGAGGATCATCCAGGTGCTTTTTGGCAAACTTGAGACGAGCATTCATGTTCTTCTTAATGAGCAATGGTTTCTGCCTTGCTACTCTGCCATGAATCCCATTTTTGCCCAGTGTCTTTCTGATGGTGGAGTCATGAACACTGACCTTAGCCGAGGCGAGAGAGGCCTGCAGATCCCTGGATGTTGTTCTAGGGTTCTTTGTGACTTCCTGGACGATTTTACGCCTTGCTCTTGGAGAGATTTCGGCAGGACAGCCACTCCTGGGAAGATTCACTACTGTCCCAAACTTTCTCCATTTGGACAATATGGCTCTGACTGTAGTTCGGTGGAACCCCAGAGCCTTAGAAATGGCTTTGTAACCCTTTCCAGACTGATATGCATCAACAACCTTTTTGCGGAGGTCTTCAGGAATTTCTTTTGTTCGTGGCATGATGTGCCTCTAGAACCTGTGTGCTGACAACTTCACTCTGATGGTAAGGGCCAAAGTTACTCAGATTTATATTGGGCAGGGCTGGCCCAAATCAGGCCTGGTTGTTAACCAAAGTACTCAAACAGCTGACCCTAATTATCCCTTTAATTGGGTTGAGTAAACTAGGGGGGTATGGCAGGGCGGAAGCCCTACACATGGGAAATATGTAGTTTTATTGTATATTTTTGCGTTATTTGTTGTAAATTGATTTAATTAATTGTTTAACTACTGTGGCGCTCCGCTGGGGACGATTACCTGTCTGTGTGGAGCAGCAGCTGAAAGCAATCAGCTGTTCTAGGAGCTCTTAAAATAAACAAATCCCCCGGGCCAGATGAGATCCTCCCAATAATACTCAAAGAAATGAAAGAAGTTATTTACAAACCGCTAACCGCTAAGTCTAGCATAAAAGATTAATTCTCAAACTGAACGCAGTAGGGATTCAAGGGGATTCATGCACATGGATTAGGGAGTGGTTAACATGTAGAAAACAAAGTACTGATTAGAGGAGAAACCTCAAAATGGAGCGAGGTAACCAGTGGTGTACCACAGGGATCAGTATTAGGTTCTCTGCTATTCCTAATCTACATTAATGATTTAGATTCTGGTATAGTAAGCAAACTTGTTAAATTTGCAGACGACACAAAAATAGGAGGAGTGGCAAACACTGTTGCAGCAGCAAAGGTCATTCAAAATGATCTAGACAGCATTCAGAACTGGGCAGACACATGGCAAATGACATTTAATAGAGAAAAGTGTACAGTAAAAATGTGCATTATAAATGTGCATTATAAATATCATATGGGAGATACTGATATTGAAGAAGGGAATAAAAGATAAAAGAAACAAGGACCAGTCTTGGAGATTAGATAAAGGGGCATTCAGAACAGAAAATAGGAGGCACTTTTTTACATAGAGAATTGTGAGGGTCTGGAACCAACTCCCCAGTAATGTTGTTGAAGCTGACACCCTGGGATCCTTCAAGAAGCTGCATGATGAGATTCTGGGTTCAATAAGCTACTAACAACCAAACGAGCAAGATGGGCTGAATGGCGTCCTCTCGATTGTAAACTTTCTTATGTTCTTATCTGACCGTGACATTGATTTAACCCAATTTGGCTGCCATTTTGAGGTCATGTGACTTTATGTGTTTCTGGAAAACTGGAAAATATGGCCCTTATTGTCTTAATGTTTCAGTGCCACATTGTTTCAACGTCTACCACATTCATGATAGAAATCACTAGCTTTCAGACTGGGTCGATTCAACTGATGAAAACATTGGCAGATCTAAATACCACAGATGCTTAAATATTAAATTATGACTTTTTTTGTCTTTTTACTACTTGAAAGACAAAATACACTTAATTAACAGATGTTGGTTTTGTCTGAGTTACATTCTTTAATGATTTACAGTTGGTACACTGCTCTCAGTAAAGTTCCAATAAAGCGGGTATCCATTGGAAGTTAACCATTTCCCTGCCATATTGTTTTAACCTCATATCAACCATCTTTTTCACATATTCAATTTAGCTTTGGACAGTCAAGTAGTCTCCAATTTAAATAGTATTTAGGTTCAAGGAGATCAAGGTCTTTAAAATAGGTTCACCATCACAGACACAACACAAGGATAGTTCCATTAATAGCAGCAGCTTATTGGATATCAGCAAGATTAGAAATGATTTACATATCGGGGTAAAAGAGCAGATTATAGATTTTTAGTATAGAAATTACAACTTTGACACATTTTGTTTTTTTACCCCAAAATCTCAAGTCACCTTTCATTTTGATACACACATCTTTTTGTGTAGTTTTCATATGCATGTTCAACAGTTGCACTCTGCTCTTAGAAAAGTTATTTTTGTGGTTAATGTCACCCTACCTTGAACTCTCATGCCCTACGCGAATGCAGAGTATACAATGAGAGCTTTCTCTCAGCTTCATGTTTAAGAACCATTCAATCTGATATGACGTTCTGTGAGGTTGCACAACAGTTGCTGTAATGGAAGACAGAAAGACGGACGGTGCAAGAACTGAACGCTTATTATTAACAGCACAAAATAACAAAAAGGATAAATGTGAGAAAATAAATAGAACTATTAACAGAAATGACGAATATGCAGCACGATAACAGAGTCCTAATAGGCTTCAACATAGGATTACATTGCCTCTAGCCTCTGGTAAAGCAACACCACAAAAAACTTCCTCCCCTATTTCCTTGCTGAGTTTATATATAGCTGGCTATCTTCAGCCCCTCCCCCTAAGCTCACCGAAGTGAGAAGTACACACATGTATAACTATTTACAAATATTTGCTAAACACATATTGTCCATACTTTACATGAAACTATATAAAATACATTTGAATGACCATTTCATTCCACTTCTTTTCTTCAAAGCGTATTAATATTATTTCTAACATAGTTCTCTTACACTAGTACTAAACTTTATTCCCTCCCTCCCCCACGTATTGGGAGCAGTGAGCTCACTCTCATGAGCTCCAGTATAACTGCCTGTGCCTGTGCATGCTCAGCGCATTCCACGCTGCGGCTCAAACAAGTCTCTAACAAACAAATCAAGGCCAAATTTAAAAGGTATGCTTTTTTTGTTTTTTCTTTGTAGTTTGTATTTGAAACACAAACCCTCCTGCGATATTCTTCTAATAAAAGTGCGCACACTTTCACTAAAAGAATATTTGCATTTTGCTGTGTTCACCAAGATTCCTCTAACTCTTTTTTATTTTCATAGGTCTCCTGGCAACAACTCCAACTCATGTTACCTCTCCTACCGGTAAGTACACTGTTTTATAAGGTTTTGGTCACAGTATGTTATATATGGTTTTAATGTGCATTTAAATATTAAAAGTAGAAGTAGAGCATTAGTGCCTCTTTCAGTCCTGTAGCTACCGTCCAATCCCTTTTAAACAGTGCAATTCCTGGTAGACCATGATGAAACGGCAATGTTCCCTTTCAAGTCGAAAATAACCATCGAGGTATGGGACATTGCCGTCAGGCAGTAGGGATTGGCTGAGCTTTATGTCAAAGCTGCCGATAGGCCTCCGCGCAAGCTGCCGTGTAAGCCCGCCCCCCTGGGAGCTTACTATACGCAGCGCGCGGAGAGTCACTTCCTCTTTTGCCTTCAGCATCAGTAGCGGTAGGACTTAGAGCTATTTAACTGATTGTACTCACTAAGCTTAGGCTTGAGAAGCTGGTTTATCCCCTTCTCCGAGTTTATTTCAGTTATACTCTCCGGAGTTATTATTGTTTATTATTGTGTATTTGTATTATTATTTAGGATATATTTTGTTTAACATTATATATTCCTTTTCGCTTTGCTTCGGCATCGCGTTCTTCGTGGTCTCCCCGTCTTTCCTCTGTTCCTTTTATTATTATTGTGTGGGTTTTTTGTATATATATATTTTATATATATATTATATTTATTGTGTATATATATATTTGTATATATTGTACATTGTGTGTCGGACGCGTGTTGCGTTGGCCTTGGCCACGCGCAATTGCATCCTCGGTCTAGCTTAGGCTAAACCGTGTGTGTGTGCGGGTAGTCTGCTCTGCAGTGTTCCCCCCCGCGGCGCGTTCCCGCCACGTGGTATTGCACTAAACTCCCTTTCCTTCTGCAGCGTCCACATAAAAAAAAAAAAAAAAAAAGATTTTCCCTTCACTATACAGAGGAAGACAACCACCAACGTGCAAAATCCCCAGCACCTTCAGGTAGGTATTGCACAGCATCAGACACTGTACCAGCACTTAGCGTCTCCGCTTGGCGGGTCAGCTGACGCTTAGGCGTCTGTGCTAGCGTTCCACGCTCGGTACTCGCGCTTCGGCGCTCGCGCTCCGGCGCTTTTGGTGTCAGCGCTTGTGCGCTTGGTGCAGCGCTTCGGCGCTTTGTGCAGCGCTTCTGCGCTTGGTGCTTAGTGCTTCTGCACTTGGGGCTCAGTGCTCGACGCTCGACACTTCGGCGCTCGGTGCTCGACGCTCGGTGCACGTTCCATCAACGCTTGGTGCTCGGTGCTCGACGCTCGGTGCTCGACGCTCGACGCTTCGGCGCTCGACGCTCGGTGCTCGGCGCTTGGCGCCTCGACGCACGCACCCTCGACGCACGCGCCTCAGCGCTCGACGCTCGGCGCACGCACCCTCGACGCACCTCGGTGCTCGACGCTCGGTGCTCGACGCTCGGTGCTCGACGCTCGGTGCTGGGCGCTCGACGCTTCGGCGCTCGGTGCTCGGCGCTTGGCGCCTCGACGCACGCACCCTCGACGCTCGACGCACGCGCCTCGACGCTCGGCGCTCGACGCTTCGGCGCTCGACGCTCGACTCTCGGTGTCCGACGCTTCGGCGCTCGACGCCTCAACGCGCGCACCCTTGACGTCGACGCACGCACCTCGGTGCTCGACGCTTCGGCGCTCGGTGCTCGACGCACGCACCCTCGACGCCTCGGCGCTCGACGCGGCCGCGCTCGACGCACGCACTTCAGGTGCTTGACGCTTGGTGCCCGGCGCTTCGGCGCTCGACGCGCACACCTCGGCTTTTAACGTCTCTGCGTGATTGACGTCAATACTAGACGCTTCGGCGTTTTACGATGTCTGGGTTCCACCGTTGCGTGACCTGTCAGGCCAAGTTGCCTGCCAGCGACCCTCACGAGGACTGCGTCGCATGCTTAGGGCCGGACCATGCGGCATCTGCCCTGGCAGACAGGGCATACTGCCAGCTATGTGCGGGGTTTCAAACACGCACCCTGCGCCAGAGAGCTAGGAAGGCGGTTGGAGGTCGTTCCCCATCCTCGGGCTCGTCCCACACCGTCTCGGCCCCACCATCATCTATCGTGTCGCTGCCGGCGACGTCTCAGCCTATGAGCCCATCTTCCCAGCTTACAGCTGGTCAGAGGTCTCCAGTTAGACGTGCTCGGGAACGTTCCCGCAGCCCCTCCTCTCGCGGGGCTCGCCCCCGTCGGGAGTCTCGATCCAGATCTCGATCGCCTCGCCGGAGAAGGCACTCCCGCTCCCCTCGAAGGGGTAGACGGCATCAGGACACATCTGGGGTGGCTGAGCTCACCTCCAAGATGTCGCAGTTTATGGAGCTCATGATGGGACAACAATCCCTCCTCATGACCCTAGCGAATGTGGCGCCTCGGGCCCCAGAGATGGTTACCGGACCCAGCGCTAGTCAGCCGATGGTTCCTCCACCAGTGCCCCAGGAAGTAGAGTGGGACGCCGATGCTGTCTCAAGGGACGCATCTGACGCAGACCCGCTCTTCGAAGATACAGAGCCTGAGGTGGCATCCCAGCACTCTGGGCAGGACGACCCTGAAGTGCTGGATACTAATGACCCTATCTGGTCAGTGGTGGAGAGGGCAGCCCGTCACCTAGGCGTGGACTGGCCTGCATCAGAGCCAACACGACGCTCTCTATTTGAATTGCCATCGGCTCCGCCCCTTCAGTCCAGGATGCTCCCGGCATTCCCGGATTTTATTAAGGAGGTGCAGTCCACCTGGGGAGCACCGGCCTCCGCCCCTGCGACTTCTCGCAAGGCTTCGGCCTTCACCATGCACGGGGCGAGCGAAGCTGGGCTAGCGTTGTTTCCGCCAGTGGGCGCCGCGTTCGCCGCGCTAGTAAAGACGCCGACACTTTCGGGGCTGGCTAAGGACCCTTCCTGCCCTAACAGGCAGTGTAGGATTACGGAGGCCCACCTAAAAAAGGGTTATGCCGCGGCTACAGAGGCAGTTAGACTGTCTAACATGGCCAGCCTCCTGACAGTCTACCAGGCGGCGCTGATTCGCGACCTGCCTGAGTCCCCATCCGTCGGACTCAGAACCGAGCTGGGTGCAGTTGCACAGCTTTTGGTCAAGCTGGCTCAGCTGAATGCGCGAGCACAGGGCAGGAGCATTGCTTCCCTTGTAGTGGCAAGGAGGCAGCTATGGCTCTCACAGGCCAGGGTACAGGAGCCTGATAAGGCCTCGTTGCTAGATGCTCCTATATCCCCGGGGCACACGTTTGGCCCAGCGGTGGAGGAGATGCTGCAACGCTCCGTCAAGGCGCGTGAGGCGTCGCAGCAGTTGGCTAAGATGTGGCCAAGCAAGCCTTTCCAGCCAAGGCGGCCGCAGGAGCGCCAATGGTGCAGGGCGCCGCCGCAGCAGCAGGCGCACCCACAGGGCAGTAAAACCGCCCCTTTGGGGGTTGCAGCACGCAGCCAACCCGCGTTTGCAAGACCGCAGCGCGGAGGGTGGCGCCCCAGAGGAGGTAGCAGACCACGCCCTCGTGGCTCTGGTCAGGCCCCTCGTGAGCGAGCGCAGCCTAAGCAGCCCTGAGAAACCCCGGCAGCCATTAACCCACCCCTACACTGTTCCACAGCTCCTGTTCTGGCAACAATGGACCAACGACATCTGGGTGCGCAAAACTATACTCACCGGGTACACCCTTCAATTCCGGTTAAAACCCCCCCCCTTCAGGGGAGTGGTGGTAACTGCAGTGAAGGACTCGGTTCAGTCCTCAGCTCTAAATGCAGAAATACAGGCATTGCTCAAGAAGCGTGCCATTCAACTAGTAGACCCTGCTCTGACCGACCAGGGGTTCTACTCCAAATACTTCCTTGTGCCAAAGAAGGACGGCGGGCTCCGCCCTATTTTAGATCTGCGACTACTGAACAAATACCTACGGGTGTTGTCGTTCAAGATGCTTACGCACAGGCACATTGTCCAGTCTGTCCGGCAAGGCGACTGGTTTACCACCGTAGACCTCACAGATGCATACATTCACGTTCCCATCTGTCCGGGTCACAGGAAGTACCTACGTTTCGCATTTCAGAGCAGGGTCTACGAGTTTTGTGTCCTGCCATTCGGCCTGTCTCTAGCTCCTCGAACCTTTTCGAAGTGTATGGACGCCATTTTAGCCCCCTTGCGGGTTCAAGGCGTTCGACTGCTGAACTATCTGGACGACTGGCTCGTCTGCGCGCAGTCAAAGGAGCAGCTGGCACAGCACACAGTTATGGTTACAGACCATCTTCAGCTGCTAGGTCTGAAGGTCAATCCAGACAAGAGCCGCCTCGTGCCCAGCCAACAGACCGAGTTTTTGGGTCTGCATCTGGACTCAGTGTCCATGGAAGCGACCCTATCGACACAAAGAGTTGCCTCATTAGAGCGGTGTCTCTCCCTATTCAGGTTGAGAGAAACAGTCAGCATGGAGCTCTGTCAGCGCATGCTGGGGTTGATGGCTGCCGCCTCGCAAGCCCTTCCTTTGGGCTTACTACACCAGAGACCTCTGCAGGCCTGGTTCAATGCCTTCGCGTTGCACCCGCGGAGAGACAAGCACTGCAGGTTGAGGGTATCCCGAACCTGCTGGGAAGCATTACGCTGGTGGAGAGTTCAGTCGAACATCCGCCAGGGTGTGCGCTTGGGTCCCATCTTCCGAAGGGAAGTTATCACAACCGACGCTTCCAACCAAGGTTGGGGAGCAGTCTGGAACGGGACAGGGACCCGTGGAGTGTGGTCAGGACCCTGGAGGTCAGCCCACATCAACGCTCTGGAACTCAGAGCAGTGGACCTCGCCCCTTCGGCACTTCTTGCCAGTGCTTCTAGACAAGCACGTGTTAGTGCGGTCAGACAACACCACAGTAGTGGCGTATATCAATCGCCAGGGCGGATTGCGGTCCCCCGGTCTTCACCGGATGGTAACGCGGCTGTTGCTCTGGGCTCAACCGCGTTTAGCCTCTCTGCGTGCAGTTCATCTGCCGGGCAGAGTCAATTACGCAGCGGATCTCCTGTCCAGAGGAGGTCCTCTTGCGGGCGAATGGCGTCTTCGCCCTCAGGTGGTAGAGAGCATTTGGGACTGGTTCGGCACAGCGCAAGTCGATCTCTTCGCTTCGCGAGAGACCACGCACTGTCCCCTATGGTTCTCGGTGAAGGACCTCGACAGCCCCCTAGGAGTCGATGCACTGGCTCACGAATGGCCGCCAGGGCTCCTGTACGCATTTCCACCGATTTCGATGCTCCCCGCCTTCTTGGAGAAGGTCAGGGTAGAGCAAGCGACAGTTATCCTGATCGCTCCTCGGTGGCCTCGGAGCATATGGTTCCCGAGTCTAGTGCAGTTGTTGCACGGTCGCCCGAGGGAGCTCCCTCTGCGAGCGGACCTGTTGTCCCAAGCCCTAGGAGGGCTATGGCATCCGAACCCCAAGCTCATGCAGCTATGGGCTTGGCCCCTGAGCGGGAGCGCCTGTCAGCCTTAGGGCTTTCGACGGCGGTTATATCCACTATTCAGAGTGCGAGAGCGCCCTCTACTCGGTCGCAATATGCGTATAAGTGGCAATTATTTCAGAGTTGGTGTCTGGCTGAGGGCCATGACCCGGTCTCCTGCCCTATGGCAGTGATATTACAGTTTCTGCAGAAGCTGTTAGATGAGGGTAAGTCACCCTCTACACTTAAAGTGTATTTGGCCGCTATTTCGGCTTGCCATGTACGCATTGACGGGTTATCACCTGGTTGCCATTTTTTGGCATCTCAGTTTCTGAAAGGCGCAAGACGCTTGCGGCCTCCAAGAACGACCAGTTTACCGTCGTGGAGCCTTGATGTGGTGCTAGAAGCCCTTGCCAAGGCACCGTTTGATCCTCTCCACAGCGTGGATATGAAGCTCATATCTATTAAGACTGCGTTTTTGCTGGCTGTGGTATCAGCAAAACGCGTGAGCGAGTTACATGCACTTTCAGTGCATCCTTCTTGTACTCGTTTTGCAGGAGACGGTTCTAAGGTCTCCATGCGCCCTAATCCGGCCTTTTTACCAAAGGTTATATCCCCGTTCCACATGAACCAGTCAGTCGAGTTGATGGCGTTCCATCCTCCTCCTTTTTCTTCCCCAGAGGAAGAGCGGTTACACATGCTCTGCCCTGTGAGGGCATTGAGGTGTTATATTGACCGTACAAAGACTGTGAGGCAGACAGAACAGTTGTTCATATGCCATGGTTCTAGATCTTTGGGTCAGCCGCTGTCTAAACAGCGCCTTTCCCACTGGATAGTGGATACTATTAAATTAGCGTATGAATCTGCAGGCCTTCCACCACCAGGGCAGTTGAAGGCGCATTCTACCAGGGGTATGGCGACATCCTGGGCCCTCTTTCGAGGGGTGCCGGTGTCTGATATTTGCGCGGCAGCCAGTTGGGCTACGCCGCATACTTTCATGAGGTTTTACAGGTTAAATGTACTGGAATCCTCTGCTCCGTCATTTGGAGCATCTGTGTTGCACTCTATGACGCCTCAGGTTGCGGACGTCTAGAGTGGTTGACAATATGGTGTGACTATTCCACCTTGGGACAGGTGTCATTGCGAGCATAGACGCTGAGGCGCAGCTCCGCATATGTGTAGATGTACTGCCTACGCAGTTGCGTTATGACGTAAGTCTGTCCTACTGCCGAGAATCCTCCCTTGCCACGGCTTGGGTACACTGTTCCCATACCTTGATGGTTATTTTCGACTTGAAAGGGAACGATAGGTTGCGGATGCAACCCCGGTTCCCTGAAAGAGAAAATAACCATCAAGCCGCGAGGTCGCTCTGGAGGCCTTCACGGCCTGAAGGGCAAAAGAGGAAGTGACTCTCCGCGCGCTGCGTATAGTAAGCTCCCAGGGGGGCGGGCTTACACGGCAGCTTGCGCGGAGGCCTATCGGCAGCTTTGACATAAAGCTCAGCCAATCCCTACTGCCTGACGGCAATGTCCCATACCTTGATGGTTATTTTCTCTTTCAGGGAACCGGGGTTGCATCCGCAACCTATCGTTAGCGTTCATGGTTTTAGTGAGGGTAGCGATTAACAGCTCCCTCACACATTCCCTTCCACCTCCAGTTTCTCACTCTTGGGAATGCGGGTAAGGAAGTCTGCTATCTTGTTCTGTACTCCAGCCCGAGTAAACTTAAAAGGTTGCATTTTACAAGTACTGTAGCAGCCACCCAGTGACACCCAATGAGTCCTAACACCACCACTAGGGGGGCACTACTAAACTAAATTAAAAAGGTTTGGAATAGGGGCAAAGTGACCAGGAATGACAACAGAATGACAGAGGCAGAATAAAAGTTCACAAAGCTTTATTACAGTGATCTTAGGTTTACATAAATCAGTTTAAATAACTATACAATAAAATGCAAACAGTTTTACTAAAAACAAGGAGGGGAAATTAAAGCCAGTCATTATATATATATATATATATATATATATATATATATATATATATATATATATATATATATATAGTTATGAATGCTCAAAGTCAGGAGAGGGCTTAACTTAAATCCAAGATGGCCACCAGGCCAAAAAAAATATATGAATTTGGTGCGTTAAAACTAAATTTGACATGATTAAAGCACATTTTTGGGGCATTTTGATTTCAGATATGTTTAAGTTAGTTAAAAACGAAAGGTAATAAATCTGTTTAGGATTTTGTTTGTTGAAATCAAAAATTCCGTCCAACCAAGCGACTCTTAATTGTGATCAGGGTCCTCTAAATGATCTAACCATGAAAATAATGTCACACAGTAATTCTTCAGTCCCTAATTGTTCTTCTCTGTTTCTACAGAGCTGCCCCAGACTACACTCACCCTGGAGCCTCCATTCCCAGAGATATTCACCGGGGAGACAGTCACTCTGAGGTGTGGGGTTGAGGGGGGTTCTGCTGGCTGGAAATATCTCTGGTACAAAGACAGTGAGGACACTCCAGTGCTCCAGACTGCTGGTCGCAGTATAACTGGTGACAGCTACACCATCACTGCAGCCGCTGTATCTGACCAGGGCCAGTACTGCTGTCGAGGACAAAGAGGAGATCAGCCACTCTACTCTCAGCGCAGCGATCCTGTGAAATTAAACATAACTGGTGAGTTTCTTACATTCCCAACCATTCCGATACAGGCCCTATTGATTTAGACAGTGTTTTGATTAAATAAGTCTTGTATTCATAAAAAGTTGACTGTTACAAGTGAATTAATTGATTTCATCTGGTTCAACCACAGATTAAATGTTTTTTTGTTTATGACTGTAAGTCGCCCTGGATAAGGGCGTCTGCTAAGAAATAAATAATAATAATAATATTTAATTCAGGTATATTTCAAATAAAAACCCAACAGGGTTAAAAGCACAGTAAAACATTATATTAATAATCATGTTGAGAGAATGGCTCCACATGTATTTTCTGTGGCAAAAGTTTGTTACACAAAACTTATATAATTAACGAGTCCAAGGATGGATTTATACCACTTGTGGTGTGTTTAAAGGCCCTTGGCTGACGCCTCGGGCCTTATCACCACCCCAGGTGTGGTATATATGATGGGAACCGCACGGTCCGTCGTGGTTTATACCTTACATATACAATAACTTTGGAAAGTTCAAACACTCAAAAAAAATATGATTTCTATTTTAACAAGGGTTTTATGGCCTGAGGGTTTTATGGTTGTGTAATCAAGAGAGAGGAGTGCATGTTGTTTGCAGGTTTTTCTATTTATTTATTTATTTATTTATTTATTTATTTTGCTTCACTTCATTTTGAATGGAATCCTTTGACTGTAGTCATGCATTTGCATTTGTTGGGACATGGCAGAAGTTGGTGAAGTGAGCCATTAAGCACTTGACTACTATTAAAAGTCCATCCTCTGGAAGTAATGCAAAAAGATGTGGCTCTGCCTAATCACAAGTTAACACAAATGTTCTTAACAGTTCAGAATGAACTGTGTTCTCGTAGTGGTACTAAAAGAAAATTACTACAGCACATAAGAACATAAGAAAGTTTACAAACAAAGATGAGGCCATTCATCCCATCTTGCTCGTTTGGTTGTTAGTAGCTTATTGATCCCAGAATCTCATCAAGCAGCTTCTTGAAGGATCCCAGGGTGTCAGCTTCAACAACATTACTGAGGAGTTGGTTCCAGATCCTCACAATTCTCTGTGTATTCTCTGTGCCTTTTAAACCCGGGATAATTCTGGTCGCTCTTCTTTGCACCCTTTCTAGAGCAGCAATATCCTTTTTGTAACGAGGTGACCAGAACTGAAAACAACATTCTAGATGAGGTCTTACTAATGCATTGTAAAGTTTTAACATTACTTCCCTTGATTTAAATTCAACACTTTTCACAATATATCTTGTTGACTTTTTTTATAGCTTCCCCTCTACCTCTGTGTAACACTGTTATTGGGAGACAACCACATTTGCTAATTACAGTGACATGCATATATTACTGAGGAACCAAATGCTATGAGAATTGTATACATTGGTAAAAAAAAAAAATAGGGAAACATCCAACCACATCCAACCGCATCCTGATCAAAAGATGCAAAGGTCTAGACCATGTAAGTGAGTCATTATATATATATATATATATATATATATATATATATATATATATATATAAATAAAGCCTATAGGGAAATCTGAAAAGCTATTGTTATTTTTTTTTTAAGTGAAACATTTAGTAATGGACATAGCATGGACCAAAAAGCTCCAGTGAAATAAGGAATCAGATTCAAAAACAGATACAATTGTTGATCGCAATGTTATGGTTTTGAGAAAACTAGGCCGGGATGATGCTCAGGAAATATTGTTTTGTCATAAATTAATTAAAGAACAAATTTAGGGAAGATTTTGTAATTTCAGATGACAGCAGGGTTAAAAAAATTTAAATGACTCTGCGTTCCGGAATGTAATGCGCATGCCCGTTTGTGACTTTTCCTAAATATATGCATTAGATATAGTGACGGCGTTTGAGCTGCATATTCACAAGAAATTGACAATTATAAACATGTTTACCTAGAAGAGCCCAAACCAGTCATTTTAACCGGTTATTTCAATACATATTTATTTATCAAATGTAGCCTATAATCCGGTAAATGCTCAGGGAAAGTGTAGAAGCGTGTATTGTGTGTGGACTGTAGAGGTTAGAAAGCTGCCAGGTATGCAGGCTAAATAAATCTGCTATATAAATAGTTTATTGTATTATAGTTATTTATGTTTTGAAGTAGTGCATTAGATACTATTTTTTGAAAAAAAAGACCCTTTGATGTTATTTTTACAAACAAATAAAATGTTTATAGAACTCCGTATGTACGAGACCCGTTACAAAATAGTCACTAGTGAAATGTTTAATTTATTTATGTTTTATTTAAGTTTTTCTTGTTTTGTACTGCTGCTTTTGAAGAAAAATATTTGATGTTTTGTTTTCTATTTAAATATGGTGTTTCTGCTATGCAAATGTTTGATTTGATGTTCATAAACACAACTTTTGAGTTTTATACAATCGTTTGTCTTTCATTGTCATATTACAGCTGTTTAAAAAGCTACCGGTTAAAATGACCGGTTTGGTGCTTCTAGGTAGTTCGAAATTCCGGCATATCTAGTGTTAAATTTCAGCGTTTCAAAGTTAGTTTTTTCCTTCTTCAGAAATTACTGTTTTGTGAAATAGAAAACAGGCCATTTTGAAATGAAAAAGCATTAGCTTTACACAGGTAAAGTCTTGCCCACAGTCTCTCAGATAGACAAGAGCTGGAGGACTAGAATTGTGCACCTCTGACCTATTGCATTAGCCTATTGTATTGTATTATATCCTGCTATTGTACAGTGTTATGTGCACATTGCAAAAGGTTGTTATTATCCCTTCAGTATGTGTTTCATACCTGATCCAGGGGGTCTTGTCTGAACCATCCAGATATATTTAATATTTCCCATGAATAGGGCTATTGTCGGACAACCAACCAGAATAATCAACCAAGAATACAAATCTCAGACAGTAAAAATGTATAATTACAACAATACAGAGCTGTGCCCTCTTTACTGGACCCTGAGAGACAGTAACATTGAGCTGCTTTCATTTGAGAGAATCAGAGTCTGTGTTTCCATTGTACTGGAACCTGGGCAGCAGTGTGGAGTAGTGGTTAGGGCTCTGGACTCTTGACCGGAGGGTTGTGGGTTCAATCCCAGGTGGGGGACACTGCTGCTGTACCCTTGAGCAAGGTACTTTACCTAGACTGTTCCAGTAAAAACCCAACTGTATAAATGACTAATTGTATGTAAAAAATATTAATAATATTGAGTAAAAAAAAAAGAATAATGTAATTGTATGTAAAAATGTGATATCTTGTAACAATTGTAAGTCACCCTGGATAAGGGCGTATGCTTAGAAATTAATAATAATAATGCAATGTTTTATTTCTGTCTTTGTATTGGAGATGGATGTTCCTAACATGCCTTGTTTCTTCATTTACCCAGAGCTGCCAAAGGCTGTGCTGACCAGCAGTCCTCAATGGAGAAACCTGTACACTGGAGAGACTGTCACCCTGAGCTGTGAGGTTGAGGGGCGTTTCACTGGATGGCGATATCTCTGGTACAAGAAAAGTGAGGGAGGCACAGTGCAGCAGATTGGAGACGCTATTGATGAGAGATACACAATCAGGCTTGCTGATCAGTCCTATAGTGGACAGTACTGGTGTGAGGCACAAAGAGGAGATCGACCACGTTCCTCTCAGCGCAGTGACCCTGTTACACTGACTGTGTCTGGTGAGTTTATTAACACAGCGATCCTGTTACACTGACTGTGTCTGGTGAGTTTATGAACACAGCGATCCTGTTACACTGACTGTGTCTGGTGAGTTTATTAACACAGTGATCCTGTTACACTGACTGTGTCTGGTGAGTTTATTAACACAGTGATCCTGTTACACTGACTGTGTCTGGTGAGTTTATCAACACAGTGATTCTGTTACACTGACTGTGTCTGGTGAGTTTATTAACACAGTGATCCTGTTACACTGACTGTGTCTGGTGAGTTTATTAACACAGTGATCCTGTTACACTGACTGTGTCTGGTGAGTTTATTAACACAGCGATCCTGTTACACTGACTGTGTCTGGTGAGTTTATTAACACAGTGATCCTGTTACACTGACTGTGTCTGGTGAGTTTATTAACACAGTGATCCTGTTACACTGACTGTGTCTGGTGAGTTTATTAACACAGCGATCCTGTTACACTGACTGTGTCTGGTGAGTTTATTAACACAGCGATCCTGTTACACTGACTGTGTCTGGTGAGTTTATTAACACAGTGATCCTGTTACACTGACTGTGTCTGGTGAGTTTATTAACACAGCGATCCTGTTACACTGACTGTGTCTGGTGAGTTTATTAACACAGTGATCCTGTTACACTGACTGTGTCTGGTGAGTTTATTAACACAGCGATCCTGTTACACTGACTGTGTCTGGTGAGTTTATTAACACAGTGATCCTGTTACACTGACTGTGTCTGGTGAGTTTATTAACACAGTGATCCTGTTACACTGACTGTGTCTGGTGAATTTATTAACACAGTGATCCTGTTACACTGACTGTGTCTGGTGAGTTTATTAACACAGTGATCCTGTTACACTGACTGTGTCTGGTGAGTTTATTAACACAGCGATCCTGTTACACTGACTGTGTCTGGTGAGTTTATTAACACAGTGATCCTGTTACACTGACTGTGTCTGGTGAGTTTATTAACACAGCGATCCTGTTACACTGACTGTGTCTGGTGAGTTTATTAACACAGTGATTCTGTTACACTGACTGTGTCTGGTGAGTTTATTAACACAGTGATCCTGTTACACTGACTGTGTCTGGTGAATTTATTAACACAGTGATCCTGTTACACTGACTGTGTCTGGTGAGTTTATTAACACAGTGATCCTGTTACACTGACTGTGTCTGGTGAGTTTATTAACACAGCGATCCTGTTACACTGACTGTGTCTGGTGAGTTTATTAACACAGTGATTCTGTTACACTGACTGTGTCTGGTGAGTTTATTAACACAGTGATCCTGTTACACTGACTGTGTCTGGTGAGTTTATTAACACAGTGATCCTGTTACACTGACTGTGTCTGGTGAGTTTATTAACACAGTGATCCTGTTACACTGACTGTGTCTGGTGAGTTTATTAACAAAGTGATCCTGTTACACTGACTGTGTCTGGTGAGTTTATTAACACAGTGATCCTGTTACCCCTGCTGTGTCTGGTGAGTTCATTAACCCAGCTGAACAGACCCCTCAATACAGACCCCTGAGAGGCAGTACTGATCCATTTTAAACTGCCTGAGGCAGTAATGTAGTTGATTGTAAGAAAGAAAAACCCAGCTGGACGGCAGTGGTGATGTTGCTCTCTTTAATCACCTCTTTTATTAGACCCTTCCATTCAGAACAATTACAACAGAGGAGTTGGTCACTATGCACTGTATAACAAAATGGCTTTCGTTCACACCAGATTACAGCAGAAAGCCAGACAGTCACTCTGTAATCACTTTCACCCACTGCTAGGGTACGGTTCATTCTCCCCAGCTGCTTTCGTTATTGATCATCTCTGGAGGCTTTACATTACATTGATCTGCTGTGTGTGATTAAATACAAAACCTTTGCACTAAATAAAAAAAAAAAATACATCAAATATGGTTTAATTATGATAGATAGATGAAATCTTAGGTCAGAATCATACAAAGTAAAAATAAATTACATAAACCACTGTTACTCTTTAAAAAAATGTATTGTATAGGTGGTCCTGAAAAGCATGTTGGAAGGTCCTGGAGTAAATATAAACATTCTTTTAACCTAAAATCTAAGATAAAGCATTGTACTTTTTAATGGCTCGGATTACGATGCTCTTCATTTGTGATTTAAAGTACTCATGGTTATTAATAAATCAGGTAAAAAGAAAAGGTCATTTCAATGTTCATAAAAGTAAAATGTAATAAAACTTTAAAGATTTTGCTATAAAAAACACAGTTTAAATAGTCACATAAAAACAGCATAATATTGTGAGCTTTTATATGAAAACAAAACACATTTAAGCATAGATGACATAACTGAAATGAATCATGAAATCAGAAAATCAGAATTGAACGGTGACTGGTATACCGTATTAGTCCTTTAGGCGAATTCAGAAGGAACTGTCTATATTTTTTAGGGGAATCTCAGTGAGCTGTCCCAGACGATGATTTTCATCAAAGTTATTGTTTCACCGTAGTTTGTGGAAGATGCTTCCAACATTCAAGGTTCAGCATTTAACACTAGAAGTGCCAAGCCAGTCAATTTAACCGTTTTGAGCTTTAAAATTTAAATGACTCTGCGTTCCGGAATGTAATGCGCATTATAAACATGTTTACCTAGAAGAGCCCAAACCGGTCATTTTAACCGGTTATTTCAGTACATATTTATTTATCAAATGTAGCCTATAATCCGGTAAATGCTCAGGGAAAGTGGAGAAGCGTGTATTGTGTGTGAACTGTACAGGTTAGAAAGCTGCCAGGTATGCAGGCTAAATAAATCTGCTATATAAATAGTTTATTGTATTATAGTTATTAATGTTTTGATGTAGTGCATTATATACTCTTTTTGAAAATAAAAGACCATTTGATGTTATTTTTACAAACAAATGAAATGTTTATAGAACTCCGTATGTACAGAGATCTGTTACGAAATAGTCACTAGTGAAATGTTTATCTTATTTAAGTTTATTTAAGTTTCTCTTGTTTTGTACTGCTCCTTATGAAAAAAAAAAGTATGTTTTGTTTTCCATTTAAATATGGTGTTTCTGCTATGCAAATGTTTGATTTGAAATTAATAAATGCAGCTTTTGAGTTTTATATAATCGTTTGTCTTTCATGATCATATTACAGCTGTTTAAAAAGCTACCGGTTAAAATGACCCGTTTGGTGCTTCTAGGTAGTTCGAAATTCCAGCGCTTCTAGTGTTAAATTTCAACGTTTCAAAGATAGTTTTTTCCTTCTTCAGAAATTACTGTTTGTGAAATAGAAAACAGTCCATTTTGAAATGAAAAAGCATTAGCTTTACACAGGGATAGTCTTGCCCACAGTCTCTCAGATAGACAAGAGGTGGAGGACTAGAATTGTGCACCTCTGACCTATTGCATTAGCCTATTGTATTGTATTATATCCTGCTATAGTTCAGTGTTATGTACATATTGTAAAAGGTTGTTATTATCCCTTCAGTATGTGTTTCATACCTGATCCAGGGAGTCTTGTCTGAACCGTCCAGATATATATATATATATATATATATATATATATATATATATATATATATATATATATATATATTTTAATTTAGTCGTCGCCAATTATTTTACCCCGATTTTCACCCCAATTTAGCATGCCCAATTATTATCTGTATCCCCGGCTCACCGCTCGCAACCCCCCCGCCGACTCGGGAAACGGAGGCTGGAATACGCGTCCTCCGAAACGTGCTCCTTCCAAGCCGTCATTTTTCACACTGCAGATCCACAGCAATGCCACCAGACCTATAGTGCCGGAGGACAACACAGATCTGGCGGCTCCGCTGCAGAGCCACAGGCGCCCTGTCGGCCACAGGGGTCGCTGATGCGCGGTGATCCGTGGATTCCCCTGCCGACCTAAGCCCTCCCTACCCGGGCAGCGCTCAGCCAATTGTGCGCCGCCCCCTAGGAACTCCCGGTCACGGTCAGCTGTGACATAGCCTGGATTCGAACCTGCGATCTCCAGGCTATAGGGCACATCCTACATTCCGCGTGGAGCGCCTTTACTGGATGTGCCACTCGGGAGCCCATCCAGATATATTTCATATTTTTCATGAATAGGGCTATTTTCAGATAACCAACCAGAATAATCAACCAAGAATACAAATCTCAGACAGTAAAAATGTATAATAACAACAATACAGAAACAGTAACATTGAGCTGCTTTCATTTGAGAGAATCAGACCCTGTGTTTCCATTGTACTGGAACCTGTAATGTTTTATTTCTGTCTTTGTATTGGAGATGGATGTTCCTAACATGCCTTGTTTCTTCATTTACCCAGAGCTGCCAAAGGCTGTGCTGAACAGCAGTCCTCAATGGAGAAACCTGTACACTGGAGAGACTGTCACCCTGAGCTGTGGGGTTGAGAGGGGTTTCACTGACTGGGAATATCTCTGGTACAAGAGCAGTCAGAGAGACACAAGGCAGATCAGAGACACCACTGGAGCCAGTTACACACTCAGCTCTGTCACTCAGTCCCATAGTGGAGAGTACCAGTGTGAGGCACAAAGAGGAGACCGACCACGTTCCTCTCAGCGCAGTGATCCTGTTACACTGACTGTGTCTGGTGAGTTTATTAACACAGCGATCCTGTTACACTGACTGTGTCTGGTGAGTTTATTAACACAGCGATCCTGTTACACTGACTGTGTCTGGTGAGTTTATTAACACAGTGATCCTGTTACACTGACTGTGTCTGGTGAGTTTATTAACACAGCGATCCTGTTACACTGACTGTGTCTGGTGAGTTTATTAACCCAGCTGAACAGACCCCTCAATACAGACCCCTGAGAGGCAGTAGTACTGCTCCATTTTAAACTGCCTGATGCAGTAGTGTAGTTGATTGCAAAGAAAAAAACCCAGCTGGATGGCAGTGGTGATGTTGCTCTCTTTAATCACCTCTTTTATTAGACCCTTCCATTCAGAACAATTTCAATAGAGGAGTTGGTCACTATGCACTGTATAACAAAATGGCTTTCGTTCACACCAGACTACAGCAGAAAGCTGGACAGTCACTCTGTAATCACTTTCACCCACTGCTAGGGTACAGTTCATTCTCCCCAGCTGCTTTCGTTACTGATCATCTCTGGAGGCTTTACATTACATTGATCTGTGCAAGATTAAATACAAAACCTTTGCACTAAATTAAAAAAAATACATAACATATGGTTTAATTATGATAGATAGATGAAATCTTAGGTCAGACCCACACAAAGTAAAAATAAATTACATAAACCACTGTTACTCTTTAAAAAAATGTATTGTATCAGTGGTCCTGAAAAGCATGTTTGAAGGTCCTGAAGTAAATATAAACATTCTTTTAATCTAAAATCTAAGATAAAGCATTGTACTTTTTAATGGCTCGGATTACGATGCTCTTCATTTGTGATTTAAAGTACTCATGGTTATTAATAAATGAAGTAAAAACAAAAGGTCATTTCAATGTTCATAAAAGTAAAATGTAATAAAACTTTAAAGATTTTGCTATAAAAAACACAATTTAAATAGTCACTTAAAAAACAACATAATATTGTGAGCTTTTATATGAAAACAAAACACATTTAAGCATAGATGACATAACTGAAATGAATCATGAAATCAGAAAATCAGAATTGAACGGTGACTGCTATACAGTATTAGTCCTTTAGGCGAATTCAGAAGGAACTGCCTAAATTTTTTAGGGGAATCTCAGAGAGCTGTCCCAGACGATGATTTTAATCAAAGTTAATGTTTCACCGTAGTTTGTGGAAGATGCTTCCAACATTCAAGGTTCAGCATTTAACACAGGAAGCGCCAAGCCAGTCAATTTGACCGTTTTGTGTTTTAAAATTTAAATGACTCTGCGTTCCGGAATGTAATGCGCATGCCCGTTTGTGACTTTTCCTAAATATATGCATTAGATATAGTGACGGCGTTTGAGCCGCATATTCACAAGAAATTGACAATTATAAGCATGTTTACCTAGAAGAGCCCAAACCGGTCATTTTAACCGGTTATTTCAATGCATATTTATCTATTCAAATGTAGCCTGTAATCCGGTAAATGCTCAGGGAAAGTGGGGAAGCGTGTATTCTGTGTGGACTGTACAGGTTAGAAAGCTGCCAGGTATGCAGGCTAAATAAATATGCTATATAAATAGTTTATTGTATTATAGTTATTTATGTTTTAAAGTAGTGCATTATATACTCTTTTTAAAAATAAAAGACCCTTTGATGTTATTTTTACAAACAAATAAAATGTTTATAGAACTCTGTATGTACAGAGACCCGTTACAAAATAGTCACTAGTGAAATGTTTATTTTATTTAAGTTTCTCTTGTTTTGTACTGCTCCTTTTGAAAAAAAAAGTATGTTTTGTTTTCCATTTAAATATGGTGTTTCTGCTATGCAAATGTTTGATTTGATGTTCATAAACACAACTTTTGAGTTTTATACAATCGTTTGTCTTTCATGATCATATTACAGCTGTTTAAAAAGCTACCGGTTAAAATGACCGGTTTGGTGCTTCTAGGTAGTTCGAAATTCCTGACGCTTCTAGTGTTAAAGTTCAGCGTTTCAAAGTTAGTTTTTTCCTTCTTCAGAAATTACTATTTTGTGAAATAGAAAACAGTCAATTTTGAAATGAAAAAGCATTAGCTTTACACAGGGAAAGTCTTGCCCACAATCTCTCTGATAAACAAGAGCTGGAGGACTAGAATTGTGCACCTCTGACCTATTGCATTAGCCTATTGTATTGTATTATGTACTGCTATTGTACAGTGTTATGTACACATTGTAAAAGGTTGTTATTATCCCTTGAGTATGTGTTTCATGCCTGATCCAGGGGGTCTTGTCTGAACCATCCAGATATATTTAATATTTTCTATGAATAGGGCTATTGTCGGATAACCAACCAGAATAATCAACCAAGAATACAAATCTCAGACAGTAAAAATGTATAATTACAACAATACAGAGCTGTGCCCTCTTTACTGGACCCTCAGAGACAGTAACATTGAGCTGCTTTCATCTGAGAGAATCAGACCCTGTGTTTCCATTGTACTGGAACCTGTAATGTTTTATTTCTGTCTTTGTATTGGTAATGGATGTTCCTAACATGCCTTGTTTCTTCATTTACCCAGAGCTGCCAAAGGCTGTGCTGACCAGCAGTCTTCAATGGGGAGAGCTGTACACTGGAGAGACTGTCACCCTGAGCTGTGGGGTTGAGGGGCGTTTCACTGGATGGCGATATCTCTGGTACAAGAGCAGTCAGGGAGGCACAGTGAAGATCAGAGACACCACTGGGGCCAGATACACACTCAGCCCTGTCACTCAGTCCCATAGTGGACAGTACCAGTGTGAGGCACAAAGAGGAGATCAACCACGTTCCTCTCAGCGCAGTAATCCTGTTACACTGGCTGTGTCTGGTGAGTTTATTAACACAGTGATCCTGTGACACTGACTGTGTTTGGTGAGTTTATTAACACAGCGATCCTGTTACACTGACTGTGTCTGGTGAGTTCATTAACACAGTGATCCTGTTACACTGACTGTGTCTGGTGAGTTTATTAACACAGCGATCCTGTTACACTGACTGTGTCTGGTGAGTTTATTAACTATTTTTTCTGAATATTGTAGCCAAGAAGCAGCTTAATTTTATACCACGCTGCATTTACGAGTGTACGTCTTCCAAACATTTAATTTGTTGTACATACCTATTCAGACCGTTGGTGTGGTGGTCCGTCTTACTTTAATACACACAATCTCGATTTCATTATCGATTAATAGTAGTCTAATCACTTTAAGAAAAGCCTCCAGTAAAACTTTAAAAGACGATGCTGCACTGTCCTGCGCCGTGTCTTGGTTTTCTTTGGTGGAATGTAAAGAGGGACAGGCTATTGATTAGCCTATCAGACACTAACTCTTAGATTTTGCATTTTTTAAATTAAATTTCTTATTATCCAGTAAGCTCACATGAGGAAACACGTCCACTTTGTCAGTCAGAAAGTGCAAATGTGGCAATGTTACATTGGTAACCAGAAATCAATATTTTGGAGATGATTATTGTGAAGAGTCTGAAATTGGATTAATTTGCTTCCCGAAGCAGATTTTTATTTGGCGGTTTGTCTAGAAATGGCAGCAGAGCTCTTTGTTGCTGCTTGAGTTGAATTTCTTTATATTTTTTATTTTGCTTTTACAATGGCCCGACTCGTACTTGCGAGGGGCCGACATAATACTCGCAAGACTGTTTCGACTCTGAAGACGTCATACAATTTGTGACGAGTGTGGGGCCCCCTTAGGTGTGGGACCCTAGGTATGGGGCCTAAGTGTATGTGTTGGGTATAACACCAAACTAATATCTAAGTTCAGCACCAGGGTAGTGACACCTTATCAATGCAAGCAAAGGAAGCCAGACACTATACTATATACAGTATATATAAAAAAATGTATTACAATAAATTCTGAAAAAACAAACAATCATTAAAACTACCAAGTTAATATATAAAATATAAAAATGACCAAGCATAGAGATCAACAGTGACTATCAAACAGTAACACTAGCAAACAGTAGTTAAAAGGGATATTAGCAAGAAAGACAATTCAACAATGTACTAAAACAGAAATCACAACTAGCTTAATGATAGTAGTCCTGGGACACCACAATCTCCACGTGATCTTCAATGTCTCTCCAAAGTAGTCCAGCCTCGCATACACCACACAGCTCTGATAATAGATCGGAGGGGCGTCAGAGAGTTGCGTTCTAAAATTAAACAAACGAAAGCCTTTGCTAATCAACCCGAATCAGGCAGGACATTAACAGATAATTATATCTCGAACAGTAGAAAGCTTGGACACTTAGCTTTGCGAGAGGGGAGGTATCTCCACCTCTTCCCCTCTAGATGCTCAGTCCGCCTGGAACAGTATATTCCGCTGACCCCCCTCAGCGCCACTGGTCCTGGATATCTCGACGGCGACTGTCGCTGCTGCTGCCCGACTCTCCCAGCTGGATGGCTCGATCGGTCTCGGCTCCGCACGGCTCTTTCTCTAGCAGCAGAGAGCAGCTCATTTCCACTGCCCTGCTCGTCTTTGTTTGTTGTTTAGTTTTGTTTCTGTTTCGTTTCGTTTCGTTTCTGTTTCTGTTTCTTCCCACATCTCTTCTCTTTGTCGTTCTCTCGTCTCTTTGTCGTTCTCTCGTCTCTTTGTTGTTCTCTCGTCTCTTTGTTGTTCTCTCGTCTCTTTGTTGTTCTCTCGTCTCTTTGTTGTTCTCTCGTCTCTTTGTCGTTCTCTCTTCTCTTTGTCGTTCTCTCGTCTCTTTGTCGTTCTCTCGTCTGTTGTTCTCTCGTCTCTTTGTTGTTCTCTCGTCTCTTTGTCGTTCTCTCGTCTCTTTGTTGTTCTCTCTTCTCTTTGTCGTTCTCTCGTCTCTTTGTCGTTCTCTCGTCTCTTTGTCGTTCTCTCGTCTCTTTGTCGTTCTCTCGTCTCTTTGTCGTTCTCTCGTCTCTTTGTCGTTCTCTCGTCTCTTTGTCGTTCTCTCGTCTCTTTGTTGTTCTCTCGTCTCTTTGTTGTTCTCTCGTCTCACTGTTGTTCTCTCGTTTCACTGTTCTGAGTGTTTGTCTGTCTCTTAAAAACCTTTAAAGACAAACTAACATTAATAAACTAAATTAACACAGCATCCCTACCCATGTTAAAAAATGCAACAGCAGCTCTAGATTAATTATGAATACCTGTACAGTAGCAATATTCAAGACATGCACAAAATTATTTAACAGAATGGTGAAGCAACTCACCAGAATGGTGCTTGGCGACTTGTGTCTGATTCAGGTTTCTTTCAGGAGTTCGAACAATTTCGATCTTTTTGTAACAAGACAAACTGGCGCATTTTGCCGTTTGTTTACATGTCATTTTGCAGCGATGAGGTGCACTCGTGGAAATCACAATACAAAATGAGGCAATGCTATGACGACGGTTCTGGAACGATTTAATAAACCAGACATTGTGCCTCAGGCTCAAGGCAATTTCATTTCTGTATGTGTGTGTGGGCCCCCCTCTGGCGTCGGGGCCCAGGGCGCTTGCCCTGGTCGGCCCCTCCATTCCATTTCTGTCACCTTCACACACTTAGAGGATTCCTCAATCTACTGCCTTCTCATCAGTGAGACTGAGTACCCCCTGTCTGTCTCCCTCTATTCTTTCACAAACACACACTGGGAAGGTATCTATTGTCCCTCTGGGGACAATACAGAATGCACAATTACAGAATCTAGTGGGTAAAGTTTTTCTTGAATGAAAGAGAGAAATGTGCACTCCCCTAATTCTGTTGTCTCCTCTATTTTAGCTGGCAGGCCAAAGCCTGTCCTGACCCAGGAGCCTGCAGGAGAGATATCTGAAGGATACACAGTGACTCTGAGCTGTGTAGTTGAGGGGGGCTCTGATGGCTGGAGATATCTCTGGTACAAAGACAGTCAGAGAACTTCAGCACCTCAGACTGACAGCAGCAGTGGAACTGGAGCCGGATACACAATCAGTGCTGCTGCTCTGTCCCACAGTGGAGAGTACTGGTGTGGAGCTGAAAGAGGGAGCAAACCGTTTAACTCACAATACAGCAATGCTGTCAAGATACAAGTGTCAAGTGAGTAACTGAAATGAGTGTGAGGAGTAATCTTTTGGTACCACCCAATTGTTACTATTATAGATGGCAGAATAGGAAAGGCATTTTCTTTTGGAATAAAGCACAAAGGTGACATTTGGTAACATTTACTTTTTGTTTTCTTTAGTTATTTTTTTGTCCCACATTGGTATGTCACAGAATTCTTGCTATTTAAAGAGTGCTAACCAATCACAATAACCAATTGTTATAACCTAATCAGACCATGTGTTATAGTTCAAACAAATGAAGAACCAAAATATTCCTGGCTCAGAAAAAGAGGGTGGGGGGAGTCATTAAAGAAAATACAATATATGAAAACAGATTTTAAAAGCATACTTTAGCACTTAAAAAAATCTAATCCATCACCCACAAATGAACAGGTATCTGTAAAAATGCACCAAACGGGGATGGATGTAGGGACAGACAGACCTCCCTTAAATATCCTGAAACTGATATTTTCAGTAACCTAAACTAGATAATGGTAATAGCAAGTTTCATGACAGCTAGGGAGCTGGTTCTCCAGATATATGCAACATTGTAAGAGTGACATACAGAGGGACAGACGGGCAGACAGACAGACGCCCCGCCTCTATAACTCAAGAATCTGATAGTCTCAATAACTTCAAATAAATAATGTTTACACCAAGCTTCATGACAGCTGGATGAGCGGCTCTCCAGATATAAGAACACAATGTGTATGACAGCCTCCCCAGCACAGCTGCAGAGTCTGCAAACACTGACAGTCAGCAGTGTGGATCCCTTTGTAATGCTTGTGTTCATGAGCTATCAGTTCCTGTGATGCTGAGTCTGTCATTAACCCTGCTGGTGATGCAATCCCCTGTGAAGGGGTGACAGTGGAAGCGCTCATCTGCTTTTATCCATAGTTCTGAGGAAACACTTATCCAATTGTCAAGGAAACTCGGTATCAACCTTATTTAGCAGAAGTTATTGAGAATATGGGATTCTGGGGATAGTTTTGCATATTGGACACTAAATGCAGTACACTGGAGTAACCTGTGCAAATGCATCATTTTTATCTTATTTTTGTGGCACAGAGTCCAAATATATAAAGCAGAAAGCCGTTTATCAAATGTAATTTAACACTAATATGTATGTTATTCTGTTTCATGTCTAGAGCTCACACGACATTGCACAAGTGAGCTTCCAGTGCTGTTGCACATGATTATTACACAGCTAGACTTTGTACAAAAAAAGATTTCTTCACTTACCTAAAACGTTTTGAAAACTTTTTAAAACAAAACTACTTTAAGAATAAGAAGGCAATCATGCTGCAGTCGCTTGTATCTGCTAATAAATTGAGACATTGAAACTGGTATTCTGTGTCACTGACAGTTTCCTCCAAAACCATTATCAGAATACAGTAATCAGTTCATGCTAAATTAAAATAAACGGACTGTATTACATTTAGAAGAGCTATGAATAAGACAATGCAAGTTGTATTACTATAGCTTTTATAAGGCAGCATTATAACCAATTCATAATAAAGTTGTCTGACATTTTAAATATAGATCAAAATGATGCTTCACTGACAGGGAAGAGAATAACTTGAATACAAGTCATGCTGCTAAGCCTGTGTGTCTTTATCTTTTCTTCTGCTCTTTGCAGTGCATTATCTATGTTCTATTGACGTGTCTGGCCAGTTGTATTACATTTATGTTTTAGCTGCGAGATTCTGCCAGTGTACAAAGCTACTTGTGTTTGTACCAGTTATGTAGGACCGGGGTACAAGGCTGCCCTGGGGTATCTGGAGAGCTGCTTTTTAACCGTGATTAAGCACCTCTGCAGCTGACAGAGTGTCATTATTATGAGTAACAACAGGCCACTGAAACGCTCTAGTTGTTGTAATAGTGTATTAATAACAGATAGATTCTTACCATATTGTATTTCCTTGTGGAACAACATAGGATAAAAAAAGGATAGAGAGAGGAGTGCTGAGTGCTGTCTGATCTTCTCTGATCTTCTGTCTCTACAGAACGACCCCAGGCTGTCCTGACCCAGGAGCCTGCATGGACACAGATATACGAATCAGAGAGAGTCACACTGAGATGTCAGGTTCAGGGGGGTTACACTGACTGGAGATTCACATGGTACAAAGCTGGGAGGAATGCTCCAGTAACCCAGTATTACTACAGCAGTATAGATGGTGACAGCTACACAATTAGCTCTGCTGCTCAATACCACAGTGGGGAATATACCTGTCAAGGTGTAAGGACGGGTAACCCATCGTACTCTAAAACAAGCGATGCTCTTACAATGAGAGTATCAGGTAAGTCATTTCAAACACTCTGAATTCTAACATTCTGATCCTCTCCTCTATTGTAGACTCCAGACGGAGGGCTCTGTCTCCCGACTGCCTTCCTACCTGAGTGCTGTCTGTCCTGCCTCCTCTCTTTCTCCCTGCATTTGTACCACAAACACACTGAGAGAGTTCCCCTATTTACACTGCTCCTCTGCCCTTCTTTCCTTCTCATCTGCCCCTCCATTCCATTTCTGTCACCTTCACACATTGAGAGGATTCCTCAATCTACACTGAACTGTTCCTGCCTTCTCATCAGTGACACTGAGTACCCCCTCTCTGTCTCCCTCTATCCTTTCACAAACACACACTGGGAAGGTATCTATTGTCCCTCTGGGGACAATACAGAATGCACAATTACAGAATCTAGTGGGTAAAGTTTTTCTTGAATGAAAGAGAGAAATGTGCACTCCCCTAATTCTGTTGTCTCCTCTATTTTAGCTGGCAGGCCAAAGCCTGTCCTGACCCAGGAGCCTGCAGGAGAGATATTTGAAGGAGACACAGTGACTCTGAGCTGTGTGGTTGAGGGGGGCTCTGATGGCTGGAGATATCTCTGGTACAAAGGCAGTCAGCACAGCACTCCAGTGTACCAGACTGACAGCAGCAGTGGAACTGGAGCAGGATACACAATCAGTGCTGCTGCTCTGTCCCACAGTGGAGAGTACTGGTGTCGAGCTGAAAGGGGGAGCAAACCGTTTTACTCAGAATACAGCAAAGGTGTGAAGATACAAGTATCAAGTGAGTGACTGAAATGAGCCTGTAAGAAAGACGGCAGCCAGCCATAAAGAAAATTAATTAAAAAAAAGTCTCAGTATTAAAGCAAAAGAAGACTACATCGTAGCTCTATTTCCTTTAGATTAAAAATAGATATGATGAAGCAACAAAGCCATAGTGACGGTACAGACAATATACATTTTCAGAAAGTGATTAACAATGCAACACATTTATAAAGTGTTGTTTTTGCTGGCTTTAAGTTATTCCGTTGATTATTTTACTGTCTGAATTCATTTTGTTTTAAAGAGGCTAATGATTATGTTTATCATGAAGGGCCGCTCTGTGTTTGTGTTTCTGCAGAGCTGTTCAGCACACCCACTCTGACAGTGAGACCTGATGCCTCAGTGTGGGAGGGAGAGGCTGTGACTCTGCAGTGTGGGGCTCACATAAATAAACAGGGCACACAACTGCAGTACCGCTATATCAAAGACAATGGGGATCTGAGTGGAGCTGGATCACAGGCTCAGCATTCAATCCCAGTGGCAGGGCTGAGAGACACAGGGAGCTACCAGTGTGAGGTGGAGGCAGCAGGGACGGGGCTGAATAAAAGGAGTTATTCTGTGTCACTGACTGTGAAAGGTGAGTCATTTTAGACAGCAGAGGGGTTAAAGATTTATAATGAAAAAAAATGATGGGTGTGCCTGTGGTTCAGATTTAACATATTCAGATTTTACTTCCTCTTTTATTGCAACCTGGATATGCATTTGTTTTAGTTTAATGCCATTGCTGGTGTAAAATTGTAATGCTGCCCACTGACATTATTAGTTGCTCTTGTAAACAGTGGCTGCTGGTGACCTCTGAGTCAGGGGAGGCACAAGTACAGGGGAGGCACAAGTACAGGGGAGGCACAAGTACAGGGGAGGGGGGATTTTAAAACTTCTTTTCACATAATGTGCAATGTATCTATTGTTTCCCCTTACCCAAAGGTCATCAGTAATCTCTTGTTCAGTATTATTAGCCTTACAGAAATTGAGATTTTTAATGTGATTTCTAACATGATTTTCAGCTTTATTAACAAATTAACATTGACATTGAGTCAAAGTAAAAACACATTCATAAATAAGTTAGGGCCCAATGAAATCACTTTTATTATTTTCTGATTTCAGTTTTTACCGTTTTAAAAAATGTAATTAAGTTGATTTAATTGAACTTATGTACACCGCAGGCGCAGTGAACAACACAAAAGTGTAACTCTAGTACAGGCTTCTGTTTCTTCCATTCGCTTTGAGTTACTCTGCATTTCAGTAAGAGTCCGTTTTTTATTGAATTGTATTGAAAAAATATATTATTAACTTTAAAAACGGGTTGTATAAGTTAAAGAAACACTTTTTTTTTTTCAATACAACAAAACAAATTATTGTTTTTTGTTTCTCTGTATTTGTCATCAGTCATTACAGAAAAAAAAACTTGAGCTTAGGTTTTACCACTAATGGTATTTAATTTTATTGAAAATGATTATATTATAATGGTATAATATATATAATATATTATATATATATATATATATACTGTATATATATATATATTATATATATATATATATATATATATATATATATATATATATATATATATATATATAAACACGGCTTGGAAAAATAACAACCTCTGATTGGTTAAACAGCATCACATGACCGTGTGTATATATAGCGTATAGCACAGCTTGCATACTAATGAGCCGCTTCACACTGAATAAATCACTACGCAGCACTGCATTCTAAATTCCATGACAAACTGACATTTTATTTGTTATTAGTTACAAAACCACAGCCAAAAATGAGTGGCATTTCACCTATTTCCTTTAATATATTTAGGGATGAAACTCCACATAACTGGTACAACACCAGCTTTCTGAGTGAAGACAGCAGTCCATCTGAAAAATAAATAAATAAATAAAACAAGTGCACCAGCAAGAGTAAACACATAACAATAGATAAGAACCACCTAAATGAAATAGAAGAAAACAAAGATTGAAAAAACACATCCAAAAAAAATACAGCATGGGCTGGTTAATGTACTTAAAGAAAAAATATGGACATTCAAGCAGTTTAAACCAATTCGGGGCGTGCGGTTCCGATGATATATACCACTTCTCGGGTGGTTAAAGTTATCACCACCCCAGGCGTGATATCTATCATGGGACCCACACGGCCCGTCGTGGTTTATACCTTACATGAATATATGTGTGTGTGTGTGTGTGTGTGTGTGTGTTTATATATATATATATATATATATATATATATATATATATATATATATATATAATTATATATATTTAAATTGACATCGGCAAGACGAATTAGAGAAATAAGTAATGAAATAGAGATAGTAATAAATTACATAAATTGCATGTTCCCTCCATCAGAAATGAGACAGTTGCTTCGTAAAGTAGACAACCTTGAGAACAAAACTCTAGAACATTTGAACAACAAAAAGATAATGAAATTACACAAATTAATAGGTCAACCGGGATTACAAAATAGAATAGGTCTAGAAAAAATTAAAATTTCAAATCATAACAAATCAGAGAATAAGGAAAACACTGCTGAAACACTTTGGAATAGAATGCTTGAGCAATGCGAGTGTAAGATTTTATGACGACTACAACATAGTTCAAATAGAGAAGGACGGGAACTGTTTCTTTTGATGTTTAGGTGTAGTTTTATACGGTTCACAAAATGACCATCGAACAATTAGACATAATGTAATAGAACTAATGGAAAGCAATATAAAACAATATGAAATGTACATCGACTCAGTGACCCATATTGAAAAAATGAAATTAAGTGACAGAAGTTATGGCAGCTGTAGACCTCCTAAATATGCCCATACACGTATACATAGACTTAAAGAATAAGGACTGTTTTAAATACGAAGGCACAATAGAATATATTAAAAAAATAAGAACGATCCAATTAATCTTTTATACAACAATAACCATTTCTCAGTTATTGTATTTAAAGACAATGAAACCGGAAGAAAATCTAAATACTGTGGCATAATTAAGAAAGATAATCAAAATAAATCTAAAACAGTAAAAATAAACCAGGTTAAAGTAAATAATAAAATTCAAAATAGCGAGTTAAACATGAATAGGACAGAGAATTCAAAACAGAAAGATAGGAGACCCAAAAATAGACATGGTACCAAATACACAAAAGAGAAGACAGAAGACATAGTATTCAATTTATCAAGTAGAACTTTAACCACATCCCAAAAAGCGGTACTGAGTAAAGGACTTAAGTTTATACTGACTAAAAGATACATCGATAAAGATAAACTGGCCACTGAATTAAAGGAGTGGGAGAGACACATGAGATTAGCAGAATATTTTTTCAATGAAAATATCTCGGATTCAGAGGGTAATTATGAACATGGGATTAAGGTTAATAGTACAAGCACATGGACTCCTCCGGATGGAAGAGATAAATGGTTAGATATGTATATTGAAGTAGTTAAACAAGAAATAATAGTAGGACTAAAGAAAAGATGTAAACTTAATTTAACCAATATTGAAGAACAAGCTATGACTGAGTTGTTAAATGATGATGATATAATGATAAGACCAGCAGATAAAGGCTCAGGAATAGTGATAATGAACACAGATGACTATATGAAATCTGTAGAATGTGAATTAAATAATACAGATACATATGAAGAAGTTAAAAGCAATAAGATCAATAAATCTGTAAAAGAGGTTAAGGAAATTGCGGAGAGACTATACAATAAAGGCATTATATCAAAAGAATTAAAAAAATACATGCAGCCACATAATGCAAGAACAGGCCTAGCAAGAGGAAATCCTAAAATGCACAAAGAAAATCACCCCATGCGATATGATAGTCAGCACGATTGATAATCCAACACACATAATAGCTGAAAAACCAGAAAAACCAGAAAAACAACTTAGGTCGCACGTTGAGAAATTACCAAGCTATGTTAAGGATACAACACAATTTTTAAAAAGACTTGAATCAATAAAACACAACCTTCCAGAGAATACAATTTTATTTTGCATGGATGTAAAATCCTTGTACCCAAGTGTCCCTCGTAAAGAAACTTTAGAAGCTTGTCAAAAAGCACTAGATAATAGACTAGATAAATCAATACCTACAGCAGAGGTGCTGAACATGATCAACATAGTTTTAGAAAACAGTTATTTTACATTTGTTGATAAGAATTACAAACAAAACGATGGTACCGCAATAGGATCTAAATTAGGAATGCATTTTGCCAGTACATACATGGGGAAATGGGAAGAACAATTACTTAGAAAATCGGAAAGAGAACCTTTAGAATACATTCGGTTTGTAGATGATATTTTTGGGGTTTGGACACATGGAGAAGAATCTCTTTTCCAGTTTCATAAAATGGCAAATGAAATACACAGTAATATTAAGGTGGACCTTCGATGGACAAGGAAAGAAATAGAATTTTTAGATACCATAGTGAAACTTGAAGAAGGTTCAATTGAGACTGACCTCTTCTGTAAACCTACTGACATGCACCAGTATTTACACATGTCCTCTGCACATCCGATACACACTAAAAGGGCAATCCCAAAGGGTCTAGGAATAAGAATACGAAGAATATGCTCTAAAGAAAGTGACTATGTAAAACAAAGAAATGTATTTAAAACAAATCTTAATAAAAGAGGATACAAAGAAAGAATTATAGAGACGGAGTTAAGAAAAGTGGATCAACTAAAAAGAGATGATCTACTAGATTATAAAAATAGAGATAAAAAGGTCAAAAGAGTCCCATTAATAATGACTTACTCTAAACTTTTGCCCAATATTTCTAAGATAGTTTGGAAACACTTGCGGATTCTACATAATTCAGAAAAATTAAAAAAAGTATTTCTTAAGGCCCCAGTTGTAGCATTCAAAAGAGAAGCTAATTTAGGTGATATTTTAGTTCACAGTAAACATAAAAGAATAATTGACAAAATAGGTTCTACGAACATGTGCACTAGTAGATGTAAAGTGTGTAAATACATAGACAAAAGTAAAAATATAATTAAACATAAGAACACCACATATCCACTAAAAACTAATACCTACTGTAAAAATAGCAATGCTGTTTATGGAATAGCCTGTGAAAAATGTGATGAAATCAAATATGTTGGAGAGACTGGAACTACTTTATATAAAAGAATTCAGAACCACCTGATGCGCTGCGGAGGCCAAATCTAGACTGATCCTCAGAGCCAGCATTGCATGATATAATAAAAATATAAGTTTATATAAAGTAGTGTTAATTAGAATTAATACAGATTCAAAGATAGAAGTAAAAATGATGTCACAATATATAGAACACCATTACATCATATAAGAATAAATCATGGATTTGAATGTAAACAATAACAAGTAGTTGTCATGCCGTCAAAAACCTATAAATACCTCCAATGTTTTGATTCAAACACAGGCTCCCTTGAGAAAGATATGTACAACATATCGAAACGTTGGGCAGCTGGCTCTTTGAGCTAATATATATATATATATATATATATATATATATATATATATATATATATATATATATATATATATATATATATATATAAATGTATGTATTTGTTAAGTTGAGGAGCTCTGCCTCCCTTGCCTCCTCTAAGGAGCCTCCACTGTTATGTGTTATTCAGTGGTTACTGCAATAACTTCAGAAATAAATAAAACAAACTGGCATACAACAAAAGTCTGGAACTCTTTTGAAAAGCTGTTGGATTTAAAATTTCTAGGTGGGTCAGGTTTTATAATTAAAAAAACAGCTGTTGATCTGTCAGCTAGTTTTTATTTGATTTAAGTGTTGCTACTGATGCTCTGAAAGGGAAAGGTGCACACTAATTATATAATCTTTATATTTCTCCAGAGCTGCCCCAGACTACACTCACCCTGAAGCCTTCACTCCCAGAGATATTCACCGGGGAGAAAGTCACTCTGAGGTGTGGGGTTGAGGGGGGTTCTGCTGGCTGGAAATATCTCTGGTACAAAGACAGTGAGGACACTACAGTGCTCCAGACTGCTGACCGCAGTATAACTGGTGACAGCTACACCATCACTGCAGCTGCTGTATCTGACCAGGGCCAGTACTGCTGTCGAGGACAAAGAGGAGATCAGCCACTCTACTCACAGCGCAGCGATCCTGTGAAATTAAAGATAACTGGTGAGTTTACTCAGCTTAATGCAGACTCTTCATAGACAGTTACACTGACCATATGAGTTATTTTTTCATATTTTAAAAGGCAGTTATACATTTTTGTAATGATTTTATTAACCCAGATTAATGCAGAGCAATGGAGTTGAAATAGGAAGCATTCTGTTTAATTAAATTAATTGCAGTAAAATCTGTTATTATTATTATTAGTTTATTTAGCAGACGCCTTTATCCAAGCTGACTTACAGAGACTAGGGTGTGTGAACTATGCATCAGCTGCAGAGTCACTTACAATTACGTCTCACCCGAAAGACGGAGCACAAGGAGGTTAAGTGACTTGCTCAGGGTCACACAATGAGTCAGTGGCTGAGGTGGGATTTGAACCGGGGACCTCCTGGTTACAAGCCCTTTTCTTTAACCACTGGACCACACAATGCGTTAATGCTCTTGAGTTAAAGCTTTTTGAATAGGTTGTATTAATGAACATCCTTTGGTTTACCCAAAGATATATTCAGATATATTCTATCTGATCTATGTAATCTGGTTTGTAAAATAGTGAACAATAACAAAGTCAAGACATTGATTTGGTCTGAAAGAGAGATAAAACATCAAAAGGGGGGGTAGGGGGTATTGGGTTGGCAGGGAAGGGGTTAAATTCCTCCCTGCCAGAACACACATGTGGGAATGTGGCTGTAGCCGTAAATTGATTGATTAGTCAGTCACGGGTGCATGGGTGAAAGTGGCCAATGATCATTTTGACTGAAACTCCTGGGGCAAATTCCTACTTGGTTTGCTTGAAGGAGTTGTACACAACAAGCTTCAATATGAAAGCTGGAAGTTAATTTTAATAAAGAATGACAAGTTTTTAATGAAAAAACATTTCTAAAGTAAAAATGGGATTCTGGACGGAGCACTTTCACTGATGCAGGTGTATAAAAACGGTAATCACAGGTAAGGTTAGAATTAATTAATCAATCAATCCATTTTATTTTTATATAGCGCCTTTCACGACTGGTCACCACAAAGCGCTTTACAAGGATAGAAACAATACCTATTACAACAACAACAACAAGCAGTAAAAAAGGAACAGAATAAAAACAAAACAGTAAAATATGTAAAAAAAAAAAAATAATAAGTTAGGATATATAAGGGTAAAAAAGTTAGGATATATAAGCTTTATTATAAAATGTGTTTTAATCTAGTTTTAAAAAGAGCAGCAGTGGGATCAATATGGAGACAGGAGAATATCAGCTCATGTAGATGAGAATGCCAAGTTATAAAAATGTTTTTTTAGTCTAGATTTGACAGCATCGGCTGAAGGGGCTTCTGTAATTGTGATGGGCAAGTTGTTCCATAATTTAAGTGCCATCTAACTAAAAGATCTACTACCTGAGGTTTTTTTTCTGAATAATAGGTACAGACAGTAACCCAGCATCCAGTGATCAGAGCGGGCGATTAGGGACATAGGGTTTCATAAGAACATAAGAAAGTTTACAAACGAGAGGAGGACATTCAGCCCATCTTGCTCGTTTGGTTGTTAGTAGCTTATTGATCCCAGAATCTCATCAAGCAGCTTCTTGAAGGATCCCAGGGTGTCAGCTTCAACAACATTACTGGGGAGTTGGTTCCAGACTCCCACAATTCTCTGTGTAAAAAAGTGCCTCCTATTCGGTATGGAGGAGCAAGACCATTTAAAGCCTTATAAGTTAACAGCAACACCGTAAAATCTATTCTAAAACTAACAGGGAGCCAATGCAAGGATGCCAGCACGGGGGTGATATGCTCTCGCCTCTTGACCAGAGTTAAAATTCTAGCAGCAGCATTTTGTACAAGTTGGAGGTGAGAAATAATGTTGTGGCTAGTCCCAATAAAAAGACCATTGTAATAATCAACCCTAGAGGATATAAAAGCATGCACTAATCTCTCTGCATCCTGCCTAGAGAGAATAACTCTCAGTCTTGCAATGTTTCTTAAATGAAAATTTTTGTAACATTTTTAATGAGTGCTTCGAAAGAGAGGTCTGTATCAAATATAATACCTAAGTTTTTTACATCTGCCCTAAAATCTGTACAGTCCATCAAATAAAACAAACCAAATGTGTATTTTTATTAGGTCCCAGTATCATGACTTCTGTTTTGTCTTAATTTAACATTTAAAAGTTATTAAACATCCAGTTCTTGATGTCAGCAAGACAGGTATTCAAAATGTTAGCAGCAGATCCACACAGCCCTGTTTGAGGGACAAGTAAACCTGAGTATCATCAGCAGAACAGTGAAAACTAACATCATGTCTACGAATAAGGTCACCCAAGAGAAAATGAGAGTGAAAGAGAGAAAGTGGATGAGGAGGGAGAGATGGTGAGAGTGTAGTGGTGGTGATGCAGGTGTGTCTGTGTAAAACTGTCAGTTCCCTCCAGTCAGTGGTCAATCCTGACCCGTCTCTCAGCCCTGCTGATCTGAACTCTTTCTGTCTTTTCAGATCAATGGGTGATCCTGCAGACTCCTCAATCCTGACCCGTCTCTCAGCCCTGCTGATCTGAACTCTTTCTGTCTTTTCAGATCAATGGGTGATCCTGCAGACTCCTCAATCCTGACCCGTCTCTCAGCCCTGCTGATCTGAACTCTTTCTGTCTTTTCAGATCAATGGGTGATCCTGCAGACTCCTCAATCCTGACCCGACTCTCAGCCCTGCTGATCTGAACTCTTTCTGTCTTTTCAGATCAATGGGTGATCCTGCAGACTCCTCAATCCTGACCTGTCTCTCAGCCCTGCTGATCTGAACTCTTTCTGTCTTTTCAGATGAAGACGTGATCCTGCAGACTCCCCTCCAGCCTGCGATTGAGGGAGACTCTCTGACTCTGAGGTGTCGTGTCCACACAAATTATACATTTACCAGGATTGTCTTTTTTAAAGATAATGAAGAGATTCAGTCCCAGAATAACACAGAGCTGAGTATGGATCGTGTTTCAAAGAGTGACGAGGGGTCCTACAAGTGCAGAGCGATGTGGAACTCCTCAACTTACTCTGGTGACTCTGCAGAGGTGCGGGTGTCAGTGAGAGGTAGGTTCACTCGAACATCACCCCTTCTCTGTCTGTAATGTCTCCCTGCTACATTAATATTGGAGTCCAGGTCAACTGTGTTTAGTGTATTACTAATTTAAGGTGCTAAAGTAACAGGGCCCCTATCAAGGGCAGAGCTTTCTGATATTGTGTTCTGCCAAGATGTCTTGAATTTGTACAAATCCACAGGAGGCCATACCAGATATAGCAATAAAGAGGCTCTGGATGGATATCAATTATTAAAGTAAATGTTGGTAGGTATGAAAGTTCACTCATGTTTTGCTTGCCTTTGTTTTGTGGTCGTTTCACCCTCTCTTGGCTGTACTGTTTAGTTTCTTTTTGCCCATTTGAACATCTTACTGCAAGTATTTATTTTTTTATTTTTTTATCAGAAGTTGTCCCCTGAAGAAACTTTGTTTTTCTCAGAGAGGAGCACGTTCTGTGCAGACTAGAGTCCGGTGCTGAGCTCTGCAAGACCACAAGCAGTCTGACAAAACAATACAAGCACTGCTAAATCACAATGCAGAATCATTTGTTTCAAGTTTTATTTTATAAATAATGGTATTGTATTTTTTGCCTATATGTTGTGACGGATTGCCTTCTTTGCCACAGGTGTTCCTTCTTAAAATAAACACTTGACAACCAGGATGTGAGAAAACGCTGTAGCGAGTGTTTATTATTTACAAAAGAAAAATAAAGAAAACAAAACCTAACCCGATCTCGGGTCCTATCTAAACAGATGCTTTACCTAACTAACAGCGAGGCAGGCTAATCCTGTTACCTCGTCTCCAAAACCAAATCACAGTCCAAATCGTAGTCCAGATACCTTATACCAATAGTTTGTTGTCCAGTTTCACAGTAATAATAATAACAATAATTATAATAATATAAATAAATAAATACTACTACTACTACTACTACTACTACTACTACTACTACTAATAATAATAATAATAATAATCCAGCTCCCGAACCAAACCCTCACAGACATTTTAAATGGTAACCAATTACACTGTTAAACAATTGACAAATCATTAAATGAATAATTAATTTGAACTGGAGCCAACCCTGACTCCAGTAGCTTCCACCTGGTCCTAGCGCCCCCCGTGTATTGTCTCTACACAATAGTAAGTATTTATTTTAAACCAAACTTATTTATTTTTACTTTCCCTTATTTAACACAGTTTTACAAAATGTATTGTTTAACCCGACTTCATTTTTGATCCCAAACTCTTTACATTATTTTCTTTGTTTACCATCCAGTTGGTTTACGTTGTCTTTTCACATTTTCCTCGTTTTCTTTAACCAATCCCTCACAAGATATTGTGCAACTTTATGGTCATTAATATTTATATATATATATATATATATATATATATTTACACTTGCAAGTTGAATACAGTAATTACATGTCTCTGCTTTTGTAATAAATGTCCAGAGTAGATTGCTTCAGCTTTTTCGTGCTTTTCTCAATGCATGCTGTTTCAATCTTGTTAACCAGTTCCAGGTAATGACTGTGTGAATTTGTGATTGCCTTTCTGAACTCATCCAGTGAAGGGGTAACTGGTTCTGTGTCTTCTACGTCCTCATCACCAGAAATGTCCTCATCCTGTCCCCGTCAACATCACTCACATCACTCATAGTTGCTCATGAAGAGGCTTGGTTTTATTCAAATTCAATTTCCTCCAGTTTTGTTTATGATATTCCCAGTGTATCGCATTCCTCTCTAACAGACAGCATCTCATTCTCTTGACCACCATTTTCTGCACACCATCCAGCATGTTTAAAGCAGTTCACATGTTTCTGACATCTGCTCCCATGCACTGCGTGTAAATTGCGTGGCTTGTAGAATGTCCACCTGGATTATGGTTGCTGCTGTCCATGCACTCATCTCTCTTAGTAGAAATGTTCTGTACCAGGATTTGAAGCAGGAATAACCCCCTGGTCCATGGGCTGTAGTTCACTCGTTGCATTAGGGGGGTGAAAGTGCACAGTAACTGCTTTCAGGTCTGTGAAAGGGTAGTGTCACGGCCAAGGCTGGTTACCAGAGACCAAAAGCTCAAGTTTAAGTGCTGATGCACACTTTTATTAGCAATACAGGAACAAAAAAACAAACAAAAGATTTAAACAAACACAAATCAGATTTGCACCCAAGCTGTGCTGTCCCGGTGCCCATGCCGAAAACACAACATGCTGCTCTCAGCCTTTCCCTTAAACTAACCCTTCCCAACAAAGGGGTTTCCCTTCCTTTATATACATGTGGCCATTCCCCAAATAGCACTCAATTATCTAATTAGAGAATGGCCACACCTGTGACTGTGGCAGGGATATATTTAACCCCGTCTCTGCCAAATGTGCATTTACACAGCTAACACATCACACAATTTACAGGTCCGCCCTGCCACACACCTCTTCCCTTGTGCAAAACACACATGGCCACCACCGGCCACCTCCCTCCTTGATTAACTCCATCCCGCGTGGGTCGAAGGGAATGTTGAAGCTCAGCCAGCCCCAGTCAAGGACTAGATGGACAGGGCTGTCCTCACCTACCCAGACACCCTGTCGTCTGGTGCCAGCTGGCCCCAACATTGTCTCCTGGTCTTCTGTGGTGACCCTTGGCTTCTGTAAGGAGGTGCCCGATTAACTCCCTTTCTACCCCCTGAGCCTGGTGTCCCATTTGTCCCATCTCGGGGCTGCTCTCCAGAGAATAAAAGTGCTTCACTGTAGTCAAAATGCTCCATGTTGGTGATGTGTGTCTTACGCACAGTCAGTGGCTATGACACCGTGCCTCTTTCTATACAGGTAAGACTGTGGGCTCATATGTGGGATTACTCTTAGCACACAATGAACATTCAGTACAGAATCTCTCTGTATGGCCGTTAAAGTTATAGATCCAATTTTTGTGACAGTCAAACTCTGACTGTCCTTGTTGTCTTGTGTCAGAGCTGTTCTCCAGGGTGACTCTGACAGCCTCTCCAGGAGCCACAGTGAAGGAGGGAGAGGCTCTTAACCTGACCTGTGAGGCAGCAGTGAACAAACCCCCCCGCCCTGAACTCCACTACACCATTGTGAGAGACGGGGAGCCTGTGACTAACAGCACTGACTCTGCACTGTACAGCATAGCCAGCACTGAGAAGAGCCACACTGGGAGCTACACGTGTGCTGTGGAGTCACAGGGAGTGAAGAAGAGCAGCCAGGAGCTACACATTGAAGTGCAAAGTAAGATAGGAAACTTTTCATAACTGACTTGATGATTGAAAGTGATCTCATAGATTATAATAGGTATCATTATATTCCCAGTATAGAACCCTTAATAAACAGATCACAGAATTGCCAGCAATATCAACACATTGGATTGGAAACAAATACACTGTACAGACACTGGTTCTGTACTATATTCAGTAGTGTATGTTACCCACTAATGTTTTAGTTTTACAATAGGTTTAATTACATTTAAAATAATTTTCCACTTTTTGACAAACAATAAAATGAAAACATACTGATTTACCCAAATTAGTGTTAATTGAGTGATTAAAATGATGGTTCAAATAAAATGCAGTCACAGCAGACAGTCACAGTGACAGAGTGGCTGAAGTCTGTTCCTATAGAGCCAGTGTGAGCAGGGTAATGTTCTTGAATCCCTATCAGCTCAGTCAAGGTGTATGGAAGTCACTAGCACACACTCATACTGTACCTTCCTTCCCCCAGCGTCCTGGCACAGCGCTGTTGCTATTGGCTACAGAGTGAGCTTCACTCTGATTCATTTCATTGTGTTCACTCTGCTGCTCCTTCAATACTGCAGGATCCAAGGTGAGACTCCCAGTCAGTGCACACATTTCACCTGGCCTGTCACAGCACACATGCAGGCTTCTTCCTGTGATTTCTACAGTGTGAACAGCACACCCCAGTCTTAGGGATAGTTCATTAAAAAAGAATGATTTCCTCATTAAATATACACAGCTGATTTACAGTGTCCAAAATAAACATTTAGCAAGTTTATATAAACACATATAACACAATTATAAGAAACAAACTGAAATCAATCTGCGTATTTGTTTTCCAGGTTCCCTGTGTATTGCTGGCGGTACATCACGGTAAGTCAGTATTGACCAGTATGTGTACAGACAGGGGGGCAGCACTCGCTATCTCTACCTGTCATCATCCTTTACAGCACTGAAAATGGAGATGGAAACTTTCTGATTCACTCTTTAAGAATCCCTCTTGCAAACTCACATTCACTTTGACCTGTGTCCTGAAATGCTGTATTGGGTTAATTTGGCTTTTTTGGTTTCCAGATGATAAAGATTCATAATCATTATTCTTTGATTCAAGTTCAATCCAGGGTATTTAAAAAAATAACCCTTTCATCAGTAATGTCACAAAGCTGCTGCCTCCACAGAGTGTCTTTACAGTTGATACACAGCTGCTCCTTACCCTGAAATGCACTCTGTGATTTCAATGGGACTTGATTACTCTGAAGCCTAGAAGTGTCATCATCCTTTAAAGCTTCTGTTATTGCTGCAGTTAAACTCTGAGCCCTCCTTGTGTGTCTCTGACATCTGTCTCAGGAAAACCTCAGATCAGGATCAGGAGCAGTCAGCAGAGAGGATTGAGCTCTGCAGCCGTGTGCAGCACACTGGAGTGGAACTGCAATAGTATTGCACTGTCGTACTGAAGATCAGCCTGAATGCATTGTCTTAGAACTGCTGTGAATATCTGTTCAAACTGCGGCTGTAGTTTACAGAAAATAACCATTGACTGGGGTATTTTCTAAGACCTCAAAACAAATGGATTATTCATTGATTGTTTGATTTAATTCATTTATTTAATAGATTGCTTGATTGCACAGTTTAACTTTGAGTGCATTACTGAACAATGTATGTATTCATAAGCTATCCTTTAGTCAATAAACTGCTTTATTCTACTAGTGGTGTTCTGTATTATTAATGATACACCTTCAACATGTATTTGAACTTTCAAAGTATTGGGGGTTTGAGGTAGCAAACAGTCATTATTATAGATATTAATGGTAATTAAATTATATGTTTCCTAACCGTTGGAAGGGGTGTGTTGTATTAAGAACATAAGAAGATAAGAAAGTTTATAAACGAGAGGAAAAAAGTTAGAAAAGCTTGTCAGAAATTGCCGAGACTCTCTATACAGCTCCAAGAGATTTGCTGTTTTCATCACTTAGAATTACCATCTGTACCAGTACCAAAAGTTTGAAACTTTCTTGCAAAAAATGTGAAAAAATATATAAATACGTCTTATACACAATGAGATATAAGTCATCAAACTCAGTGAAAAGTGTTACTCTCCTTCTTCTTCCTCTTCTGTTTCTTACTGTTTAATAGTGTGTAGCGACTTTTCAAACAGAAAAGCTAAATAACTGGACATGTACCAGTCATGTGATCAAAATAAACCAGGGAATGCAAGCAGATATCCATACCATTTATATAAAACAATTTATTTATGTTTTAAAACAGCACATATCGCACACACATACAAAAAATTACCATTGTTTGAACTTGCAACATGAGGTCTTTGAAGAGCCCAGGCCTTAGCCCGCTGCGCCACTGCGCTGTAGTTGAAAAACAAATCTAATTATTAGAAACAATCTCTTAACACCAAAAATTTCTGTGTTAAGAAATACATGAGAATGAGGTTAATGCCAGTCCGAATCACAACTCCATCCATTACAGCCACGACCCCTGTTCCTCAGTAGACAATGCATGCAGGGTGAACGATGCCAGCATTGGAGGGACTATTTCATTAGGTTCTGTATTTAAAATGAAATCCTGCTTATTAATTCACTTAGATTTCCTGCTGAAACTGCTCATAGAGTCCAGAGAGTTTATTTAGATGCTCACCCTTTCATGCTCTTTAAACTAATGTCATCAGGAATAACAGGTGGGGTTTTTCAGATTAAAGCAGACACACTTAGGGGAGATCTGATTGTATCGGAAATGCATATTTTGTTTCTGTATGATAAGTGTCATGTGTATGCATCAATGGTCACACAATCTGTCACATACAATCTGTGAACATATTGCAAAATTTGACTTGTATTAGCATAACGTTGGGGGGGTATTTAATTGTCACGTATTGATACTGAACAGTGCTATTATCCACTAGGGGCTGCACTATCCTTTTCAATTGCACCTTGTTTGGTTTTGTTTGTTAATATTCAATTAACTTTACATTTACAATTTGGCCCACTCAGGCAAAATGAAAATACATAAATTAACCTAGAATGCCTAATTCCAGGTTTATGAGAAATTTGAGATATACAGCAGTGTGCACATGTATTAGAACACCCCATTGCTTCTGTAGTTTTGATTTGTTGTGCATATGAAATCAAACCACTGGAACTGAAAACTTTGGAAAATTGTCAATAGACAAATTAGCGATGTTGTCTTTAATAGGCCACACATGCAATTAATTTAAAATAGAAAGAGAAAAGGAACACACAGCCACAAATGGTAAAATGCACGAGACGTTGTTTAAGATGCCTAATTAAAGCACAAAGTGATCTAACATTTTCACACATGAGTGCCTATTGTTTCCATATCACTGAAATTGAAATTCTCACACCCAGAGGTTTTCATGCAGGCAGGTATATAAAGGATATAAATGGCGAATCCTGAGGTGTTCTAATACATTTGCACACGACTGTATATAACTTGCAGAAGAATAGTACCAGTAGGTCTTGGCTGCAGTATCCTGATCCCTCAGCATTGCTTCTGCAGTATTCTATTAACAGACAATAAGACAGTGTCAATAACTTGTATTTTTACACTGCGTCTTTACTTGTGCCCACTAGGGGGAGCTGCACCTCTTAGAAGTTATAAGCTATTTTTAACATGCTGTACGCACACGCATATCTGCCCCATAAACGGTATGGAAAACGGTTTTATTCGACTTGTTACTCACATGAGTTTGCTCGACAGAGGTGGTTTTTAGTTTTTTCTCGCTGCGAAATTGTATTCGACATTTGCATGGAAAACTGTAGCGAGTGTATTTCTGGTCCTAGCGCCATTCCTTATGCTATTCAAGTGAAGTCAAGCTGTCTACTGCACATGCTCTTAGCCCAAGTGATCATAAAAACAAACCTTAAATGATTATTAAATGAAACTAGATGGTAACTTTACAAGTCAAGTTGTGGGGCTTGCTTTGTTGGGAAAGTGGTCAAAGTAGCTGATTTGTGTCAAAAGTCACCTTGTTTACTAATTGCCTCATGCTTGGAATGTGCTAGAATTTGAAATTTCACAAAGTTCTATGACGGTTAATTCAACAGAGGGAAGAAGCCGACTGAAGTTGATGTGGTTACTAAAACAGCTGTACCTCTTGATTGGTAGATGCCATTCCTGTTTTGATTTCATATTTGAATAGCTGAAAAGTAGAGGAAGATGTCATACCCTCTAACTTTTTGTCTAACTTGTTGGGAAAGTGGTCAAAATGGCAGTTGTTTATAAAAAGTTAGAATTGATTTGGTGCGGTTACTAAAACAGGTGTACCTCTTGATTGGTAAAAGTTATTTCTGTTTTGATTTCAGATTTGAATAGCACAGAAGTAGAGGAAGATTCCATATACTCTAACTTTTTGTCTTACTTGTTGGGAAAGTGGTCAAAGTAGCTGATTTGTGTCGAAAGTCACGTCGTTTACAGTAAATAGGATGTTGGAAGTCAGGGAGTTTTTAAACAATGGGGAGCTTTAGAATGTTGAAAAAGTCCCATTAAAGTGAATGAAGATGGACAAAAAAAGGACAAAAAGCTTAATAGTTTAAAAAGTATAAAATATATAAAAAAGTTGTATACAAGCACACTATTCCAGACCGGTCTACACGTTTTAAAGTTTGAACGGCGTTTCTAGCTTAAACGGTGTAAGAGGAGCAGAGTGTCACAGAAGAAGATGGAAGATTTAAAGTGGAGACTCTTGAAGATTTAAAGTGGAGACTCTTGCTTCTCAAGCCCCTCTAATGATGTTGCCTCTGAAACGACAGCGTAATGCTGCAATATTCCACGCATTTTTAACATTTGCATTACCTATAGCAGATATTGTGTATCCACTAGCCATGCAATGATGGCAAAAGTCCCTTGACTTGTTTACGTGTTTTAAATTCAACTCTTCTGCCCATTCATTAGTTTTTATTTATTTCAAGTTATTTATTATTTTTGTTTTACTAAAAATGGTTTGTTTCAAATAAAAGTTTTTTTGTATTGCTGTTTTATTTAAGAAAATGTTTCTCAAAAATCTTTTTCTAACAAGCCAAGAACTAAATGGAAGAAAGTTGTTTTTAGTAGTTATTTTATTTATGAAGATGTAAAATAATTGCCATTTTTCATTTATTTTTTATAACAAGTTTAGACCATTGATAATTAAAGTGGTGTAAACTTCATTTTCTCACAAGTTATCTGAGTGTGTATTGACGCTCGTTTAAAGTTGCGATGCTCCATTTTAACAGGATTTCTTGTTTTCCCTTGAGCCTCTGGGTCAGTTGGAGCTTGTGTATATCACACCTGGGCTCACTAATAATTACAGGTGCAGCAGCCTCGTCTTTGCTGCCACCGTCTCTGTTTAATCATTGTAACGGTGGTGATAGCTGGCACAGCAACAGCAAAACGAGGAGATTTTCCATGCAGGGGTCCATCGCAAAGAAACGAAGGTATTTTTACACACAGGTTTTTCTCACAGGTTTTAGCGTGTTTACTTGGTAGATTAGTGAGCGAGTAAGAAATTGTCATGGGAAATCACCTAGCGAATATATTTCACATGAGTAAGCCGAAAACTTTGTGACGCATGCAAATTAGGCTATGACGACATTAAACGTCACAGGGAAACCCTCTTCTATTGGATGGAATCTGCATTAGTTAGGAAACTGTTCTTTTCCTCCTATGTCGCTGCTGTTTATGTAGCAATTTTACCGAGTAAATTATAAACTCACTCGATACACGGATGGAAAGAGGGCTATAGTGACACTACAGATAAGAGACTGACTATGGGGATTTAACACCAAAACAGTTCAAAGTAATATGTGTGTAGTTGTACTGTAACCCGAGGGCTGAAGCTGAAATAGCTTGTATGGAAGGGGTACAGACTGATATAAATTAACAAGGAAATGTTAGTTACAGTAACAAGAACCATGAGGAAATACAAAAATAATGACTGAAAAACACAACAAACCTCATTCCTGTGCCTACAGACAAACCCAACAATCATATTAATACGAATTAATAATAATAATTAAAAAATGCAAATACAGTACATTGCAGGGGAAGACCACACAGTCATTGTGGAAATAAATAAATCGATTCTTCAACAAACAACCCCTTTGTTTTGTCATTGCTGATCCACTCTGATGTCTTGTAGCAGCTGAAGCAGCATGCCTGTCCTTGCTGCTGTGCTCTCTAAAAAGCAAGGGTTCTTCGAGGGTTCCTCAAGGAACCTTAGGGTTCTATTGCAAGTTTTTTTTTTCTCAGTAAGGGTTCGTTTGGGGACCTCTGGTTGCTCTGTCTAATATAATATTGCAAAGGGTTCATTTTAGAACCCTTTATATCAATACATTGTAAATTGTGCTCTACAATATTGTTGTGCAAACCGCAATTTTTAATACACAATACATGATGAGAGAAAAAGTCTGTCATAAAAAGGTAAACACCATAAATGGTTATAATTTTGTACACGGTATTGAGAGGAAATCAAAGAGCAGATCATATTTTGCCAAATATTTAACTAGAATTTATAATAGTATATGCATGTATAACATATGCACTGTAGTTTATAGCTTCCATTTGTATCCATCTTGAACAGAACCTTTAATTGGATAAATATGTAGGAAAAACCCATACGACGTTCAACACAATAATAAAACCTCAGGGCGAGATGCCCCTGCACAACACAATACAATAAATAAATAAATAAATAAATAAATAAATACATACATTATGCGTTCTTAATTTACAATTCAAATTCGTTGCAAATGTGTTAAAGTGTGTGTTTTTTTTCCCCACACGATACGTTATTCTTTAAATCTTAATCATTTGTAAAACAAAAACCACATTTAACAACACATGTATGAAACACACTAACTAACATGTTCTGCTTTGTGTTTATTTATTATATTGCTGGCAAAAGGCTGTTTGAAATGTTTTTAATACTGAATGTAGAAAAAGCGCGGTCCGCGAGGAAATGCCCCAGCAACAGCGGGCGCCCTCTCGACCAATCAGCTGCCAGCGCAACCCGCAGCGCGAGGCAGGTGTTCAACGTTTCTTCACAGGACGGGAGATCTTTCTTCACGAGGAGAAGCAGCTTTCTGAGAGGCGAGTAAAACCTTTTAATAACGCTAATTATCTTCATTTGTGTGAATCAATGAAAAATATAAAATAAAGACGTACAGACAGCTGAAGAACATCCACGAGTAAAAAAAAGAAAAAAAGGTTATTTTGCTTTTGTTAATGATGCGGGTCAATGAAAGAATTTCTGAGGTAATTTTTTTTTTTTTTTTTACTAAACCTGATGACGATAATCAATTGGCCTGAACTGAGAGAGGAAAAAGGAAAATATACTTTTGATACTTCTGGGTAGTTTCCCCCCCGCCCCCCGAGGAGTCTAGCCGGTAAAAGACAGTGTCAAGCTTCATTAATTATTATTGTCACCATAAATAAATCGAGCCAGTAGGTAAGAATACTTTCTAACGTAAAATGTTTCATTAAGACTATTATTGTGTAACGACGATTTCTAGGATACATGAGTATTAAGTATGAGGTAAATATAAGATGTGCTTCACTGCTACGATTTCTCGGGCGATTCTGGTACAAAATTAATAAAACACAAATTACTGTATCTTTTTCTCTTGACTAAATGAGACTTTTTTAACGACGTTCTTTTAAAACCATGGTGTTTAATATAATTTGTCACTCATGCAAACTGAAAACAATTTTATTTTAGTACTACTGTACAAAAAAAAAACAACATTAAAAGGCAGTACTGAATAATACTTCCTGGTAATTGTGTGACAAAGCATTAAATATTGTAGTTTACGGTGTCAGTGGCACCTGCTCCATGTTCAGCACTATCATGCCTGTCCAATGCTGTTAGATCTGCCCTCATTTCTGGTAGACTGTTTGCAATTGTGCTGCTCCCATAGCTTTACAGAGCTGCAGGGATCACATATTGCATCACATGGCAGGGATGGAAATAAGACTCCTATTGCATAGCAGTTTCACCCATTCCAGGATCTTGATTAGCCACAGTGTGTAGCGAACATGCACAGGTGTGTCTTAAAGTGAAACCAGGAATGTATCAAACTGCTATGCAATGGGAGTCTTATTTCCATCCCTGCCCAACCTAATTTTCATCTCTAATTCAGGGCGATGCTAAATCCAATCAGGTAGACATGTCCTAATAAAGTGGCCGGGCAGTGTATCTTAGAGAACAGCCCTTTTCAAATGCAATAAAAATAGCTTTGGACATGCTTTGACATAACTTACAAAGATTAAGAAAATCCAGGGGTACCCGGAGTCCCCTCTGTCTGTCTGTCCCCCTTTATAAGTCTTTCTACAGAGATCCAGGAAAGTACTGATTCAATTGGGATGAAACTTGGTAAGGACATTCGTTAGTGCAAGTTATTGTGCCTGCTTTTCCACTATTGTTAAATTTCCCATATAATACATATACTATGGAGGGCGCAATTTGACTGTGATTTGCCCACATATGTGCATAGAGTGGATGCATGTCACACAATGAACATTCAGTACAGAATCTCTCTGTATGGCCGTTAAAGTTATAGATCCAATTTTTGTGACAGTCAAACTCTGACTGTCCTTGTTGTCTTGTGTCAGAGCTGTTCTCCAGGGTGACTCTGACAGCCTCTCCAGGAGCCACAGTGAAGGAGGGAGAGGCTCTTAACCTGACCTGTGAGGCAGCAGTGAACAAACCCCCCCGCCCTGAACTCCACTACACCATTGTGAGAGACGGGGAGCCTGTGACTAACAGCACTGACTCTGCACTGTACAGCATAGCCAGCACTGAGAAGAGCCACACTGGGAGCTACACGTGTGCTGTGGAGTCACAGGGAGTGAAGAAGAGCAGCCAGGAGCTACACATTGAAGTGCAAAGTAAGATAGGAAACTTTTCATAACTGACTTGATGATTGAAAGTGATCTCATAGATTATAATAGGTATCATTATATTCCCAGTATAGAACCCTTAATAAACAGATCACAGAATTGCCAGCAATATCAACACATTGGATTGGAAACAAATACACTGTACAGACACTGGTTCTGTACTATATTCAGTAGTGTATGTTACCCACTAATGTTTTAGTTTTACAATAGGTTTAATTACATTTAAAATAATTTTCCACTTTTTGACAAACAATAAAATGAAAACATACTGATTTACCCAAATTAGTGTTAATTGAGTGATTAAAATGATGGTTCAAATAAAATGCAGTCACAGCAGACAGTCACAGTGACAGAGTGGCTGAAGTCTGTTCCTATAGAGCCAGTGTGAGCAGGGTAATGTTCTTGAATCCCTATCAGCTCAGTCAAGGTGTATGGAAGTCACTAGCACACACTCATACTGTACCTTCCTTCCCCCAGCGTCCTGGCACAGCGCTGTTGCTATTGGCTACAGAGTGAGCTTCACTCTGATTCATTTCATTGTGTTCACTCTGCTGCTCCTTCAATACTGCAGGATCCAAGGTGAGACTCCCAGTCAGTGCACACATTTCACCTGGCCTGTCACAGCACACATGCAGGCTTCTTCCTGTGATTTCTACAGTGTGAACAGCACACCCCAGTCTTAGGGATAGTTCATTAAAAAAGAATGATTTCCTCATTAAATATACACAGCTGATTTACAGTGTCCAAAATAAACATTTAGCAAGTTTATATAAACACATATAACACAATTATAAGAAACAAACTGAAATCAATCTGCGTATTTGTTTTCCAGGTTCCCTGTGTATTGCTGGCGGTACATCACGGTAAGTCAGTATTGACCAGTATGTGTACAGACAGGGGGGCAGCACTCGCTATCTCTACCTGTCATCATCCTTTACAGCACTGAAAATGGAGATGGAAACTTTCTGATTCACTCTTTAAGAATCCCTCTTGCAAACTCACATTCACTTTGACCTGTGTCCTGAAATGCTGTATTGGGTTAATTTGGCTTTTTTGGTTTCCAGATGATAAAGATTCATAATCATTATTCTTTGATTCAAGTTCAATCCAGGGTATTTAAAAAAATAACCCTTTCATCAGTAATGTCACAAAGCTGCTGCCTCCACAGAGTGTCTTTACAGTTGATACACAGCTGCTCCTTACCCTGAAATGCACTCTGTGATTTCAATGGGACTTGATTACTCTGAAGCCTAGAAGTGTCATCATCCTTTAAAGCTTCTGTTATTGCTGCAGTTAAACTCTGAGCCCTCCTTGTGTGTCTCTGACATCTGTCTCAGGAAAACCTCAGATCAGGATCAGGAGCAGTCAGCAGAGAGGATTGAGCTCTGCAGCCGTGTGCAGCACACTGGAGTGGAACTGCAATAGTATTGCACTGTCGTACTGAAGATCAGCCTGAATGCATTGTCTTAGAACTGCTGTGAATATCTGTTCAAACTGCGGCTGTAGTTTACAGAAAATAACCATTGACTGGGGTATTTTCTAAGACCTCAAAACAAATGGATTATTCATTGATTGTTTGATTTAATTCATTTATTTAATAGATTGCTTGATTGCACAGTTTAACTTTGAGTGCATTACTGAACAATGTATGTATTCATAAGCTATCCTTTAGTCAATAAACTGCTTTATTCTACTAGTGGTGTTCTGTATTATTAATGATACACCTTCAACATGTATTTGAACTTTCAAAGTATTGGGGGTTTGAGGTAGCAAACAGTCATTATTATAGATATTAATGGTAATTAAATTATATGTTTCCTAACCGTTGGAAGGGGTGTGTTGTATTAAGAACATAAGAAGATAAGAAAGTTTATAAACGAGAGGAAAAAAGTTAGAAAAGCTTGTCAGAAATTGCCGAGACTCTCTATACAGCTCCAAGAGATTTGCTGTTTTCATCACTTAGAATTACCATCTGTACCAGTACCAAAAGTTTGAAACTTTCTTGCAAAAAATGTGAAAAAATATATAAATACGTCTTATACACAATGAGATATAAGTCATCAAACTCAGTGAAAAGTGTTACTCTCCTTCTTCTTCCTCTTCTGTTTCTTACTGTTTAATAGTGTGTAGCGACTTTTCAAACAGAAAAGCTAAATAACTGGACATGTACCAGTCATGTGATCAAAATAAACCAGGGAATGCAAGCAGATATCCATACCATTTATATAAAACAATTTATTTATGTTTTAAAACAGCACATATCGCACACACATACAAAAAATTACCATTGTTTGAACTTGCAACATGAGGTCTTTGAAGAGCCCAGGCCTTAGCCCGCTGCGCCACTGCGCTGTAGTTGAAAAACAAATCTAATTATTAGAAACAATCTCTTAACACCAAAAATTTCTGTGTTAAGAAATACATGAGAATGAGGTTAATGCCAGTCCGAATCACAACTCCATCCATTACAGCCACGACCCCTGTTCCTCAGTAGACAATGCATGCAGGGTGAACGATGCCAGCATTGGAGGGACTATTTCATTAGGTTCTGTATTTAAAATGAAATCCTGCTTATTAATTCACTTAGATTTCCTGCTGAAACTGCTCATAGAGTCCAGAGAGTTTATTTAGATGCTCACCCTTTCATGCTCTTTAAACTAATGTCATCAGGAATAACAGGTGGGGTTTTTCAGATTAAAGCAGACACACTTAGGGGAGATCTGATTGTATCGGAAATGCATATTTTGTTTCTGTATGATAAGTGTCATGTGTATGCATCAATGGTCACACAATCTGTCACATACAATCTGTGAACATATTGCAAAATTTGACTTGTATTAGCATAACGTTGGGGGGGTATTTAATTGTCACGTATTGATACTGAACAGTGCTATTATCCACTAGGGGCTGCACTATCCTTTTCAATTGCACCTTGTTTGGTTTTGTTTGTTAATATTCAATTAACTTTACATTTACAATTTGGCCCACTCAGGCAAAATGAAAATACATAAATTAACCTAGAATGCCTAATTCCAGGTTTATGAGAAATTTGAGATATACAGCAGTGTGCACATGTATTAGAACACCCCATTGCTTCTGTAGTTTTGATTTGTTGTGCATATGAAATCAAACCACTGGAACTGAAAACTTTGGAAAATTGTCAATAGACAAATTAGCGATGTTGTCTTTAATAGGCCACACATGCAATTAATTTAAAATAGAAAGAGAAAAGGAACACACAGCCACAAATGGTAAAATGCACGAGACGTTGTTTAAGATGCCTAATTAAAGCACAAAGTGATCTAACATTTTCACACATGAGTGCCTATTGTTTCCATATCACTGAAATTGAAATTCTCACACCCAGAGGTTTTCATGCAGGCAGGTATATAAAGGATATAAATGGCGAATCCTGAGGTGTTCTAATACATTTGCACACGACTGTATATAACTTGCAGAAGAATAGTACCAGTAGGTCTTGGCTGCAGTATCCTGATCCCTCAGCATTGCTTCTGCAGTATTCTATTAACAGACAATAAGACAGTGTCAATAACTTGTATTTTTACACTGCGTCTTTACTTGTGCCCACTAGGGGGAGCTGCACCTCTTAGAAGTTATAAGCTATTTTTAACATGCTGTACGCACACGCATATCTGCCCCATAAACGGTATGGAAAACGGTTTTATTCGACTTGTTACTCACATGAGTTTGCTCGACAGAGGTGGTTTTTAGTTTTTTCTCGCTGCGAAATTGTATTCGACATTTGCATGGAAAACTGTAGCGAGTGTATTTCTGGTCCTAGCGCCATTCCTTATGCTATTCAAGTGAAGTCAAGCTGTCTACTGCACATGCTCTTAGCCCAAGTGATCATAAAAACAAACCTTAAATGATTATTAAATGAAACTAGATGGTAACTTTACAAGTCAAGTTGTGGGGCTTGCTTTGTTGGGAAAGTGGTCAAAGTAGCTGATTTGTGTCAAAAGTCACCTTGTTTACTAATTGCCTCATGCTTGGAATGTGCTAGAATTTGAAATTTCACAAAGTTCTATGACGGTTAATTCAACAGAGGGAAGAAGCCGACTGAAGTTGATGTGGTTACTAAAACAGCTGTACCTCTTGATTGGTAGATGCCATTCCTGTTTTGATTTCATATTTGAATAGCTGAAAAGTAGAGGAAGATGTCATACCCTCTAACTTTTTGTCTAACTTGTTGGGAAAGTGGTCAAAATGGCAGTTGTTTATAAAAAGTTAGAATTGATTTGGTGCGGTTACTAAAACAGGTGTACCTCTTGATTGGTAAAAGTTATTTCTGTTTTGATTTCAGATTTGAATAGCACAGAAGTAGAGGAAGATTCCATATACTCTAACTTTTTGTCTTACTTGTTGGGAAAGTGGTCAAAGTAGCTGATTTGTGTCGAAAGTCACGTCGTTTACAGTAAATAGGATGTTGGAAGTCAGGGAGTTTTTAAACAATGGGGAGCTTTAGAATGTTGAAAAAGTCCCATTAAAGTGAATGAAGATGGACAAAAAAAGGACAAAAAGCTTAATAGTTTAAAAAGTATAAAATATATAAAAAAGTTGTATACAAGCACACTATTCCAGACCGGTCTACACGTTTTAAAGTTTGAACGGCGTTTCTAGCTTAAACGGTGTAAGAGGAGCAGAGTGTCACAGAAGAAGATGGAAGATTTAAAGTGGAGACTCTTGAAGATTTAAAGTGGAGACTCTTGCTTCTCAAGCCCCTCTAATGATGTTGCCTCTGAAACGACAGCGTAATGCTGCAATATTCCACGCATTTTTAACATTTGCATTACCTATAGCAGATATTGTGTATCCACTAGCCATGCAATGATGGCAAAAGTCCCTTGACTTGTTTACGTGTTTTAAATTCAACTCTTCTGCCCATTCATTAGTTTTTATTTATTTCAAGTTATTTATTATTTTTGTTTTACTAAAAATGGTTTGTTTCAAAGAAAAGTTTTTTTGTATTGCTGTTTTATTTAAGAAAATGTTTCTCAAAAATCTTTTTCTAACAAGCCAAGAACTAAATGGAAGAAAGTTGTTTTTAGTAGTTATTTTATTTATGAAGATGTAAAATAATTGCCATTTTTCATTTATTTTTTATAACAAGTTTAGACCATTGATAATTAAAGTGGTGTAAACTTCATTTTCTCACAAGTTATCTGAGTGTGTATTGACGCTCGTTTAAAGTTGCGATGCTCCATTTTAACAGGATTTCTTGTTTTCCCTTGAGCCTCTGGGTCAGTTGGAGCTTGTGTATATCACACCTGGGCTCACTAATAATTACAGGTGCAGCAGCCTCGTCTTTGCTGCCACCGTCTCTGTTTAATCATTGTAACGGTGGTGATAGCTGGCACAGCAACAGCAAAACGAGGAGATTTTCCATGCAGGGGTCCATCGCAAAGAAACGAAGGTATTTTTACACACAGGTTTTTCTCACAGGTTTTAGCGTGTTTACTTGGTAGATTAGTGAGCGAGTAAGAAATTGTCATGGGAAATCACCTAGCGAATATATTTCACATGAGTAAGCCGAAAACTTTGTGACGCATGCAAATTAGGCTATGACGACATTAAACGTCACAGGGAAACCCTCTTCTATTGGATGGAATCTGCATTAGTTAGGAAACTGTTCTTTTCCTCCTATGTCGCTGCTGTTTATGTAGCAATTTTACCGAGTAAATTATAAACTCACTCGATACACGGATGGAAAGAGGGCTATAGTGACACTACAGATAAGAGACTGGCTATGGGGATTTAACCCCAAAACAGTTCAAAGTAATATGTGTGTAGTTGTACTGTAACCCGAGGACTGAAGCTGAAATAGCTTGTATGGAAGGGGTACAGACTGATATAAATTAACAAGGAAATGTTAGTTACAGTAACAAGAACCATGAGGAAATACAAAAATAATGACTGAAAAACACAACAAACCTCATTCCTGTGCCTACAGACAAACCCAACAATCATATTAATACGAATTAATAATAATAATTAAAAAATGCAAATACAGTACATTGCAGGGGAAGACCACACAGTCATTGTGGAAATAAATAAATCGATTCTTCAACAAACAACCCCTTTGTTTTGTCATTGCTGATCCACTCTGATGTCTTGTAGCAGCTGAAGCAGCATGCCTGTCCTTGCTGCTGTGCTCTCTAAAAAGCAAGGGTTCTTCGAGGGTTCCTCAAGGAACCTTAGGGTTCTATTGCAAGTTTTTTTTTTCTCAGTAAGGGTTCGTTTGGGGACCTCTGGTTGCTCTGTCTAATATAATATTGCAAAGGGTTCATTTTAGAACCCTTTATATCAATACATTGTAAATTGTGCTCTACAATATTGTTGTGCAAACCGCAATTTTTAATACACAATACATGATGAGAGAAAAAGTCTGTCATAAAAAGGTAAACACCATAAATGGTTATAATTTTGTACACGGTATTGAGAGGAAATCAAAGAGCAGATCATATTTTGCCAAATATTTAACTAGAATTTATAATAGTATATGCATGTATAACATATGCACTGTAGTTTATAGCTTCCATTTGTATCCATCTTGAACAGAACCTTTAATTGGATAAATATGTAGGAAAAACCCATACGACGTTCAACACAATAATAAAACCTCAGGGCGAGATGCCCCTGCACAACACAATACAATAAATAAATAAATAAATAAATAAATAAATACATACATTATGCGTTCTTAATTTACAATTCAAATTCGTTGCAAATGTGTTAAAGTGTGTGTTTTTTTTCCCCACACGATACGTTATTCTTTAAATCTTAATCATTTGTAAAACAAAAACCACATTTAACAACACATGTATGAAACACACTAACTAACATGTTCTGCTTTGTGTTTATTTATTATATTGCTGGCAAAAGGCTGTTTGAAATGTTTTTAATACTGAATGTAGAAAAAGCGCGGTCCGCGAGGAAATGCCCCAGCAACAGCGGGCGCCCTCTCGACCAATCAGCTGCCAGCGCAACCCGCAGCGCGAGGCAGGTGTTCAACGTTTCTTCACAGGACGGGAGATCTTTCTTCACGAGGAGAAGCAGCTTTCTGAGAGGCGAGTAAAACCTTTTAATAACGCTAATTATCTTCATTTGTGTGAATCAATGAAAAATATAAAATAAAGACGTACAGACAGCTGAAGAACATCCACGAGTAAAAAAAAGAAAAAAAGGTTATTTTGCTTTTGTTAATGATGCGGGTCAATGAAAGAATTTCTGAGGTAATTTTTTTTTTTTTTTTTACTAAACCTGATGACGATAATCAATTGGCCTGAACTGAGAGAGGAAAAAGGAAAATATACTTTTGATACTTCTGGGTAGTTTCCCCCCCGCCCCCCGAGGAGTCTAGCCGGTAAAAGACAGTGTCAAGCTTCATTAATTATTATTGTCACCATAAATAAATCGAGCCAGTAGGTAAGAATACTTTCTAACGTAAAATGTTTCATTAAGACTATTATTGTGTAACGACGATTTCTAGGATACATGAGTATTAAGTATGAGGTAAATATAAGATGTGCTTCACTGCTACGATTTCTCGGGCGATTCTGGTACAAAATTAATAAAACACAAATTACTGTATCTTTTTCTCTTGACTAAATGAGACTTTTTTAACGACGTTCTTTTAAAACCATGGTGTTTAATATAATTTGTCACTCATGCAAACTGAAAACAATTTTATTTTAGTACTACTGTACAAAAAAAAAACAACATTAAAAGGCAGTACTGAATAATACTTCCTGGTAATTGTGTGACAAAGCATTAAATATTGTAGTTTACGGTGTCAGTGGCACCTGCTCCATGTTCAGCACTATCATGCCTGTCCAATGCTGTTAGATCTGCCCTCATTTCTGGTAGACTGTTTGCAATTGTGCTGCTCCCATAGCTTTACAGAGCTGCAGGGATCACATATTGCATCACATGGCAGGGATGGAAATAAGACTCCTATTGCATAGCAGTTTCACCCATTCCAGGATCTTGATTAGCCACAGTGTGTAGCGAACATGCACAGGTGTGTCTTAAAGTGAAACCAGGAATGTATCAAACTGCTATGCAATGGGAGTCTTATTTCCATCCCTGCCCAACCTAATTTTCATCTCTAATTCAGGGCGATGCTAAATCCAATCAGGTAGACATGTCCTAATAAAGTGGCCGGGCAGTGTATCTTAGAGAACAGCCCTTTTCAAATGCAATAAAAATAGCTTTGGACATGCTTTGACATAACTTACAAAGATTAAGAAAATCCAGGGGTACCCGGAGTCCCCTCTGTCTGTCTGTCCCCCTTTATAAGTCTTTCTACAGAGATCCAGGAAAGTACTGATTCAATTGGGATGAAACTTGGTAAGGACATTCGTTAGTGCAAGTTATTGTGCCTGCTTTTCCACTATTGTTAAATTTCCCATATAATACATATACTATGGAGGGCGCAATTTGACTGTGATTTGCCCACATATGTGCATAGAGTGGATGCATGTCATCTACTTGTTGGGGGATGAGTGTCACTGACATGCTTGTCTCTATAAAACATCCTCTCTTGTCATGGTGCTTGGATTTTACAACACGCACAGTAGCTTTTCCTATATGCTGTGGTCACAGTTCATCACAGAGCAGAGTGGAGAGCTGTGGTCACATTCACCCGTTTACGTTTGATCTTTTATAAGAAAGCAGACACTGCAAACTGTGTAGAGGAAACAGACATGCAGGTTGTGCTGCTGCTGCTGCTGCTCCTACTAGTGCAGTCAAATGCTTTAGTCCATACAGAGCCGACCTCCACAGCTCCATTCACAGGCACTTCTATTATACAAGCACAGAGCACATTTATTATAGCAGTCAAATGCTTCAGACCATACAGAGCCGAGCTCCACAGCTCCATTCACAGAGTCAGGCACTTCTATTATACAAGCACAGAGCACATTTATTACAGCAGTCAAATGCTTCAGAACATACAGAGCCGAGCTCCACAGCTCCATTCACAGAGTCAGGCACTTCTATTATTTAGCCCGCTAGTTGACCCACCTTACTCCGGATACACCCAAGACACATCTACACAACTCTCTGCCCTCCTCACAACTGAGAGTTATTCCACCTCCCACTAGGTGGCGCTAATGAACTATACACGTTACTCAAAGGTACAGTAACCAATCAGTAAAGGATCATTACAACATGTTATAGTAAACATGTCTTTTTGTTTTAAAACATGATATCTGGTACTACACAAGGTTAAATATAAAATGATAATCCATGTTTCCTATAACATGTGTTTCTTTCAATGCTGTATATCTGAGACCTATGCAGCTAATGGAAATGCAACACAGGTGATATGTCTGGAATTCTTATTTGTTAGCTGTAACAATCACTTTAAGGACTGGTCTGTTAAAGCCCATTTTGATTTATTAAATCAAACTTTCAGACCATTAAACCTGTTTTCAGCTGTTTTAGAAGGGTTTGGAGTTTATCCTCATTTTACAAAGCGCTGTTTCACCCAAGAGAATGTTTATAAACACTCTTCAAAAACAGTCTTTAAAAACATTCCTTAACAGTCCTTCATGTTTTGTGAAAAGGGCCTATTGTGCTTGTTTTGTCAAGCTGGCCCCAAGGGATAAGCAAATACCCCATTGCACACACATACAGTACATAAGCAAGTACACCATCACACACACATACAGTACATAAGCAAGTACACCATTGCACACACATACAGTACATAAACTAATACCCCATTGCACACACATACAGTACATAAACTAATACCACATTGCACACACATACAGTACATAAACTAATACCCCATTGCACACACATACAGTACATAAGCAAGTACACCATCACACACACATACAGTACATAAACTAATACCCCATTGCACACACATACAATACATAAGCAAGTACACCATTGCACACACATACAGTACATAAACTAATACCCCATTGCACACACATACAGTACATAAGCAAGTACACCATTGCACACACATACAGTACATAAACTAATACCCCATTGCACACACATACAGTACATAAGCTAATACCCCATTTGTTTCAAATCAACAGGTTAGCAGATTACACTGTTCTCAAATGTAATCTGAAAGGCTAGAAGTAAATTCAAAGGAGTTATTGTGTTCACCATGTAATGAATCTCCTATCGGCTTTAAACACACAGGGTGACACGATTATTAGTACTGTCTTTTAATGCAAACTACATAGAAATCTAAAACCACAATCCATACCACCCAATCCATGAAAATATAATCATATAATCTGTAAGGAGTCTAGGAGTCTATGATAAATGATTAAAGATCTGTCAAAATGTGTTCTTACCATAGTACACTGCTGCAGTTGGCTTTTCAAAGGGGCAGAGCAGACTCCACCACTCAGCATGTGTGACAAGAATCTCCCCTTTTCAGAATCTCCCTTTGCAGTGTAAGAACATAAGAACATAAGAAGGTTTACAAACGAGAGGAGGCCATTGAGCCAATCTTGCTCGTTTGGTTGTTAGTAGCTTATTGATCCCAGCCTGTCTGCATACAACATGCCTTTTAAACCCAAGATAACGGGAGGCGTGGAGCTGCATTGAAGTATCCAGGAAGTCTGCTTCCCTCTCCCTCACTTACTGCTGGATTAACTCAACATGAGCGCTGCAGTGTTGCCAGATCAGAGGTGTTCCTCCAGATCTAGAGGTTGTACGTTTCTGTTCAGGACAGTCTGCAGGTAAGAAATGGACACAGGTTTTTTGAAGGTGCATTTTTAATTGTAGAGGATTTTCTAGAGGGTTTTTTTCTGTCTGAAATTAGTTTTTTTTTGTTTAATTTATTCATGATGTGCAAATCCTTCCTTTACTAAGAAGGCATCATGCATGTTGACAGCGATGACCACTGATTTCTATAGAATCTCTTCAGACTTTAGATTCTCTTTGACTGCCTCAACACTGATTTCTATAGAATCTCTCCAGACTTTAGATTCACTTTGTCTGCCTCAACACCAATTTCTGTAGAATCTCTCCAGACTTTAGATTCACTTTGACTCCCTCAACACTGATTTCTATAAAATCTCTCCAGACTTTAGATTCTCTTTGACTGCCTCAGCATTATAAGGTCACTTCATGTGCAGCAGGTATTAGGGCCCCTAGACCCACATAGAGTCTGTGCTGTGTAGAGTTTGAGTGAGGGGTACAGGTCGGGCACTAATACTTGCTGCAGAGAAAGTTAATTTAGTTGTAATGGCAGAGTGCTGTGCCAGTCACTGAATATACATTATGGAAAATGAAGACAAAAAAAACATAGACAGACACTAAAATCAAATGTAATGTTATTTTGCTGATGAGAGGTAATGTTACATTTAGCCATGGTGTGCCAATATATTACATTCATTTAGAGGTTTAAGCATTATACAAGTACAGTGTATTCCAATTAATTGCATATCTGATAATTGCATATTCCTTTGAACTTTATAAAAGTGAAGCACATTTCTTATTAAAATGCACATGCTGTAGATTGCTGTTAATTGCATATCCCATGTGCCTAGCAATTGTATGCATTTAACCACGATAAGCAATTATAAGGAACTTATATATACAATTTAACTGTACATTCACAACTGTATGCAATTGTCAGGTATACAATTAAAAGTACCTGTATTACATTGTATAAATTACTGATAATTGCATACTCTGGTTAATTGCATAACACTTTGAGGCACACAGTCTATGTAATTAACAAGGATCTACCATAACATGACTTAACACGATGTGCCTCGTATTATTAAGTTGGATTTCAGTAATACTTGCATGAATTGTCTCTTAATAAATTCAGCAAATATTGAACATTTCACCAGCCTAACTGGTTTTTTTTTTACAATTATAAAAACAGGAACTTGTGCCCTCATATTAAAAAACAATATTTTCACTTTCTCTCAGGAGATTTTTTTGCATTCGTCTGTAACAGTCTTCAGGAACACAAATGTACTTTTTTTTTGTAAAAAAAAAAAAAAAATGTATATCACTTTTGTACATGTATGTACATATGTATATTCACTTATGTCTTTTTCTTATAAAGTGCAGGGTTTGAAACGTTAATCTCGAGCCATGTAATTGCACACTTACAGTAAATTACAGGAGGTGCCTGGGCCTATAGTCACCATAAGATTGAAACCCTCACACATTCGTGGGGGTGGAGGTATATCTAGCACATCAACATACTGGACATGTGTTTGCCTAACACAGCACATCATGACTGTCCAAACAGATTTATAATACCACTGGGGTGTTTCCAGTGATTTAGGGGGTTGTTTGTTATAAACCCTTCAATTGTGTTTTTTCATTTCTTTTTTTTAATCATGTCCTTCATACAATTCAGTCTTGACTGATAGTTTTACAATGTGAACTCACAATGTTTTACCAAACCTATCTAGAATTGACCGTGCGCACTTGTGTGCACTGAGTATGGTTTGACTATGATTGTATTTTTCATTTAGTTTTTACCATACTGTGCTGTTGCAGTATATACTGCAGTACACTTCATAAAGAGACCGCTCAGACTCCTCCGCTAAGTGGCTTTCTAAAGATGATTGACTGGCATGTTTGGTATCAAACTGCTCAGCTCAATCTCCCCTTTTCAGAATCCCCTCTTGGCAGTTTAACAGGGGGTGCAGGGGCTGCATTCCAGTATTCAGGCTCAATTTAAACCCTGCCTGCCTTCACTTCCTCTCACTAACCACAGTCACTTATTTCTTTCTCAGAAATGAATGTAGAGCTGACTGACCGCAGAAAAGGAGAAGTTTGTTCTGTTTTTGCGATGACATCTGCAGTGAACAGCACTGTGAGGTACACTTTCTATCTATATCACTATCACTTTTTCTACATCTTGTGAACCCTATTTCTACACTGAGCCTGACTCCATCACCTGCTTTCACCACTAAGCCACAAAACAGAATCTGGTAATGCTCCTAAAATAGTTTAGAAGTAACGTATCTTTTGCTGAATGGTTAGTTTTCTAAATTATTTCCAATTCAAGTTTTCTGTCATTAATATTTAATTTATGAACTGGACTTTCAACATTCAGTTTATTCATTTGGTCTGGTTTGTTCGTGTCTTGTTTGGTTTCAAAGTCAGTACTGGTATTTTATGTATTTGTCACCATTCCTTGACCATTCATGTGTAAGTAAAATTAAAAATTGCTTCCAAGATTTGTTTATTCATTGATGCAAGCAGATGATGGCTGCAGAAGTCAATGCTCAGTTATTTTGATTATCAGTGATTTCATATGCTTGTGTAGCACATGTTCAATTTAAAAGTACTAATGTAGCCTGACTACGCCAGAGTGGAGACCCACTCACTAAGTACGGGGGCAATTACCCACACGCACAGGTGATTTATTTAGCGCTGGAAGGAGTGCGTAACAACACGAGACAGGGAGAACAAGCAACCAGAACAACTGAGTTTTAAAAGGTTTATTTTGGGCAGTTCAATAAACACACAAAGCAACTAACATAATATTAAAACAATAAAATTATGTAGTCTAAAATCGGGAGCTTTGCATATTAAAATAAAATCAAAACACAAAAGATAAAATATACAAAGCACTATCACGAAGCCCACATAATAAAAAGTCTGAAGCTTTGTATATGAAAATAAAATACAATAAAACAAAAAAACCACCACTACAATACAGAATTGATTACACAAGAATACACAGATAAAAAGGGATTACAAATCACTTATGTCCACATTTAAAACTGATGCGATCTCTCGACCATGTGGAGGTTTTAGTGCAGCGACAAAGTTTAAAAAAAAAAGTCCAATCTCAGATGGAATTGCGGTTTCCACAAGAAGGAGATATGGAGGACTGGAACGCCGACGCAGCCTAGAAATCCTGGTAGTTTTGTTTGTTTCCTTAAAATCAAGAGACCAGCAGCAGCAGCATCAGTACCTGTGTATCGCTCTCACATTAAAACAAGCCCAAAAACAACACCAACCTTGAAATCAAGAGAGTAGCAGCATCAGCATCTGCATCAGCGTCAGCATCAGCATCAGCATCAGTATTTGTGTATCGCTGCTGTTGTATTGACGAATCTGGCTTTTAAAGCCGTCCCAGATAATCAACAGGTGTACATCATTAGCAAGCAGCTGGTTAATAATCGGGGGATGATTAGCGGTGACAAAAAGTGCAACTACACAAAATACTACACGAGAATAATCAAAAGCAAAACAAACAGTGCAATGAATAAAATAAATAACTTGTTCTCTACATAATAGAATAAATCAAAACATACAAGTGCTCAAAAGAAAACGCGATCAAATAAATAAGTGTGCCAACAAGAATAAAGAAAACAACTATTACTAATAAAGTGCAGCTTTACACTTGTGTTCTTCTCATACCTGATGTTACAGCTGACAAAGATGGAGAGAGGGGAAGCAAATACATCTACTGCAGGTGTGTGCAGCTTAGTTATTTCTAATAGTTTTAAGTATAGATATTAGACGAATGCCAATTTGTCTGTGCTGCACTTACTGGATTACAAATTAAGCTGCTTCTCAGAAAGAAGAAGAGGTTTTAGTGTAAAAATACAAATTCACACACTGAACTCATCTGCAGTATCCTGTGAAACGGCATATCTTTGTAACAGTAGCTGGTGCCCAGTTAGCACTTTTGAGATAAAAAAATAGCATCACTGGGAGGAACTGTGAAGCGCTGCCAGCGTTTAAGGAAATTAAGGTTTTCTATAAAGAGCATTTTGTGGCAGTGTCGTTTAGTTCCAGGCAGAATGCGGGCTGGGAAACTCTACATTGTGATGTGTAAGTACTGCGATCCAATACTTTGAACACAAATCCAGCAGCATGCCTCCCTGGTGAGGGATTGATGGCTTGAAAGAGTCTGGCTTGTCAGTTTCAGGTGGTTTTTAAAAGGGGATGTTGGAGCTGGCTCAGTACTGTACTGAATTAAAGCAGTTGTGTTTCATTAACAACAGTGATGAGCAAATGCTATACTATAGTGGTGGAATCACCATAAAAGAGATCAGTTCTTTGGTTTCAAACCTTTTTCATGGCTTAGAGATTGTATTTAACTGTGTTGAGGCATGTGAGCTTATCATTATCCAGCTTGCTCTGTCTGCTAAAGAAGCTTCTTAAGTGATGTGCGTGTGTGTGTGTGTGTGTGTGTGTGCGTGTGTGTGTGTGTGTGATGAGGATGGTCGAAAAGCTTTCTGAAAGGATAATTTAATCTACTTTAACATTGTTTCATGAACATTCACCTTTAATGTAATTTTTGCATAGCACTTGCTGCCGCTGGTGGTCAAATGTTGTAACTGCAGTATTCTAGATGGGGCTTGTCATGTAACTGCGGAGAGTTAGGCACTGCTTTGAAGCAAAAGGCAAATATTCAGAGAGGAATACATTTCAAGGCATAAAAATAGTAAGAAAAGAAACTACAATAATTTCACTGCTCCTTCCTGGAAGGAATTTGTTTCTTGACAGTTTTATACTGTTATAATTACTCCTCTTAGAAAATTGTCGTTTTCATGCAGACTCCAAATTAGGCAAGTAGAAGCACAAAAGCTCAGAGCTTTCTAAGGGTTGCATTTGTTACAGGATTTTCAGAGTCTGATGACTGAGTAATAGATGTGAGGGGAATGAACTGCATTGTGTTGTAATGTGTGGCAATGTGTTTCTCTGCATACCTGAACAGACAATATTCATAACCATCACATGTGGTCCAGATCAAAATGTCCACGTGGTTTGTAAGGAAACACTTGCAGACTATAGTAACATTTATTCTAGCTTTGTAATCTAAAATCAACATTTGATCTTTTGCTACAGTGCAAGATTAGGGTTGCGTTCAATAGGCAGAGCGCTCCAGAGGTGGCTGTGGTGTAATTTCCCCACATATTGGACTTTTTGACCAACATATGTGTATGCATTCTATTTCATAAAAGAAAATCTGATAGTTAATTTAAATTAACAGCGTAATTATTTTTGTTTTTCCTTTTAAACGCAGTGAATCTGCAGCATCTCGTGCAACATTCGATCCGCTCAGCGAGTTATTGTTTGTTTGGCCGGCCTCACAGTAATGAATATTTTCTTAACTGGACGAATAGCGCTGTGTTAAAGGTGAACTACATGTGACGCTTTTTATTTATTTAACATTGTGATCCGAGAGAGAGAGAGAGATATCTGCTTTCCACAACCTTTCAATAAAAATATAATGTGATATTTTGCTGTACTAATGTAACAAAGTATGGGTGATTACATGTTATGCACTGATGTAAGAATTGGCTTTGTGGTGATGTACTTTTTACTTTCAAATAGCATATATCTATAATCGTTTGCACTATATATTTTAATTGCAAATATGTATCTTCCACACTATTGCAGTTTTGTTACAGGATACATTAGTTTATCTCTAATGTAATCACAGTTTTACATATAGACTGCCCCTGTTTTCATTTACGTCCAAAATTCTGGGCTGCTCTGGTTTTTAGACAACGTCCCAAATTCTGGGCTGCTCTGGTTTTTAGATAACATCCCAAATTCTGGGCCGCTTTGCACTTTTGAATTCAGACCAGTTTTTTAGCATATGCTGCTCAGCTGACAGCTGAGTTTCTAAGTCATGAATGCACAGTTTACCATAAACTGGATCGTGAATTCATTTAAGAGTAACCCTTAGTGCAAAGTTAATGTATTTTTTACTCTCCCCAGAAAATTATTTTTTTATGAAGAAACAGAAATAAAATGTAAATGTTAAAAAATGTATTTCTTTATTACAATGAAGAAACTACACTGCACTGAAATAGATACATGAAAATTCATTAAAGCAGTTGTTTTCCTTTTTTAAAGGCTAATATTAAAACACATTTTTGAGAAGGAACATGGTATTCCAAAAAAGGACATCTCATTTTCTTATGTAATGTCCATCAATATATTGTAGCAAGTTTCGTGGTCTTTTTGGGACAGAAATGAGACTGCAGCCGTGAGTAGGTGAAGGCAATTTATTTTTACAATAATTAAATAATCACAAAATAAAATCATAAAGTGAGGGAAAGGGGACTGGGAGTCAAAAGTGAAAATAAATGATTGTAGTTGTTTTTCTTTTACCCTACCCTCACTATCTCTCTATCTCCCCCGAACACAACCTTCTCTCACACTCTCATCTTCCCCAATCCTCCCGGTCTTTTCAGAACAGAAAATAGGAGGCACTTTTTTACCCAGAGAATTGTGAGGGTCTGGAACCACCTCCCCAGTAATGTTGTTGAAGCTGACACCCTGGGATCCTTCAAGAAGCTGCTTGATGAGATTCTGGGATCAATAAGCTACTAACAACCAAACAAGCAAAGTGGGCTGAATGGCCTCCTCTCGTTTGTAAACTTTCTTATGTTCTTATGTGTCAGATTCCTAGCCTCTTCCTCTTTATAAAGCGTGATTAATGTGAGCTGTCAACAGCAGGGAGAGCATCCGCATTGCTGGAGAGGGTTAGCTAGGAAATGGCTGTGGGTCCAGAGCCAGGACAGCCATACTTTGTTACTGGAACTGACCTGAAAAAATCAATCATTTAATACTGTGTGCTAACAATCTTTTCTGTGCAGTGCTTGCTACAAGTTTGTTCTGCCCTTTCAGAGGCCCCCAGTAAGTGCTAAACTGACTTCCGTAAAATAATTCAACCCAGCAGTACAGTTTTTTTTTTAAACGTAGTGTTTCAGTGCTGTACAGACGTAAATTGTGTTTGAATTGAAAGTGGTGGTCGAGGAGTCAAATGGGTCAAAGTTCAAGTATATTTTCCTCTAGAGGAATTGTCACTTTTTGACGTCACTACTGTGGTATTATGCCTTTTTTAAAGGCTCAGGATGCAAATATAGCCTTCAACCATGTATTTTATATATTATATATATTCTAATTTTGAAATTGACATTTCTGCAGTGAAGTCTGAGAATATCTGTAGGTTGGATGTGGAGAACTTGGAGCTTGGGAAACTTGTGACAGACTTCCTGGTTTGTGCTCAGAGCCCAATAGAACGAGGCAGTGCTGCTGTATCTGCAGAGAAACACACTCCCTTCCACACTGTGTGAGCCGTTTAGCACCAGAACCAGGGAGCACCCTCCCACATTGCAGGTGGAAGAGAAGCACCTTCTGTTGATGTCTGTACCGCTTATCTCCACGCTGGATTGTATGATAATAGCTATGTGGACTGCATTATGCTCAATTCATTGTTTTAGACACTGGAACCTATTGTAGAGCCACTGTTTGTTGAGAGCTGTGTCATAACTACAGATTCCAGGGTGCAATGCACTTCAACTGAGAGACACACTTTCACGCTCTGGTATGTCCAGCACACAGGTCAGTTTCACTTTCAGATAAATAGTCATTCTGGCAGTGTGACTGCCCCTGTAGCTGGTTAAGTGGATTTAGTCAAACTCACAGCCAGGGTTAGAGGAAGCCAGGTGTAATATACAGTATATAACACACCAGGATTGCTTTTGCAATTGGTAATTCAATGTGTTAGTTGGTGTAAAATTTCTCCTTAAATAATGCCAAACTCACCTGGATATACTGTATATACTGAGCATGAAATGAAACTTATCACATATTTGAGCATCAAAAGAAACTTATCACATACATTTGGATAAAATTCACTAGATGTGATCGAAAAATGACAAACTCTGTTTTAGAGCAGGTGCAGTGACTTTTTATTGTGCTGATTAACAATTGACATCATGAAGATGCTGCAGAATGATCTGTGGATCTTGGGCAGGTGTTGTGACTCTTGGTCTCCCAGTTTGTTGCCTGTCATTGACAGAGTGTGTCTGGTTATACCGTCTCGCCAGGTTTGAAACTGCTGGCTGTGAGCACCCAAGACGGCGAGCCACACACAGCACTCTGCCCTCGTCCAGCCTCCAACAGGCTGATTGCACGAAGGCGCTGCTCTCTTGACAGACGTGGCATATATATATATTTTTTTCTGTGATTTTCTTTATCGCTTTTATTCAAGCTTGCAATTCAACAGCTGAAATCACTCCATATCCAGAGTCCAATCAACTGTCTCACTAATTAGGTGATTCAGTCATAGTCACTCAAGCATGTCATGGTCAAGGAAACCAAAAACATTTCGGCATTGTCCAACATTTATATACTTTATTTTTTTCGAAAATAAATGTGTTATTATTATTATTATTATTATTATTATTTATTTCTTAGCAGACGCCCTTATCCAGGGCGACTTACAATCGCAAGCAAATACAAATACATTCAAGTGTTACAATAAAAGTCATACAATAAGAACAAGAAATACAATAATTCTCAAGTGTGACAAACCACAATTCAATAATACAGCAGATAATAGTGAAAGTTACATCAGGATATGATTAAATAGTGATAGTTACATCAGGATATGATTAAGTACAAAATACTACAGATTAAACACTTGGCAGATTACAATATTCTGAGGTACAGGATTAAATGCAGTAAAATAGGGGGCAGATAAGAGCAAAATAAAGCATATTTAAATGAAGGGTGATAGTGTCCCAGGATACAACAGAGGAGTTCTACAGGTGCTGTTTGAAGAGGTGAGTCTTAAGGAGGCGCCGGAATGTGGTCAGGGACTGGGCAGTCCTGACATCTGTAGTGTTATAATAGTGACAAGTTTCTTTTGATCTCTTTATGAAGGTCCACAGGAAACAATTCATCTTTTTTTTTTTTTAATGCATTTATGGTAGGTTTCAGCAATTCAAAAAGTTGAGCAGCAATCAAAACACACACACACATATATATATATACAGTGCCTTGCGAAAGTTTTCGGCCCCCTTGAACTTTGTGACCTTTTGCCACATTTCAGGCTTCAAACATAAAGATATGAAACTGTAATTTTTTGTGAAGAATCAACAAGAAGTGGGACACAATCATGAAGTGGAACGAAATTTATTGGATATTTCAAACTTTTTTAACAAATAAAAAACTGAAAAATTGGGCGTGCAAAATTATTCAGCCCCTTTACTTTCAGTGCAGCAAACTCTCTCCAGAAGTTCAGGGAGGATCTCTGAATGATCCAATGTTGACCTAAATGACTAATGATGATAAATAGAATCCACCTGTGTGTAATCAAGTCTCCGTATAAATGCACCTGCACTGTGATAGTCTCAGAGGTCCGTTTAAAGCGCAGAGAGCATCATGAAGAACAAGGAACACACCAGGCAGGTCCGAGATACTGTTGTGGAGAAGTTTAAAGCCGGATTTGGATACAAAAAGATTTCCCAAGCTTTAAACATCCCAAGGAGCACTGTGCAAGCGATAATATTGAAATGGAAGGAGTATCAGACCACTGCAAATCTACCAAGACCTGGCCGTCCCTCTAAACTTTCAGCTCATACAAGGAGAAGACTGATCAGAGATGCAGCCAAGAGGCCCATGATCACTCTGGATGAACTGCAGAGATCTACAGCTGAGGTGGGAGACTCTGTCCATAGGACAACAATCAGTCGTATACTGCACAAATCTGGCCTTTATGGAAGAGTGGCAAGAAGAAAGCCATTTCTTAAAGATATCCATAAAAAGTGTTGTTTACAGTTTGCCACAAGCCACCTGGGAGACACACCAAACATGTGGAAGAAGGTGCTCTGGTCAGATGAAACCAAAATCGAACTTTTTGGCAACAATGCAAAACGTTATGTTTGGCGTAAAAGCAACACAGCTCATCACCCTGAACACACCATCCCCACTGTCAAACATGGTGGTGGCAGCATCATGGTTTGGGCCTGCTTTTCTTCAGCAGGGACAGGGAAGATGGTTAAAATTGATGGGAAGATGGATGGAGCCAAATACAGGACCATTCTGGAAGAAAACCTGATGGAGTCTGCAAAAGACCTGAGACTGGGACGGAGATTTGTCTTCCAACAAGACAATGATCCAAAACATAAAGCAAAATCTACAATGGAATGGTTCACAAATAAACATATCCAGGTGTTAGAATGGCCAAGTCAAAGTCCAGACCTGAATCCAATCGAGAATCTGTGGAAAGAACTGAAAACTGCTGTTCACAAATGCTCTCCATCCAACCTCACTGAGCTCGAGCTGTTTTGCCAGGAGGAATGGGCAAAAATTTCAGTCTCTCGATGTGCAAAACTGATAGAGACATACCCCAAGCGACTTACAGCTGTAATCGCAGCAAAAGGTGGCGCTACAAAGTATTAACTTAAGGGGGCTGAATAATTTTGCACGCCCAATTTTTCAGTTTTTTATTTGTTAAAAAAGTTTGAAATATCCAATAAATTTCGTTCCACTTCATGATTGTGTCCCACTTGTTGTTGATTCTTCACAAAAAATTACAGTTTCATATCTTTATGTTTGAAGCCTGAAATGTGGCAAAAGGTCGCAAAGTTCAAGGGGGCCGAATACCTTCGCAAGGCACTGTATATGGTCATGTGGGTGTGTGGCTATCTAAGTCGAGGAGGTCTCTTGCTGTTTGCATGCTGTGATATACAGGGCTTTACATGAGAGCAGGTGTTTCTGATCAAGAGCCACCTTCAAAAAAGCTTTTGCTGAAGAGAAAAATGACTGCGCTACAGTAGTAATGAAAATAAATGGATGGATTTAACCTTTTCAGATGTTTCTTCATAGTTTGTTTTATTTTTATTTACTTAGTTTATTTAAGTGATGTTCAACTAATGGTGGGTAATGCAGCCTTCCCAACCTTCCGTCACATTACACTGATACTACAGACATAAAAAAAAACTACAACTCCCAGAATCCCTTGCCAATTTCTGTAGTCTTGTGCATTGTGCTAGCAAATGTAAGTCTCTGAGCTTTGATTGTGCAGGTGTAATCTGCTGATTTGATGCTACTTTAAGTATTTAATTTTAGGGGGGAAAACCTATCAACACTCCCTATACCCTATTCTAGTATTAGAAAAACATAGACATGATCCCAATTATACAACATTGTCCCTTTAGTCATTATTTCAAACAACTTCTCCCTTCATTTTAAAGTGATTGTACATAACAACATGCATCCATAAATCTTACCTGTTGTCACTTGAAAATGTGTTTTGATTGCTGCTCAACTTTTTGAATTGCTGAAAGCTGCCATAAATGCATTAAAAAAAAAAGATGAATTGTTTCCTCTGGACCTTCACAAATAGATCCAATTCCAGGGTTTTCTGCTGAAGTGACAAACGACTGACCTACAATAGCAAGAGAAGGATAGGTGGAGAACGTTCTGGATAGTTTGTGACATTTAGTTGAGTTTATTATTTTCTTTAATTTGACTCACTGGAGTGAAAGACTGTCCTGTCAAGTCACTGCCTCTCCTTGTGTCTTTCAGTGCTGACCACAGTGGCGTGCTTTGGACAGGAAACAGGTAAGAGAAAAGTACACTCAACAGTGAACACAGCCCCCAGTGAAGGGGCTCCATTGTGAACACAGCCCCCAGTGAAGGGGCTCCAGAGTGAACACAGCCCCCAGTGAAGGGGCTCCAAAGTGAACACAGCCCCCAGTGAAGGGGCTTCAGAGTGAACACAGCCCCCATTGAAGGGGCTCCAGAGTGAACACAGCCCCCAGCGAAGGGGCTCCAGAGTGAACACAGCCCCCAGTGAAGGGGCTCCAAAGTGAACACAGCCCCCAGTGAAGGGGCTCCAGAGTGAACACAGCCCCCAGTGAAGGGGCTCCAAAGTGAACACAGCCCCCAGTGAAGGGGCTCCAAAGTGAACACAGCCCCCAGTGAAGGGGCTCAAGGGCTCTCACAGCCTGGCTCTCTTCTGGTCTAGTTTGTGTTAAACTGGACTACAGGAGGAGTATAGAAATAATACATCTTTCATGCAGTGTATTATAATATGAAGGCATATTTAAAACACACACATATATATATATTGTGAGCGTATGGGTGCACACAGACAAAGCAGACAGTAAACCCCAGAAAAGAAAAAACAGAAATGACAATCCCGGTTGCGAGACGAGGTCAAAATAAACAGTTCAAAACAGGATTCATATAACAAGAAAAAAAAAAAAAAACAATGTAAACTAACTGGACAGTTAGCCGCTGGTGAATAAGCGATTTGTTTCTGGCTTCTACCAAGTCGTTATTGTCTTCAGACTGTCCCCTAGCCTGGGTAAAAACAAGCGCTGTCTCTCTCCACTTTGCTGTATTTAATTCCAACAGCACTGGCACAGGAAATAAGATCGCAGATGCACCAGCTCCTCTTTGTTATTCCTTTTCAGTGATGGGTGTAGACAAGCCCACTCTGATTACTGCTCGGAAGCCAACCTTGACTGGCTGTAAAGGCTTTCTTTTAAAGGGGTCTGAATCATCCAGGCATTGGGACGGTTACAGGCTACAGATGTGGGCCAATTAAGAACTAATACTGTTATAACCATGATCCCCTACCTAATCACACCAGCAGCCTGTTCGTCCGTTGACGTCATGGCAGGCAGGTACGCTGACCACAGGTCTATCGGTGTGTTATATATATATATATATATATATATATATATATATATATATATATATATATATATATATATATATATATATATATAGGGTTGCTTTCACCAACATGGATTAAATAAAACTCAGTTTAGTGCTAATCTAGGGTTAGTTGATCTGGGGTTATGTTTAATCACAGTTACATTGCACCACACAAATGTAAACCAGGATTAGTAAATCTTGGATTAAGCAGATAATCCTAGATTTCTGATTAATAATCAATCATTATCTGAATACACCCTGTTTAGCAAATGTAAACCAAAAAAAAAGAAGCATTCAGCATAAAAAAATGACATTATATTAATTTGTATTATTATACACAATTTCTCTGCTCAGAGGATGTTTTAAATTAATTAACAAAAGGTGACAAAACATAGGCCCCACATGCAGCCTGCAGCTTTCCTACAACCCTTAACCTGATCTCTAGTTGAGCCGACCGGGTGGTCCTGCATTCGTTCTGAATATCAATTGACTGTACGAATAGCTTTGCTTTACTTTGCGTGAACTTTAAAATATTTATTGTAGTGCAAAAGTGTTTATAGGCTACCTAAAGTGGCAAATTCTAATATATGTATTTTATTGTCCTTGATTACAATATTTCAGGCAAAAAAAACTACAGAGTTACAGAAAGTGTTAATTTATTGGAGATTATACATGTGGAATAAGCATTAATTTAAGACCACTATTATTATTATTATTATTATTATTATTATTATTATTATTATTATTATTATTATTATTATTATTATTTATTTCTTAGCAGACGCCCTTATCCAGGGCGACTTACAATCGCAAGCAAATACAAATACAAATACATTCAAAGTTTGTTAGTTATCGACACCTGTACATGCAGGGGTTAATTTGTAAACAGAAAAGGTACAGATTCTTGTAATTAAGGAAGAGGGGTAGGATTTCTTCTACCATATTCCACTGCCCTTGATTTACAGTAGCTTCCATATATGCGCTTCAAGTTCTCATCTGCTTGTGGGTTTCATGCCTTATTGTTGGTGTTGGTAGCTGCATGCCCACCTTTGCCCAGCCCTGTTTTTATATAATCTTCAGGTTTGAACAATACCAGCGGTGGGCTGACTAATCTGATGAACAGGAGCGACAAGCACTAGTGTTTTGGTGTTTCGCCATTTGGGTTGTGAAAACAAACTAGTCGTTGTCTTACCCATTAATGTCACATCATAAAATATATCGTTTCCAAACACTTTGTTATTCAATTCAAGGAATAGGAAACCTTTTTTTGCACATGTTATGTACATGATATCTGTATAATGTATGTAAAATAATGTAAATATGTAAAATGTGATATCTTGTAACAATTGTAAGTCGCCCTGGATAAGGGCGTCTGCTAAGAAATAAGTAATAATAATAATAAACAAGGATTACATTTGAAACCTGGTTTAAAGTTGTGTGCAACATGATTAAAATATAATCCTTGATTTAATCTGGGTTGGTGGTTAATCCATGTTGGTGCAATCGACCCATCATTTATTTTCTATTTTAAAATAAGACATTTCTAAGATAGTTCAGCTTCAAATCTCCAGCTCTGTTCATTGCACATAACAGTCAGTTTTCTGTTTGCAACCAATTGTGTTCAGAATGTCATTCTTGTGTGTTGCCACCTGCTGGTGACTTCATTTCTACTTCATTTTCTAATGCTCAAATTGAACTGATGTCAAAACAAACTGGTGTCAAAAATTTTGATATTTTACGTTTTATTTGAAACAATCATTCATTTTAGTTTACATTCCAAAATTGACGTTGGACTTCTGCTTCTACCATGAATATATTTTTCTAAGCATAAACTTTTTTTTTTAATACTGTATTTCACCAAGAAAGTATACTGGTGTCATGGGATATTTTTTATCCTGGATATCTAACCATGGATTCATTTAAATAAGGATTACAATTTAAACCTGGTATAAACTTTGGTGCAACATGAATAGAATAATAATTCACTGTCATGTTCTTTCCAGCTGATGGCATTAATGGGACGCAAGATAAGCAACATCTGGGTGAGTTCATATTTAATCCTGTCATATACTTTCATTAATTAAAATCCTAAAATAATGTACAATGAGCTCTCTGCATAGATGGGAGTCTAGTGTATGACTGATTTTCAAAAGGATCAAATAACTGCACCTTAAGCCCTGCTATTGTAAGGAATGCATGATAGTTTAGGCAGGCCTCTTGTGATTTTCATTGCATTTCCATGTCTACAGTGACATCCATGTGTTACACCTGCTTTTATCTGCTGTAGCTCAGATCTAAGACACAGTCAGTTTCCTCATGTAGGATCACAGCAGCAATTGTTTTTTACATGCTAATGTTAGTAGTTGGAGTTGTGTTCTGTTGTTAACTTAGGATACATTAAACTACCGATCAAATAGAAAATGTATTTAGTATGAAACATTAGAGTGATAACATGAAATATGTACATAGAGTTCTTTTTTGCAACATAAAATAGCTTTTTTTTCTTCATACGGTTCATTGCAAACTGTATAATCCTCACCTGTCAGACAGAAAGGTACAGGATGTAGGATCCGCTGCGATGCTGCATACTATTTTGTATTGGGCGTCATTTGCTATGTGGGGGGGGGGATGGCCAGTGGGGGGGGGGGGGGGGGGCAGTTGCACAAGAAGTGCTTACTCAGTGTTATTGTTGCTGCTTGGTGTTTGATTTTGGTTTATTTACAATCATGCAAAAGTTTTTTTTTATTAACTTCAATTTAAACAAATCAAAGCATTCAGGAGTGACAAACGCGACAGCCTACGTGATCCCTACTTTGCTGCTCTAGAAAGAGTGCAAAGAAGAGCAACCAGAATTATCCCAGGTTTAAAAGGCATGTCGTATGCAGACAGGCTAAAAGAATTGAATCTATTCAGTCTTGAACAAAGAAGACTACGCGGCGATCTGATTCAAACATTCAAAATCCTAAAAGGTATAGACAATGTCGACCCAGGGGACTTATTTGACCTGAAAAAAGAAACAAGGACCAGGGGTCACACATGGAGATTAGATAAAGGGGCATTCAGAACAGAAAATAGGAGGCACTTTTTTACACAGAGAATTGTGAGGGTCTGGGACCAACTCCCCAGTAATGTTGTTGAAGCTGACACCCTGGGATCCTTCAAGAAGCTGCTTGATTAGATTCTGGGATCAATAAGCTACTAACAACCAAACGAGCAAGATGGCGCAAAATGCACACTACACATGTAGGTATACTTCCATGTCGACATACATCGACATCCTCATGTTGTTTTTAATTTGTTTCTCCCATATGTTGCATTTTGGGGGAAATTACGTATACTAATATTTGTTTTTTTGTTTGCCTGATTGGAACAACCAGCTACAACACAAATATGAGGCATTTTAAAATTAAAACATGGCCTGTCTCTATTAAAATGTATGTATTCGTTCATACACCTTCTCCCTGTGTTACGTCACTTCCGGTATCTTCCATCCACTTCAAAACCGAGAAGGGAAGTTGCATTTTATTAAAAAACTAGATCATTGCCAACAATTTTAAATCTCGTTTGGGAATACTTGTTAGTCATACATTATGTTTTTTAAAGTAGTTTGGACCATGTCAGTGGGTCTTTACATGGAAACACATTTAATTTAAAATTGTAAATGATATTGCATTGTGTTGCTGTATAAAAATATAAACCCTGTGCAAATCCTGTGCATCTGCTGTATATCTATTTTTTATTTTTGGCACGGGGCCCAAATACGAATAGCAAAACCATTTAGAAATAATTGCAACACTAAGACAATTGTTATGGATTTATTTCATAACACATGACATTGCACAAGTAAGCTTCCAGCATTGTTACAAACGATTATTACACATCTAGAGTTTTTACAAAATAGATTTCTTCACTTGTTTGAAATATTTTGAAAACTGTAAAATTACCATTTTGTGAAACAGAAAATCATTGGTTCTACACAGTCCCTCAGATAGACAAGAGCTGGAGGACTAGAATTGTGCACCTCTGACCTATTGCATTAGCCTATTGTATTGTATTATGTACTGCTATTGTACAGTGTTATGTGCACATTGTAAAAGGTTGTTATTATCCCTTCAGTATGTGTTTCATACCTGATCCAGGGAGTCTTGTCTGAACCGTCCAGATATATTTAATATTTTCTATGAATAGGGCTATTGTCGGATAACCAACCAGAATAATCAACCAAGAATAGAAATCTCAGACAGTAAAAATGTATAATTACAACAATACAGAGCTGTGCCCTCTTTACTGGACCCTCAGAGACAGTAACATTGAGCTGCTTTCATTTGAGAGAATCAGACCCTGTGTTTCCATTGTACTGGAACCTGTAATGTTTTATTTCTCTTTGTATTGGAGATGGATGTTCTTAACATGCCTTGTTTCTTCATTTACCCAGAGCTGCCAAAGGCTGTGCTGACCAGCAGTCCTCAATGGGGAGAGCTGTACACTGGAGAGACTGTCACCCTGAGCTGTGGGGTTGAGGGGGGTTTCACTGGCTGGGAATATCTCTGGTACAAGAGCAGTCAGGGAGGCACAGTGCAGATCAGAGACACCACTGGAGCCACATACACACTCAGCCCTGTCACTCAGTCCCATAGTGGACAGTACCAGTGTGAGGCACAAAGAGGAGATCGACCACGTTCCTCTCAGCGCAGTGATCCTTTTACACTGACTGTGTCTGGTGAGTTTATTAACACAGCGATCCTGTTACACTGACTGTGTCTGGTGAGTTTATTAACACAGTGATCCTGTTACACTGACTGTGTCTGGTGAGTTTATTAACACAGTGATCCTGTTACACTGACTGTGTCTGGTGAGTTTATTAACACAGCGATCCTGTTACACTGACTGTGTCTGGTGAGTTTATTAACACAGTGATCCTGTTACACTGACTGTGTCTGGTGAGTTTATTAACACAGTGATCCTGTTACACTGACTGTGTCTGGTGAGTTTATTAACACAGTGATCCTGTTACACTGACTGTGTCTGGTGAGTTTATTAACACAGCGATCCTGTTACACTGACTGTGTCTGGTGAGTTTATTAACACAGTGATCCTGTTACACTGGCTGTGTCTGGTGAGTTTATTAACACAGTGATCCTGTTACACTGACTGTGTCTGGTGAGTTTATTAACACAGCGATCCTGTTACACTGACTGTGTCTGGTGAGTTTATTAACACAGTGATCCTGTTACACTGGCTGTGTCTGGTGAGTTTATTAACACAGTGATCCTGTTACACTGACTGTGTCTGGTGTGTTTATTAACACAGTGATCCTGTTACACTGACTGTGTCTGGTGAGTTTATTAACACAGCGATCCTGTTACACTGACTGTGTCTGGTGAGTTTATTAACACAGTGATCCTGTTACACTGGCTGTGTCTGGTGAGTTTATTAACACAGTGATCCTGTTACACTGACTGTGTCTGGTGTGTTTATTAACACAGCGATCCTGTTACACTGACTGTGTCTGGTGAGTTTATTAACACAGCGATTCTGTTACACTGACTGTGTCTGGTGAGTTTATTAACACAGTGATCCTGTTACACTGACTGTGTCTGGTGAGTTCATTAACACAGTGATCCTGTTACACTGACTGTGTCTGGTGAGTTTATTAACACAGCGATCCTGTTACACTGACTGTGTCTGGTGAGTTTATTAACACAGCGATCTTGTTACACTGACTGTGTCTGGTGAGTTTATTAACACAGTGATCCTGTTACACTGACTGTGTCTGGTGAGTTTATTAACACAGCGATCCTGTTACACTGACTGTGTCTGGTGAGTTTATTAACACAGCGATCCTGTTACACTGACTGTGTCTGGTGAGTTTATTAACACAGCGATCCTGTTACACTGACTGTGTCTGGTGAGTTTATTAACACAGCGATCCTGTTACACTGACTGTGTCTGGTGAGTTTATTAACACAGTGATCCTGTTACACTGACTGTGTCTGGTGAGTTTATTAACACAGCGATCCTGTTACACTGACTGTGTCTGGTGAGTTTATTAACACAGCGATCCTGTTACACTGACTGTGTCTGGTGAGTTTATTAACTATTTTTTCTGAGTATTCTAGCCAAGAAGCAGCTTTATTTTATACCACGCTGCATTTACGAGTGTACGTCTTCGAAACATTTAATTTGTTTTACATACAGTGCCTTGCGAAAGTATTCGGCCCCCTTGAACTTTGCGACCTTTTGCCACATTTCAGGCTTCAAACATAAAGATATGAAACTGTAATTTTTTGTGAAGAATCAACAACAAGTGGGACACAATCATGAAGTGGAACGAAATTTATTGGATATTTCAAACTTTTTTAACAAATAAAAAACTGAAAAATTAGGCGTGCAAAATTATTCAGCCCCCTTAAGTTAATACTTTGTAGCGCCACCTTTTGCTGCGATTACAGCTGTAAGTCGCTTGGGGTATGTCTCTATCAGTTTTGCACATCGAGAGACTGAAATTTTTGCCCATTCCTCCTTGCAAAACAACTCGAGCTCAGTGAGGTTGGATGGAGAGCATTTGTGAACAGCAGTTTTCAGTTCTTTCCACAGATTCTCGATTGGATTCAGGTCTGGACTTTGACTTGGCCATTCTAACACCTGGATATGTTTATTTGTGAACCATTCCATTGTAGATTTTGCTTTATGTTTTGGATCATTGTCTTGTTGGAAGACAAATCTCCGTCCCAGTCTCAGGTCTTTTGCAGACTCCATCAGGTTTTCTTCCAGAATGGTCCTGTATTTGGCTCCATCCATCTTCCCACCAATTTTAACCATCTTCCCTGTCCCTGCTGAAGAAAAGCAGGCCCAAACCATGATGCTGCCACCACCATGTTTGATAGTGGGGATGGTGTGTTCAGGGTGATGAGCTGTGTTGCTTTTACGCCAAACATAACGTTTTGCATTGTTGCCAAAAAGTTCGATTTTGGTTTCATCTGACCAGAGCACCTTCTTCCACATGTTTGGTGTGTCTCCCAGGTGGCTTGTGGCAAACTGTAAACGACACTTTTTATGGATATCTTTAAGAAATGGCTTTCTTCTTGCCACTCTTCCATAAAGGCCAGATTTGTGCAGTATACGACTGATTGTTGTCCTATGGACAGAGTCTCCCACCTCAGCTGTAGATCTCTGCAGTTCATCCAGAGTGATCATGGGCCTCTTGGCTGCATCTCTGATCAGTCTTCTCCTTGTATGAGCTGAAAGTTTAGAGGGACGGCCAGGTCTTGGTAGATTTGCAGTGGTCTGATACTCCTTCCATTTCAATATTATCGCTTGCACAGTACTCCTTGGGATGTTTAAAGCTTGGGAAATCTTTTTGTATCCAAATCCGGCTTTAAACTTCTCCACAACAGTATCTCGGACCTGCCTGGTGTGTTCCTTGTTCTTCATGATGCTCTCTGCGCTTTAAACGGACCTCTGAGACTATCACAGTGCAGGTGCATTTATACGGAGACTAGATTACACACAGGTGGATTCTATTTATCATCATTAGTCATTTAGGTCAACATTGGATCATTCAGAGATCCTCACTGAACTTCTGGAGAGAGTTTGCTGCACTGAAAGTAAAGGGGCTGAATAATTTTGCACGCCCAATTTTTCAGTTTTTTATTTGTTAAAAAAGTTTGAAATATCCAATAAATTTCGTTCCACTTCATGATTGTGTCCCACTTGTTGTTGATTCTTCACAAAAAATTACACTTTCATATCTTTATGTTTGAAGCCTGAAATGTGGCAAAAGGTCGCAAAGTTCAAGGGGGCCGAATACTTTCGCAAGGCACTGTACCTATTCAGACCGTTGGTGTGGTGGTCCGTCTTACTTTAATACACACAATCTCGATTTCATTATCGATTAATATATGTTATGTAATGTTGTTGAAGCCGACACCCTGGGATCCTTCAGGAAGCTGCTTGATGAGATTTTGGGATCAATAAGTTACTAACAACCAAACGAGCAAGATGGGCCGAACGGCCTCCTCTCTTTTGTAAACTTTCTTATGTTCTAAAAGTAGTCTAATCACTTTAAGAAAAGCCTCCAGTAAAACTTTAAAAGACGATGCTGCACTGTCCTGCGCCGTGTCTTAGTTTTCTTTGGTGGAATGTAAAGAGGGACAGGCTATTGATTAGCCTATCAGACACTAACTCTTAGAAGTTGTATTTTTTAAATTAAATTTCTTATGATCCAGTAAGCTCACATGAGGAAACACGTCCACTTTGTCAGTCAGAAAGTGCAAATGTGGCAATGTTACATTGGTAACCAGAAATCAATATTTTGTAGATCGATTATTGTGAAGAGTCTGAAATTGGATTAATTTGCTTCCCGAAGCAGATTTTTATTTGGCGGTTTGTCTAGAAACGGCAGGAGAGCTCTTTGTTGCTGCTTGAGTTGAAGTTCTTTATATTTTTTATTTTCCTTTTACAATGGCCCGACTCGTACTTGCGAGGGGCCGACATAATACTTGCAAGACTGTTTCGACTCTGAAGACGTCATACAATTTGTGACGCGTGTGGGGCCCCCTTAGGTGTGGGGCCCTAGGCAGCTGCCTTGCCCTAAGACCGGCCCTGGCTGTATGCGAATAAGAAGCTGGAATGTGAATAAGCAGCTGGAATGCGAATAAGAAGCTGGAATGCGAATAAGAAGCTGGAATGCGAATAAGAAGCTGGAATGTGAATAAGAAGCTGGAATGCGAATAAGAAGCTGGAATGTGAATAAGAAGCTGGAATATGAATAAGAAGCTGGAATGCGAATAAGAAGCTGGAATGTGAATAAGCAGCTGGAATGCGAATAAGCAGCTGGAATGTGAATAAGAAGCTGGAATGTGAATAAGCAGCTGGAATGTGAATAAGAAGCTGGAATGTGAATAAGAAGCTGGAATGCGAATAAGAAGCTGGAATGTGAATAAGCAGCTGGAATGTGAATAAGCAGCTGGAATGCGAATAAGAAGCTGGAATGCGAATAAGAAGCTGGAATGTGAATAAGCAGCTGGAATGTGAATAAGAAGCTGGAATGTGAATAAGAAGCTGGAATGTGAATAAGAAGCTGGAATGTGAATAAGAAGCTGGAATGTGAATAAGCAGCTGGAATGCGAATAAGAAGCTGGAATGCGAATAAGAAGCTGGAATGTGAATAAGAAGCTGGAATGCGAATAAGCAGCTGGAATGCGAATAAGCAGCTGGAATGTGAATAAGCAGCTGGAATGTGAATAAGAAGCTGGAATGTGAATAAGAAGCTGGAATGTGAATAAGCAGCTGGAATGCGAATAAGCAGCTGGAATGCGAATAAGAAGCTGGAATGCGAATAAGAAGCTGGAATGTGAATAAGCAGCTGGAATGCGAATAAGCAGCTGGAATGTGAATAAGCAGCTGGAATGTGAATAAGCAGCTGGAATGTGAATAAGCAGCTGGAATGCGAATAAGCAGCTGGAATGCGAATAAGAAGCTGGAATGCGAATAAGCAGCTGGAATGTGAATAAGAAGCTGGAATGTGAATAAGAAGCTGGAATGTGAATAAGAAGCTGGAATGTGAATAAGCAGCTGGAATGCGAATAAGCAGCTGGAATGCGAATAAGCAGCTGGAATGTGAATAAGCAGCTGGAATGTGAATAAGCAGCTGGAATGTGAATAAGAAGCTGGAATGTGAATAAGCAGCTGGAATGTGAATAAGCAGCTGGAATGTGAATAAGCAGCTGGAATGTGAATAAGCAGCTGGAATGTGAATAAGAAGCTGGAATGTGAATAAGAAGCTGGAATGCGAATAAGCAGCTGGAATGCGAATAAGCAGCTGGAATGTGAATAAGCAGCTGGAATGCGAATAAGAAGCTGGAATGTGAATAAGAAGCTGGAATGTGAATAAGAAGCTGGAATGCGAATAAGAAGCTGGCGAATAAGAAGCTGGCCGAATAAGAAGCTGGCGAATAAAAAGCCAACTTCAGCAACGTCCCGTATTGTGAAATGATTTTCTTTTTGGTGGCTTGCGGCCCGCTGAACAGCTTTCAGCACACTTACCTTACCTTTGTGAATCATACATAAAAATAACATGAAAACAGCAATAACTTATTGGGCAGAAAAATGACATAAAGAAAGGCACCACCACCAGTCCAAACGATTGCGCTTCAGTTACCTTTACGAAATAGACCTAATGTTAACATGGATTAAAAAAAGACAAATAGCTGTATGTAAAAAAAGCGGTTATTTGCATACGGATCCGAATACAGACTACTGCAAGTGCTTTATTTGGAGCGAACTGGAAAGCAAAGCATTAGAAGAGTCCTCTACTTAGATAGACTTTGGTCTTGAAAACATGATGCCTAATACAGATAAACATGTATAAAAACAGAAAAATGAGTAAGACACAGAAATATGGAAGGTTCTTAAATGAACCATTGAAATGTTTACCACAAACCTTAAGGTTCAAAAATTAGCTTGTCCATTTAAAATATGCTTCATGGGTTGCCCACAGCAGAACACAATGAGCAGAAGCTCTGCCCATAGAACTGGAGTCCCCACAGAGATGTGTATAATACGTGTATTTTACAATTTCAAAGATGTGTATTGTGTTTTTGTGGACAGTATTAGTCAGGAATCTTTTCAAAAAAGGGAAGTTATTTATTCAACAAGTTTTGTGTGAATGTCACTCATTCTGAAAATAAATAATAAAGGTGATAAACTGCATGTTTTGTCCTGGAATCTAAAGCGCTCTGCTTCTAATTGCAGGTTGTAACATTTCTGGAGTTATTTGTATAAAATAGACATTTATACATGTCTCAGATCATAAAATACAGACTACTTGTAGCAAAGAAAGTGCAATGCTAAAGTGAAATGCCATTAAGCCCTTTAACGATACTTAAATTGCATATTGTGCGCAGGATTTTAAAACTCACTTAACTTGCATTGCAAAAAACAACGGGGAGCTGTCTTCAGCACCACAAGTGAGGATTATAATTGTTTTTGTCTGGAAGCATAAAGATTTATTTAGGACCACAAACACACTGAGAGAGTTCCCCTATTTACACTGCTCCTCAGCCCTTCTTTCCTTCTCATCGGTGTGAGTGCTGTCTGCCCCAGGGCCAGCGCCAGGTTTTTGTGGGCCCCGGGCAATGGACCTCCAGTCCATTTGTAATAAATCTGTACAGTAGGCCTATACAGTAGAAAAATGTACTTATTGCAGTTTTTTTTGTAGTCTCCTTCCGTTTTTGACATCCAGATTTGAGTTATTTTTATTTCGGTTCGGCAGATTTCATTTTCGATGGTTTAAAATTGTATAATTATAATACAGTAGTCTCCTGCTAAGAGAGAACACCCCTTAAGCAAAGTGTTCTCTTAGCCAAAGTGTTCTTCAAGACGGAGCTGACTATCAGACAATATGAATTAATGAATAAATAAATACGTATTACTTGTCATGATGCACGTGCGTCAACATATGAATAAGAGTAAAGCAACAGGCAAGTGTATGTGTTACAGGTATAACACCAAACCAATATCTGAGATCAGCACCAGGGTAGTGACACCTTATCAATGCAAGCAAAGGAAGCCAGACACTATACTATATATATATATATAAAAAAATGAATTTATTATAATAAATTCTAAAAAAACAAACAATCATTAAAACTACCAAGTTAATATATAAAATATAAAAATGACCAAGCATAGAGATCAACAGTGACTATCAGATAGTAACACTAGCAAACAGTAGTTAAAAGGGATATTAGCAAGAAAGACAATTCAACAATCTACTAAAACAGAAATGACAACTAGCTTAATGATAGTAGTCCTGGGACACCACAATCTCCACGTGATCTTCAATGTCTCTCCAAAGTAGTCCAGCCTCGCATACACCACACAGCTCTGATAATAGATCGGAGGGGAGTCAGAGAGTTGCGTTCTAAAATTAAACAAACGAAAGCCTTTGCTAATCAACCCGAATCAGGCAGGACATTAACAAATAATTATATCTAGAACAGTAGAAAGCTTGGACACTTAGCTTTGCGAGGGGGGAGGTATCTCCACCTCTTCCCCCCTAGATGCTCAATCTGCCTGGAACAGTATATTCCGCTGACCCCCCTCAGCGCCACTGGTCCTGGATATCTCGACGGCGACTGTCGCTGCTGCTGCCCGACTCTCCCAGCTGGATGGCTCGATCGGTCTCGGCTCTGCACGGCTCTTTCCCTAGCAGCAGAGAGCAGCTCATTTCTACTGCCCTGCTCGTCTTTGTTTGTTGTTTTAGTTTTGTTTCTGTTTCGTTTCGTTTCTGTTTCTGTTTCTTCCCACGTCTCGTCTCTTTGTTGTTCTCTTGTCTCACTGTTGTTCTCTCGTTTCACTGTTCTGAGTGTTTGTCTGTCTCTTAAAAGCCTTTAAACTTAATTGAAAATAATTAACAATCCGCGTGTGGAATGTGCTTCCAAGCAGTAATCGTTTTAGGGTGGGGAAGTGTCCAGTAAAGTCAATGAATACAAATCCTTAGTGTAAATAAATATCAAATACAAAAATACAATTACACAAATCAATCCCAAAGAATAGTGCTCCATGAACTAGAAAATTATATTGTGATAAAAAAAAGTTGAAGAAAAATAACACACACAAGCAATTAACTATAAAATAAATCAATAATAAAGTGCTAATCCACCCCTGCAACATATGTTAATAAACTATAATAATAAAGTAAGACAAACTAACATTAATAAACTAAATTAACACAGCATCCCTACCCACGTTAAAAAATGCAGCAGCAGCTCTAGATTAATTATGAGTACCTGTACAGCAGCAATATTCAAGACATGCACAAAATCATTTAACAGAATGGTGAAGCAACTCACCAGAATGGAAAACACCAAATTTCTTGGCGACTTGTGTCTGATTCAGGTTTTTTTCAGGAGTTCGAACAATTTCCATCTTTTTGTAACAAGACAAACTGTGGCACATTTTGCCGTTTGTTTACATGTCATATTGCAGCAATGAGGTGCACTCGTGGAAATCACAATACAAAATGAGGCAATGCTATGATAACGATTCTGGAACGATTTAATAAACCAGACATTGTGCCTCAGGCTCAAGGCAATTTCATTTCTGTATGTGTGTGGGCCCCCCCCCTGGTCGGCCCCTCCATTCCATTTCTGTCACCTTCACACACTGAGAGGATTCCTCAATCTACACTGAACTGTTCCTGGCTTCTCATCAGTGAGACTGAGTACCCCCTCTCTGTCTCCCTCTATCCTTTCACAAACACACACTGGGAAGGTATTTTTGGTCCCTCTGGGGACAATACAGAATGCACAATTACACATTCTAGTGGGTAAAGTTTTTCTTGAATGAAAGAGAGAAATGTGCACTCCCCTAATTCTGTTGTCTCCTCTATTTTAGCTGGCAAGCCAAAGCCTGTCCTGACCCGGGAGCCTGCAGGAGAGATATTGGAAGGAGACTCAGTGACTCTGAGCTGTGTGGTTGAGGGGGGCTCTGATGGCTGGAGATATCTCTGGTACAAAGACAGTCAGCACAGCACTCCAGTGTACCAGACTAACAGCAGCAGTGGAACTGGAGCCGGATACACAATCAGTGCTGCTGCTCTGTCCCACAGTGGAGAGTACTGCTGTCGAGCTGAAAGAGGGAGCAAACCGTTTAACTCAGACTACAGCAATGCTGTCAAGATACAAGTATCAGGTGAGTAACTGAACTGAGCCTGTAAGAAAGATGGCATGAAAATTAATTAAAAACATCTCCGTATTAGAGCGAAAGAAGACTACATTGTAGCTCTATTTCCTTTAGATTAAAAATAGATATGATGAAGCAACAAACCCATAGTGACAGTATAGACTGAATTTATTTCGTTTTAAAGAGACTAATGATTATGTTCATCATGAAGGGCCGCTCTGTGTTCGTGTTTCTGCAGAGCTGTTTAGCACACCCACTCTGACAGTGACGCCTCATGCCTCAGTGTGGGAGGGAGAGGCTGTGACTCTGCAGTGTGGGGCTCACATCAATAAACAGGGCACACAACTGCAGTACCGCTATATCACAGTCAATGGAGATCAGAGAGGAGCTGGATCACAGGATCAGTACTCAATCCCAGCGGCAGAGCTGAGAGACACAGGGAGCTACCAGTGTGAGGTGGAGGCAGCAGGGACGGGGCTGAAGAAAAGGAGTGATTCTGTATCACTGACTGTGAGAGGTGAGTCACTGCTTCCTTTAGAGATCTTGCATTGGTATTCTGCACTCACTGGTGGAATCAGAAGTTATACCAAAAGAAAGATATTTCACCGAAGACTTCTATAAGAAGTCCTTCTAGGTTTTTGAGGACATTTAGAAAGTCTTAAAATATGCTAACATTGAGCTGGAAAAAATATTTTTCAAAGCATGTTTTTGCCCTGTCAAGAAATAAAATAATAACTATTTGAATATTATAGCTTTTGTTCCCACTCATATTCTGCTGTAAATGTCTAACAAATAATATTACTGCGTGACCCATCTACACTGCTAAAAATATGAAGGACTAATATCAAAGAGCAAATAGCTTCAAATTACATTGATTTCTTTATTTTTATTGCCCCTTATCAATAAGTGGTTCTTATTTTATTACTCAAATATTTGGGGGTTTGTTTTATTTAATTTGCCTGCAATAGACATAAAGTTGGCCAGATCTGATGCTGGCTCTATACTATACTTCTATACAAAAACAATGTGGCTGATCTACACAATGTTACATTATCTATGTGAGTCAACTAGAACCGAATAGTGGCTCTGTGGCAAAGTGGTTTGTAGTGCGCAGGTGTAGAGGTGATGCAGTGCACAATAGCTTTATTTGGCTCCTCTGGCCGTTAAATAATGGTGCTGGCAAATACACAGCAACTTGCACAGCTAAACAATACAGGGTTTCAGTCCCGAAATAATAATAATGTACAGGCACGGCTCTGCGTCCTTTTCACGGTGCTCCAGTGAATACACAATAACAAGTGACCAGTGCAGTATTGTAATCCGGGTTGAATGCTGGCTTAACAGTGACAGCTCCCAAGTGTTTCAGCTGTCTAATAATTATAAATCACAAGCAGTTAGCAACACAAAACAAATACAAAACACTCCTGGTCTTGTATGGCTATTCAGCGCTCCGTTCACAACCTTAACAAATAAAACAGTTTGCTTCATCACATCCCCTTTTAAACTGTCAGCCACGTCCCCTTGGTTAGCGAGTGTAATCGCTTTTCCTCCAATCCGCGATTGCCACATCGCCTCCCGTCTGGGGCGATGACTTGGTGTACTGTGACTCCACCCCCTTTCTAAATGGCCGATTTCCACCTTTCCCTGGAATGAATTGCCAAACCATCCAGTCCGCGGCACACTGTTCCCTTTACACAGTGCCCTCACAGGTTGGGAGGGAGATTCATAACCAAGATTCATTCTTTCTCTGTCACATATCCCACCGCTCAGAGTGGAGCCAAAGGAACACTCGGCTGAATCTACTTCTCCCGTTACTCCCCCCTCCCGGGAAAAATAATCAGCATTTTGGTGGTCTTTCCCTGCACGGTGTATCATGTGACATTCAGGCGTTGCTGTCCTTCTTTGTGGGGCGTGGTCCGTGATGAGTTTGAGTGAATGTCCCAGTAGTTAATATGATAAGGTGTAAGTAGCCCATTTAATGGCCAAACATTCCTTTTCGACTAAGGGGAGCATCTTTTTACTGAGGTACAGGATGGGGTGTACTCCATCTACCTTTTGGGACAAGACTGTCCCCAGACCAACATCTGAAGCATCTGTGTGAAGGATGAATCCTTTGTTAAAATCTGGTGTAATAAGGGTAGGGGCCTGGCAAAGTCTCTGCTTAATAACATCAAACGCCCCCTGACATGCTCCTGACCATTTAATTTAATTTGGTGCTCACTTTCTAGTGAGGTTTACTAAGTGGTTGACTGCTGTGGCATAATCGGGGATAAATCTTCGGTAATAACCGACCAACCCCAATAGAGACCTCACCTGGGACTTGGTTTTCGGGATTGCCGCGTTCATCAAAACTTGGACTTTGGTGGCTACGGGTTTCACCCACCTTTTTCCCATAATAAATCCCTAATATTGAGTCTCTTCTTTGGCAAATGTACAGTTACTCAAGTTGGCTGTCAGCTGCGCTACCCTTAGAGTGTAGGATGGCCATGATCCTAGCCAGATGCTCTCGCCAGGTGGAGCTGTAGATAACCACATCGTCAAGATATGCTGCTGCATACTCACGATGTGGGTGTAAAACCTGGTCCATCAGTCTCTGAAAGGCAGTTGGTGCACCATGTAACCCAAACAGCATGGTTATGAAATGGAACAGATCATTAGGAGTAGAAAATGCAGTTTTCTCTCTGGAACTGCGGGTTAATGGAATATGCTAGGTCCAAAGTTGAAATGAACCTTGCCGTTCCCAGTCTGTCGAGAAGCTCGTCGACCTGAGGCATGGGATAGCCATCGAACTTGGCAATAGCGTTTACCTTACGGAAATCAACGCGGAAGTGGTTGGTGCCATCCTTTTTGGCCACTATCACAATTGGACTGCACCACTCGCTCCTGGAAGGCTCAATCACCCCAAGTTCGAGCATTGCCCGTACCTCTTCATCAACTTTCTGGTAAGGTCTCTCTCGAACCGTGATACCTGAGGGAGTGATAATAGCATATTCAACGAGGTTAGTTCTACCAGGCAAGTCAGAAAAAAAACATCCTTGAAATCCTCAATTAACTTGCACAGTTCTCTTTGCTGATCTGGGAGTAACTGTTCCCCCATTGGAATGTCTGTGGTGCTAGGGGCCTCTATACAAGGTCCTAAATCATTCTCGACCTTGTCTGAAGCTATAAATAAGTGCTCCCTTGCCTGCCAGAGCTTCAATAAATTGATGTGATAAACTTCACGTTCATTCCGGCGATCGGGCTGCCGAATTTCATAATTTACGTTTCCTATAGCCCGAATCTCCTCATATGGCCCCTGAAATTTAGCACACAGTTTCGATTCCAACGTGGGAAGGAGCAACGGTACTTTGTCTCCTGGTCCGAATTCATGCGATTTTATTGTAATGCTGCTGTTGCCAGTGCTGAGCCGATTTGAGATTGTCCTGAGCCAATCGGCCGACCAAATCCAGGCGATCTCTAAGAAGGAGCACATGCTTCACTACGCTTTTGGGCGTGCCTTTATGCTCTTTCCACCCCTCTCTTACAAGATCGAGGATGCCGCAAGGCTGTTGGCTGTACAAGAGCTCGAAGGGGGAGAACCCTGTCGAACTCTGCAAAAAGGAGGTAAGGAAGAAGCGTTACCCAATGTTTTTGCTCTTGACCCACAACTTAAAGCATCTGCTTTAAGTCTGATTAAAATGTTCCCATAACCGTCCGTTTGTAGATGATAAACAGAGGTTCAGATGGGACGTATTTTTAGTATTTTGCATACTTGTTGTAACCCTTGAGACAATAAATTCGTTCCATGATCAGTCAAAATCTCTTTGGGGATCCCTACACTCGATATGATTTGCACTGGTTCTTTGGCTGTCGCAGATGCACTAGTTGATCTCCGTGGAATTGTTTCCGGGTATCGCGGTGCATAATCTACCATCACTAATATATGCATATACCCGGAATCAGAAGGTAGCAAAGGGCCTATTATGTTCATCGCAATGCGTTTAAAGGGGGTGGAAATAATTGGCAATGGGACCAAAGGGGCGGAGTGCACTCAACCTGGCACTACTCGCTGGCAGTCTGGGCATGTTGCTACATATTTTGACACATCCTTATAAAGTCCTACCCAATAAAATCGGGCCAATATGCATTATCTAGTTTTATCGACTCGAAGGTGTCCCGAAAAAGGGATATCATGCGCAAGCCTCATGACCTCGGTCCGATAAAACTGGGGAATCATTAATTGTATTACAGGCTGTCCTGTGAGTTCTCCCTATATAATAGTTGCCCTTTTATAATGATATGTGGATATAGTAGCCGCCCAGCGGCTTCAACATCCTTACCTTCAATAGACCAGACCTGCCCCCAAGTGTGCACCAGTGTGGGATCGTTTGTTTGGTCCCACACTAGGTCCATGCTTCAGTTCCACATGTCAGGTATGTTGAGAGGGACTGGAGTAGCCTCTGCCCTGGATGGGCCAGTAACCTCGCCCTCTCGGTCACACTGCGTACCGACCCCCTTTGTTTGGTGTTTGTTACCAGCTGAGCTTTCTCCCACCAGACTCCAACCTTGTCTCATTGATGCTCCCTCCCATCTTTCGATCTGTCTCTCTTTATTTGTTTTTCTAGAATGAAAAATAACCAAATGATGGGGTGTTTGTTTTGAATATTGCACAGAGCTAATAGGTCAGGCTGTTGTCCGTTGCTCTCTTCTTTCCTGATTTATCGCCAACCCCCCCCCCCCCCATTTATTTCCAAGCTACACTGTTACGAATTCCTTAACTTTCTTTCTCGTGCTAGATCATTACAGCAAAGTTTAACCCTTTAAATACTCTTATGGTCCTTGTAGCAGGGCGGTAGTAAGCCTTGCTGATTAAATGTATTTGTTTATTTTGAGAACGGGGTACCCCTCCTAACCAGTGCAGTGTATGGTATTGTTTTGCATTTGTTTTAGTTGTTGCAGTAATAGTCTTATTATTTATTATTACACCGTGTAACAATTTTTTATTTTTTTTTGGTTCCTGGGTAGTAAGTGTTATTTCCTAATTGCTTATGCCTCAAAAGTATAGAAAATGGCTATTATTCCCCACAAACTTTGCTTTTGTGACCAGGACAGTGATATTTTGAAATTTACCTATTTCCAATGAGAAAACGGGCGAATTTGTGTCTTTTCGTTCACATAAAGTCAGAAAAAAACAACATATGAATCCAAATTAACATGTATTTATACTAAAGTAATACAACAATGACTACAAAAGATTTAGAAGTCAGTAGTTTTTCGAGATTTACGATTATACTGTAAATCACTTTCACGAATCAGCCCCCAAATGTAGTCTCCCATCATGTTCTCGTTATACTGTCCTTGGTAGCGGCATTCAAAGTCCAGTATATCCTGGTGGAAGCGCTCGCCTTGCTCCTCCGAGTACGCTCCCATGTTCTCCTTGAATTTATCAAGATGAGCATCAAGGATATGGACTTTGAGGGACATCCTACAGCCCATTGTGCCATAGTTCTTCACCAGAGTCTCAACCAGCTCCACATAGTTTTCGGCCTTGTGATTGCCCAGGAAGCCCTGAACCACTGCGACAAAGCTGTTCCAAGCCGCTTTCTCCTTACTAGTGAGCTTCTTGGGGAATTCATTGCACTCCAGGATCTTCTTTATCTGTGGTCCGACGAAGACACTGGCTTTGACCTTTGCCTCAGACAGCTTAGGGAAGAAGTCTTGAAGGTACTTGAAGGCTGCCGACTCCTTATCTAGAGCTCTGACAAATTGTTTCATAAAGCCCAATTTGATGTGCAGTGGTGGCATCAGCACCTTCCGGGGGTCCCAGCCGTACTCATCATACTTCAAGGCGTCCAGCAAGGTCTTGATGCTGTTGTAATCCTCTTTGAGGTGCACCAAGTGAGCCAGGGGAAGAGACAGGTACTTGTTACCATTATGGAGCAGCACGGCTTTGAGGCTCCTGGATGAGCTGTCAATGAAGGACAGTATAACGAGAACATGATGGGAGACTACATTTGGGGGCTGATTCGTGAAAGTGATTTACAGTATAATCGTAAATCTCGAAAAACTACTGACTTCTAAATCTTTTGTAGTCATTTTTGTATTACTTTAGTATAAATACATGTTAATTTGGATTCATATGTTTTTTTCTGACTTTATGTGAACGAAAAGACACAAATTCGCCCGTTTTCTCATTGGAAATAGGTAAATTTCAAAATATCACTGTCCTGGTCACAAAAGCAAAGTTTGTGGGGAATAATAGCCATTTTCTATACTTTTGAGGCATAAGCAATTAGGAAATAACACACACTACCCAGGAACAAAAATTGTGTTACATAGTGTTATTATTATTATTATTATCATTATTATTATTATTATTATTATTATTATTATTATTATTATTATTATTATTGTATTTGTTAAATGTATATATGACGGCGAAGCGCCGTGTATTTTGTTATTGTTTTGTTTATAGATGTGACGGTGTAGCCGTTTGTTTGTTATTATTTAGTAACGTGGATGGGAAACCCCATCCACACAGTAATTTAATAAACTCGTGCAGATTGTGGCCGAGTGGTAATAGGATAATTACTAACTAGTTAAACCCCTCGGCCACGATATAAAAAGCCTGCAGCTCTCCATGTTCGGGGTGGGTGTATGAGGAGCGAGAGTGGAGAGAGCGAGGAGACAAAAACGAGACAAAAACTACACTATTATTATTATTATTATTATTTGTTTATTTAGCAGACGCCTTTATCCAAGGCGACTTACAGACTAGGGTATGTGAACTATGCATCAGCTGCAGAGTCACTTACAACTACGTCTCACCCGAAAGACGGAGCACAAGGAGGTTAAGTGACTTGCTCAGGGTCACACAATGAGTCAGTGGCTGAGGTGGGATTTGAACCAGGGACCTCCTGGTTACAAGCCCGTTTCTTTAACCACTGGACCACACAGCCTCCTAAACTAAAACGATACAGGATCAGTGAAGGCTACAGCTCAGCCTGACCTGTGTTTCGTATCTTTTGTGTTCGTGATTTGTTTTATTTACATTTTTATTTTGCTCTGTGAGCACAGTTTCTTTTTATTAAAATATTTGATTTATTTTTGCTGATTTTTTACCTTCCTTCTTCTGCCGTGACGTCACCGCCCAGCCAGCCTGCCACAGTCCTACAGTACCATACTTCTCAATATCTTTTTCTGTGGTCTTCAGTCTGTTGCAATCTAGGGAAGTACAGTCTTCTGTCCCACCATATCAAGAGGCATCACCTTCTCTTCTTGTGCCGTAATCACCTGAAAAACAAAACACAACCCATCCCATACAAATGTTTGCCATTTTAAGCTCTGTCACTAAAATCTCCACTGTCTTTTATGAGCACCCGTTAATAAACTCAGTAACTCAGATTGCAGATCAGCAGGTGGCAGAGATGCTTTAATATCACCGAGTCAGCAACCTTTTCTTCAGGACCTTTAACCAACTGCAGCTGGGGTTGGAATCTGTCCCCCACTATTTTTGTGGCAGGCTGTCTGTGGATATGCTGGGAAGGTGTGTCTCATGCCACTGCCTCTCATTCCCCCCTAGGGAGCAGCATCCACAGCCTTCTTACCACCTACACCTAGCGAGGTCCCCCCACCAAGCATCTTGTAACCAGCCATGGTGCACTGAGGGAGGACGGATCTCCACCACCCCTTCTCCCTCCAGTTCAGTTCCATTCAGGAAGTGGCCCACCATGACAAAGTCACCGCCATTCTCAGAACAATTTCCTTATGTAGTGCTCATCCATTATGTAGGGCCTTCTTCCTGACAACAGAAGGGCACCGTTATTAAAAGCATCTCTGTCATCATTCACTAGGTAGCCAAACAGACACTCCTATAAATGTATACACTCAAAGATTACCTATCAAACAGGGATACCATATGGGAAGGTGTGGCAAAGTGGTTAACAGTGTGCAGGTGCAGGTGATCAATAATCAGACAAACAACGACAGTCCAGGTGCAATGGTTTAATGGTATAATCCAATGCCTGATGCCAGCAGTAAACAATAACAATGTTAATGAAGCAATACAGCAGCGTGTATTGCTTATTTATAATCTGTGGGTTTCCCCCAAAATAATAACAGTCCCGTTTCAGTTCACCCACACGTAACACATACACAAACACAAACACTGGTCCACAGTGCGCGCTCTAGTGCTCCCGGCATTAAAGTGCGCAGAGGTTTATATGAGGACAGAATCTCTCTTAGGTACTCTGGTGCTAAGCCATTCAGTGCTTTATAAGTTAATAGTAAGATTTTAAAATCAGTTCTAAAATGTATTTGAAGCCAGTGCAATGAGGCCAACACAGGAGTTATAGGAGCCCGTGTTTTCGTTCTAGTCAGAACCCTCGCTGCTGCATTTTGAACAAGCTGTAAATGTGATAAGACGTGATGTGGAAGTCCAGCAAATAAAGCATTGCAATAATCAAGTCTTACATATGGGAAGGCTTTCCAGAAAGCATTTTATACACGCTTACTATGCCAACTCTATAATTAACCTTAAATACAATAACTAGATCTACAATGATATGTTTAATTTAAATGGCTGGGATTTAAATATAGAATTAGCAACACCAAAGCAGTTAGACAAATAAATACACTCTCAAATCTCTATTACAGTATATCATTTAGGTAGGCAATTTAGGTAGCATATACAATCATAGGCAACACCAAACCAGTATTAAGTTAGTCTAATTAATATCAGGCAACTAGCAACACCAAGTATTGAACAAGGGCTCAGCTGGGTAGGTCCACAAATCCACCCAAAGTTCACTACTGCACAGATATTTACTTTCCTGTTTAAAGCGCTGTATACAAAATGAGCAGAAGAGAGAGAGAGAGAGAGAGAGAGAGAAATAAAATGAGATGTCAATACTTCACTCTAAAAGTTAGTGGATGTGTGGCAATCAACTAGCAGTAAACAGTTGTCAGCAAATTTTGTCCACAAAGCATCAATATAAAGTACTAAGCCAATTCAGACTGGAAACAATTACAGTCAGTCTCCAAACTCTCGATTTGAACAGGGAAGAATCCATCTGGGTCAAACCCGCAGAGCCGCCAGCTGCATGACCAAACCAAACCACTCTGCAAAGTCTCCTCTCTTCCAGTGATTGGACACAGCCGGTTTATGTAGGATAACAATCAAGACAATTTTAAACTATTTTAAACCACTTAATCAATAGTCAATTAGGCAATCGATTAGGATTAACAGTGCAGTGCAGCCCCTCTACACACCACACACAAGTGCAATCATACAGTATATTACCAACTAAACAAACTAAAATATAAATATGCATTATAAACATTACGAAGTTTAAATAGTGAAATTATGAACAAATACATATTTGTTGAAAACGCCACATACCAGAAACCACACCTGACTACAGTTTGTGTGTTTCCACAGAGCTGTTTAGCAACCCGATGGAGGACCTTATTCACCAAATCCATACTTAATTCTTTTTTTGACTTTGTTTTAGTTAATGTACTGTATGTATGATTGTATTTTCTTGTGTTTCTCCAGAGCTGTTTATCACACCCACTCTGACATTCACCCCTGTGAGTCCAGTGTGGAAGGGAGAGGCTGTGACTCTGCAGTGTGGGGCTCAGATAAATAAACAGGGCACACAGCTGCAGTACAGCTATATCAAAGACAATGGGGATCTGAGTGGAGCTCGATCACGGGATCAGCACTCAATCCCAGCGGCAGGGCTGAGAGACACAGGGAGCTACCAGTGTGAGGTGGAGGCAGCAGGGACGGGGGTGAAGAAAAGGAGTGATTCTGTGAGGCTTTCTCTGAAAGGTGAGTCATTTTAGACAGCAGAGGGGTTAAAGATTTATAATGAAAAAAAATGATGGGTGTCACTGTGGTTCAGATTTAACATATTCAGATTTTACTTCCTCTTTTATTGCAACCTGAATATGCATTTGTTTTAGTTTAATGCCATTGCTGGTGTAAAATTGTAATGCTGCCCACTGACATTATTAGTTGCTCTTGTAAACAGTGGCTGCTGGTGACCTCTGAGTCAGGGGAGGCACAAGTACAGGGGAGGCACAAGTACAGGGGAGGCACAAGTACAGGGGAGGCACAAGTACAGGGGAGGCACAAGTACAGGGGAGGCACAAGTACAGGGGAGGCACAAATACAGGGGAGGCACAAGTACAGGGGAGGGGGGATTTTAAAACTTCTTTTCACATAATGTGCAATGTATCTATTGTTTCCCCTTACCCAAAGGTCATCAGTAATCTCTTGTTCAGTATTATTAGCCTTACAGAAATTGAGATTTTTAATGTGATTTCTAACATGATTTTCAGCTTTATTAACAAATTAACATTGACAGGGAGTCAAAGTAAAAACACATTCATAAATAAGTTAGGGCCCAATGAAATCACTTTTATTATTTTCTGATTTCAGTTTTTACCGTTGTAAAAAATGTAATTAAGTTGATTTAATTGAACTTATGTACACCGCAGGCGCAGCGAACAACACAAAAGTGTAACTCTAGTACAGGCTTCTGTTTCTCCCATTCGGTTTGAGTTACTCTGCATTTGAGTAAGAGTCCGTTTTTTATTGAATTGTATTGAAAAAAGATATTATTAACTTTAAAAACGGGTTGTATAAGTTAAAGAAACACTTTTTTTTTTTCAATACAACAAAACAAATTATTGTTTTTTGTTTCTCTGTATTTGTCATCAGTCATTACAGAAAAAAAAACTTGAGCTTAGGTTTTACCACTAATGGTATTTAATTTTATTGAAAATGATTATATTATAATGGTATAATATATATAATATATTATATATATATATATATATACTGTATATATATATATTATATATATATATATATATATATATATATATATATATATATATATATATATATATATATATATATATATATATAAACACGGCTTGGAAAAATAACAACCTCTGATTGGTTAAACAGCATCACATGACCGTGTGTATATATAGCGTATAGCACAGCTTGCATACTAATGAGCCGCTTCACACTGAATAAATCACTACGCAGCACTGCATTCTAAATTCCATGACAAACTGACATTTTATTTGTTATTAGTTACAAAACCACAGCCAAAAATGAGTGGCATTTCACCTATTTCCTTTAATATATTTAGGGATGAAACTCCACATAACTGGTACAACACCAGCTTTCTGAGTGAAGACAGCAGTGTACCTGAAAAAAAAATAAAAAATAAAACAAGTGCACCAGCAAGAGTAGACACATAACAATAGATAAGAACCACCTAAATGAAATAGAAGAAAACAAAGATTGAAAAAACACATCCAAAAAAAATACAGCATGGGCTGGTTAATGTACTTAAAGAAAAAATATGGACATTCAAGCAGTTTAAACCAATTCGGGGCGTGAGGTTCCGATGATATGTACCACTTCTCGGGTGGTTAAAGTTATCACCACCCCAGGCGTGATATCTATCATGGGACCCACACGGCCCGTCGTGGTTTATACCTTACATGAATATATGTGTGTGTGTGTGTGTGTCTGTATGTGTTTATATATATATATATATATATATATATATATATATATAATTATATATATTTAAATTGACATCGGCAAGACGAATTAGAGAAATAAGTAATGAAATAGAGATAGTAATAAATTACATAAATTGCATGTTCCCTCCATCAGAAATGAGACAGTTGCTTCGTAAAGTAGACAACCTTGAGAACAAAACTCTAGAACATTTGAACAACAAAAAGATAATGAAATTACACAAATTAATAGGTCAACCGGGATTACAAAATAGAATAGGTCTAGAAAAAATTAAAATTTCAAATCATAACAAATCAGAGAATAAGGAAAACACTGCTGAAACACTTTGGAATAGAATGCTTGAGCAATGCGAGTGTAAGATTTTATGACGACTACAACATAGTTCAAATAGAGAAGGACGGGAACTGTTTCTTTTGATGTTTAGGTGTAGTTTTATACGGTTCACAAAATGACCATCGAACAATTAGACATAATGTAATAGAACTAATGGAAAGCAATATAAAACAATATGAAATGTACATCGACTCAGTGACCCATATTGAAAAAATGAAATTAAGTGACAGAAGTTATGGCAGCTGTAGACCTCCTAAATATGCCCATACACGTATACATAGACTTAAAGAATAAGGACTGTTTTAAATACGAAGGCACAATAGAATATATTAAAAAAATAAGAACGATCCAATTAATCTTTTATACAACAATAACCATTTCTCAGTTATTGTATTTAAAGACAATGAAACCGGAAGAAAATCTAAATACTGTGGCATAATTAAGAAAGATAATCAAAATAAATCTAAAACAGTAAAAATAAACCAGGTTAAAGTAAATAATAAAATTCAAAATAGCGAGTTAAACATGAATAGGACAGAGAATTCAAAACAGAAAGATAGGAGACCCAAAAATAGACATGGTACCAAATACACAAAAGAGAAGACAGAAGACATAGTATTCAATTTATCAAGTAGAACTTTAACCACATCCCAAAAAGCGGTACTGAGTAAAGGACTTAAGTTTATACTGACTAAAAGATACATCGATAAAGATAAACTGGCCACTGAATTAAAGGAGTGGGAGAGACACATGAGATTAGCAGAATATTTTTTCAATGAAAATATCTCGGATTCAGAGGGTAATTATGAACATGGGATTAAGGTTAATAGTACAAGCACATGGACTCCTCCGGATGGAAGAGATAAATGGTTAGATATGTATATTGAAGTAGTTAAACAAGAAATAATAGTAGGACTAAAGAAAAGATGTAAACTTAATTTAACCAATATTGAAGAACAAGCTATGACTGAGTTGTTAAATGATGATGATATAATGATAAGACCAGCAGATAAAGGCTCAGGAATAGTGATAATGAACACAGATGACTATATGAAATCTGTAGAATGTGAATTAAATAATACATATACATATGAAGAAGTTAAAATCAATAAGATCAATAAATCTGTAAAAGAGGTTAAAGAAATTGCGGAGAGACTAAACAATAAAGGCATTATATCAAAAGAATTAAAAAAATACATGCAGCCACATAATGCAAGAACAGGCCTAGCAAGAGGAAATCCTAAAATGCACAAAGAAAATCACCCCATGCGATATGATAGTCAGCACGATTGATAATCCAACACACATAATAGCTGAAAAACCAGAAAAACCAGAAAAACAACTTAGGTCGCACGTTGAGAAATTACCAAGCTATGTTAAGGATACAACACAATTTTTAAAAAGACTTGAATCAATAAAACACAACCTTCCAGAGAATACAATTTTATTTTGCATGGATGTAAAATCCTTGTACCCAAGTGTCCCTCGTAAAGAAACTTTAGAAGCTTGTCAAAAAGCACTAGATAATAGACTAGTTATTTTACATTTGTTGATAAGAATTACAAACAAAACGATGGTACCGCAATAGGATCTAAATTAGGAATGCATTTTGCCAGTACATACATGGGGAAATGGGAAGAACAATTACTTAGAAAATCGGAAAGAGAACCTTTAGAATACATTCGGTTTGTAGATGATATTTTTGGGGTTTGGACACATGGAGAAGAATCTCTTTTCCAGTTTCATAAAATGGCAAATGAAATACACAGTAATATTAAGGTGGACCTTCGATGGACAAGGAAAGAAATAGAATTTTTAGATACCATAGTGAAACTTGAAGAAGGTTTAATTGAGACGGACCTCTTCTGTAAACCTACTGACATGCACCAGTATTTACACATGTCCTCTGCACATCCGATACACACTAAAAGGGCAATCCCAAAGGGTCTAGGAATAAGAATACGAAGAATACGCTCAAAAGAAAGTGACTATGTAAAACAAAGAAATGTATTTAAAACAAATCTTAAAAAAAGAGGATACAAAGAAAGAATTATAGAGACGGAGTTAAGAAAAGTGGATAAACTAAAAAGAGATGATCTACTAGATTATAAAAATAGAGATAAAAAGGTCAAAAGAGTCCCATTAGTAATGACTTACTCTAAACTTTTGCCCAATATTTCTAAAATAGTTTGGAAACACTTGCGGATTCTACATAATTCAGAAAAATTAAAAAAAGTATTTCTTAAGGCCCCATTTGTAGCATTCAAAAGAGAAGCTAATTTAGGTGATATTTTAGTTCACAGTAAACATAAAAGAATAATTGACAAAATAGGTTCTACGAACATGTGCACTAGTAGATGTAAAGTGTGTAAATACATAGACAAAAGTAAAAATATAATTAAACACCACATATCCACTAAAAACTAATACCTACTGTAAAAATAGCAATGCTGTTTATGGAATAGCCTGTGAAAAATGTGATGAAATCAAATATGTTGGAGAGACTGGAACTACTTTATATAAAAGAATTCAGAACCACCTGATGCGCTGGGGAGGCCAAATCTAGACTGATCCTCAGAGCCAGCATTGCATGATATAATAAAAATATAAGTTTATATAAAGTAGTGTTAATTAGAATTAATACAGTTTCAAAGATAGAAGTAAAAATGATGTCACAATATATAGAACACCATTACATCATATAAGAATAAATCATGGATTTGAATGTAAACAATAACAAGTAGTTGTCATGCCGTCAAAAACCTATAAATACCTCCAATGTTTTGATTCAAACACAGGCTCCCTTGAGAAAGATATGTACAACATATCGAAACGTTGGGCAGCTGGCTCTTTGAGCTAATATATATATATATATATATATATATATATATATATATATATATATATATATATATATATATATATAAATGTATGTATTTGTTAAGTTGAGGAGCTCTGCCTCCCTTGCCTCCTCTAAGGAGCCTCCACTGTTATGTGTTATTCAGTGGTTACTGCAATAACTTCAGAAATAAATAAAACAAACTGGCATACAACAAAAGTCTGGAACTCTTTTGAAAAGCTGTTGGATTTAAAATTTCTAGGTGGGTCAGGTTTTATAATTAAAAAAACAGCTGTTGTCAGCTAGTTTTTATTTGATTTAAGTGTTGCTACTGATGCTCTGAAAGGGAAAGGTGCACACTAATTATATAATCTTTATATTTCTCCAGAGCTGCCCCAGACTACACTCACCCTGGAGCCTCCATTCCCAGAGATATTCACCGGGGAGACAGTCACTCTGAGGTGTGGGGTTGAGGGGGGTTCTGCTGGCTGGAAATATCTCTGGTACAAAGACAGTGAGGACACTCCAGTGCCCCAGACTGCTGGACGCAGTATAACTGATGACAGCTACACAATCACTGCAGCTGCTGTATCTGACCAGGGCCAGTACTGGTGTCGAGGACAAAGAGGAGATCAGCCACTCTACTCACAGCGCAGCGATCCTGTGAAATTAAACATAACTGGTGAGTTTACTCAGCTTAATGCAGACTCTTCATAGACAGTTACACTGACCATATGAGTTATTTTTTCATATTTTAAAAGGCAGTTATACATTTTTGTAATGATTTTATTAACCCAGATTAATGCAGAGCAATGGAGTTGAAATAGGAAGCATTCTGTTTAATTAAATTAATTGCAGTAAAATCTGTTATTATTATTATTAGTTTATTTAGCAGACGCCTTTATCCAAGGTGACTTACAGAGACTAGGGTGTGTGAACTATGCATCAGCTGCAGAGTCACTTACAATTACGTCTCACCCGAAAGACGGAGCACAGGGAGGTTAAGTGACTTGCTCAGGGCCACACAATGAGTCAGTGGCTGAGGTGGGATTTGAACCGGGGACCTCCTGGTTACAAGCCCTTTTCTTTAACCACTGGACCACACAATGCGTTAAAGCTCTTGAGTTAAAGCTTTTTGAATAGGTTGTATTAATGTACATCCTTTGGTTTACCCAAAGATATATTCAGATATATTCTATCTGATCTATGTAATCTGGTTTGTAAAATAGCGAACAATAACAAAGTCAAGACATTGATTTGGTCTGAAAGTGAGATAAAAACATCAAAAGGGCAATACCAGCGAGGTGTAAAGAAAAAGACACACGACTCAGCTATTACACCAAAAAACACTATATACATGATGTAATACAAGGTGTATAGCTGAGATAAAAAGAGAGGGGGATTGGAGAGAGAGCAATACTGTATACAGAGGAGAGAGAGAGAGAGAGAAAGTGAGATCTGTACAGAGGGAGAGTGAGCGGGAGATAAATACAGAGGTCTAAACAGAGAGGGAGAGATAGAGATGGATTGTAAAATCCATACAGAGGGGGATGAGACAAATAGAGAGTCAGACAGATCTATACAACAAGCTAAGCTCTACGGGGGTGGGTGAGAGAGAGAAAGATAAAGTGTGATCTACAGTATATATATAAGGGAGTGTGGCAGGGTGAAAAGACCTGCCAGGGTAATGGGGGGGTGGGGTGGGGGGGGGGGGGGGGGTAGGGGGTATTGGGTTGGCAGGGAAGGAGTTAAATTCCTCCCTGCCAGAACACACATGTGGGAATGTGGCTGTAGCCGTAAATTGATTGATTAGTCAGTCACGGGTGCGTGGGTGAAAGTGGCCAATGATCATTTTGACTGAAACTCCTGGGGCAAATTCCTACTTGGTTTGCTTGAAGGAGTTGTACACAACAAGCTTCAATATGAAAGCTGAAAGTTAATTTTAATTAAGATTTTAATGAAAAAAACATTTCTAAAGTAAAAATGGGATTCTGGACGGAGCACTTTCACTGATGCAGGTGTATAAAAACGGTAATCACAGGTAAGGTTAGAATTAATTAATCAATCAATCAATCAATCCATTTTATTTTTATATAGCGCCTTTCACGACAGGTCGCCACAAAGCGCTTTACAAGGATATAGAAACAATACCTATTACAACAACAACAACAAGCAGTAAAAAAGGAACAGAATAAAAACAAAACAGTAAAATATGTAAAAAAAAATGAAAAAAAAAAGTTAGGATATATAAGGGTAAAAAAGTTAGGATATATAAGGGTAAAAAAGTTAGGATATATAAGCTACATTATACAATGTGTTTTAATCTAGTTTTGAAAAGAGCAGCAGTGGGATCAATATGGAGACAGGAGAATATCAGCTCATGTAGATGAGAATGCCAAGCTATAAAAATGTTTTTTTAGGCTAGATTTGAAAGCATCGGCTGAAGGGGCTTCTCTAATTGTGATGGGCAATTTGTTCCATAATTTAAGTGCCATATAACTAAAAGATCTACCACCTGAGGTTTTGTTTCTGAATTATAGGTACAGACAGTAACCCAGCATCCAGTGATCAGAGCGGGCGATTAGGGACATAGGGTTTCATAAGAAAGTTACAAACGAGAGGAGGACATTCGGCCCATCTTGCTCGTTTGGTTGTTAGTAGCTTATTGATCCCAGAATCTCATCAAGCAGCTTCTTGAAGGATCCCAGGGTGTCAGCTTCAACAACATTACTGGGGAGTTGGTTCCAGACTCCCACAGTTCTCTGTGTAAAAAAGTGCCTCTTATTCGGTATGGAGGAGCAAGACCATTTAAAGCCTTATAAGTTAACAGCAACACCGTAAAATCTATTCTAAAACTAACAGGGAGCCAATGCAAGGATGCCAGCACGGGGGTGATATGCTCTCGCCTCTTGACCAGAGTTAAAATTCTAGCAGCAGCATTTTGTACAAGTTGGAGGTGAGAAATAATGTTGTGGCTAGTCCCAATAAAAAGACCATTGTAATAATCAACCTTAGAAGATATAAAAGCATGCATTAATCTCAATGAGTGCTTCGAAAGAGAGGTCTGTATCAAATATATAATATAGTTTTTTACATCTGCCCTAAAATCTGTACAGTCCATCAAATAAAACAAACCAAATGTGTATTCTTATTAGGTCCCAGTATCATGACTTCTGTTTTGTCTGAATTTAACATTAAAAAGTTTTTAAACATCCAGTTCTTGATGTCAGCAAGACAGATATTCAAAATGTTAGCAGCAGATACACACAGCCCTGTCTGAGGGACAAGTAAACCTGAGTATCATCAGCAGAACAGTGGAAACTAACGTCATGTCTACGAATAAGGTCACCCAAGAGAAAATGAGAGTGAAAGAGAGAAAGTGGATGAGGATGGAGAGATGGTGAGAGTGTAGTGGTGGTGATGCAGGTGTGTTTGTGTAAAACTGTCAGTTCCCTCCAGTCAGTGGTCAATCCTGACCCGTCTCTCAGCCCTGCTGATCTGAACTCTTTCTGTCTTTTCAGATCGATGGGTGATCCTGCAGACTCCTCAATCCTGACCCGTCTCTCAGCCCTGCTGATCTGAACTCTTTCTGTCTTTTCAGATCAATGGGTGATCCTGCAGACTCCCCTCCAGCCTGTGATTGAGGGAGACTGTCTGACTCTGAGGTGTCGTGTCCGCACAAATTATACGTTTACCAGGATTGTCTTTTTTAAAGATAATGAAGAGATTCAGTCCCAGAATAACACAGAGCTGAGTGTGGATCGTGTTTCAAAGAGTGACGAGGGGTCCTACAAGTGCAGAGCGATGTGGAACTCCTCAACTTACTCTGGTGACTCTGCAGAGGTGCGGGTGTCAGTGAGAGGTAGGTTCACTCGAACATCACCCCTTCTCTGTCTGTAATGTCTCTCTGCTACATTAATATTGGAGTCCAGGTCAACTGTATTTAGTGTATTACTAATTTATGGTACTAAAGCAACAGGGCCCCTATCAAGGGCAGAGCTTTCTGATATTGTGTTCTGCCAAGATGTCTTGAATTTGTACAAATCCACAGGAGGCCATACCAGATATAGCAATAAAGAGGCTCTGGATGGATATCAATTATTAAAGTAAATGTTGGTAGGTATGAAAGTTCCCTCATGTTTTGCTTGCCTTTGTTTTGTGGTCGTTTCACACTTTCTTGGATGTACTGTTTAGTTTCTTTTTGCCCATTTGAACATCTTACTGCAGGTATTTATTTTTTTATTTTTTTATCAGAAGTTGTCCCCTGAAGAAACTTTGTTTTTCTCAGAGAGGAGCACGTTCTGTGCAGACTAGAGTCCGGTGCTGAGCTCTGCAAGACCACAAGCAGTCTGACAAAACAATACAAGCACTGCTAAATCACAATGCAGAATCATTTGTTTCAAGTTTTATTTTATAAATAATGGTATCGTATTTTTTGCCTATGTTGTGACGGATTGCCTTCTTTGCCACAGGTGTTCCTTCTTAAAATATACACTTGACAACCAGGATGTGAGAAAACGCTGTAGCGAGTGTTTATTATTTACAAAAGAAAAATAAAGAAAACAAAACCTAACCCGATCTCAGGTCCTATCTAAACAGATGCTTTACCTAACTAATAGCGAAGCAGGCTAATCCTGTTACCTCGTCTCCAAAACCAAATCACAGTCCAAATCACAGTCCAAATACCTTTTCCAATAGTTTGTTGTCCAGTTTCACAGTAATAATAATAATAATAATAATAATAATAATAATAATAATAATAATAATAAATAATAATACTAATAATAGTAATCCAGCTCCCGAACGTCACTTTCCAGCTCCCGAACCAAACCCTCACAGACATTTTAAATGGTAACCAATTACATTGTTAAACAATTGACAAATCATTAAATGAATAATTAATTTGAACTGGAGCCAACCCTGACTCCAGTAGCTTCCACCTGGTCCTAGCGCCCCCCGTGTATTGTCTCTACACAATAGTAAGTATTTATTTTAAACCAAACTTATTTATTTTTACTTTCCCTTATTTAACACACAGTTATTATTTACAAAATGTATTGTTTAACCCGACTTCATTTTTGATCCCAAACTCTTTACATTATTTTCTTTGTTTACCATCCAGTTGGTTTACGTTGTCTTTTCACCTTTTCCTCGTTTTCTTTAACCAATCCCTCACAATATATTGTGCAACTTTATGGTCATTAATATAAAATATATATATAAATATTTACACTTGCAAGTTGAATACAGTAATTACATGTCTCTGCTTTTGTAATAAATGTCCAGAGTAGATTGCTTCAGCTTTTTCGTGCTTTTCTCAATGCATGCTGTTTCAATCTTGTTAACCAGTTCCAGGTAATGACTGTGTGAATTTGTGATTGCCTTTCTGAACTCATCCAGTGAAGGGGTAACTGGTTCTGTGCCTTCTACGTCCTCATCACCAGAAATGTCCTCATCCTGTCCCCGTCACTGTCAATGTCACTGGTTCAATAATGTCCTCATCACTCATAGTTGCTCATGAAGAGGCTTGGTTTTATTCAAATTCAATTTCCTCCAGTTTTGTTTATGATATTCCCAGTGTATCGCATTCCTCTCTAACAGACAGCATCTCATTCTCTTGACCACCATTTTCTGCACACCATCCAGCATGTTTAAAGTAGTTCACATGTTTCTGACATCTGCTCCCATGCACTGCGTGTGAATTGCATGGCTTGCAGAATGTCCACCTGGATTATGGTTGCTGCTGTCCATGCACTCATCTCTCTTAGTAGAAATGTTCTGTACCAGGATTTGAAGCATGAATAACCCCCTGGTCCATGGGCTGTAGTTCACTCGTTGCATTAGTGGGTAGAAAGTGCACAGTAACTGCTTTCAGGTCTGTGAAAGGGTAGTGTCACGGCCAAGGCTGGTTACCAGAGACCAAAAACTCAAGTTTAAGTGCTGATGCACACTTTTATTAGCAATACAGGAACAAAAAAATGAACAAAAGATTTAAACAAACACAAATCAGATTTGCACCCAAGCTGTGCTGTCCCGGTGCCCATGCCGAAAACACAACATGCTGCTCTCAGCCTTTCCCTTAAACTAACCCTTCCCAACAAAGGGGTTTTCCTTCCTTTATATACATGTGGCCATTCCCCAAATAGCACTCAATTATCTAATTAGAGAATGGCCACACCTGTCACTGTGGAGGGATATATTTAACCCCATCTCTGCCAAATGTGCATTTACACAACTAACACATCACACTATTTACCCGTCCGCCCTGCCACACACCTCTTCCCTTGTGCAAAACACACATGGCCACCACCGGCCACCTCCCTCCTTGATTAACTCCATCCCGCGTGGGTCGGAGGGAATGTTGGAGCTCAGCCAGCCCCAGTCAAGGACTAGATGGACAGGGCTGCCCTCACCAACCCAGACACCCTGTTGTCTGGTGCCAGCTGGCCCCAACATTGTCTCCTGGTCTTCTGTGGTGACCCTTGGCTTTTGTAAGGAGGTGCCCTATTAATCCCCTTTCTACCCCCTGAGCCTGGTGTTCCATTTGTCCCATCTCGGGGCTGCTCTCCAGAGAATAAAAGTGCTTCACTGTAGTCAAAATGCTCCATGTTGGTGATGTGTGTCTTACGCACAGTCAGTGGCTATGACACCGTGCCTCTTTCTATACAGGTAAGACTGTGGGCTCATATGTGGGATTACTCTTAGCACACAATGAACATTCAGTACATAATCTCTCTGTATGGCTGTTAAAGGCATGTATCTCATTGTTGTGACAGACAAACTATTCATTTGTGTATCTATAACCACAATGTCAGTCCTTAAGGCTGCACTGTCTATAGCTGGAAGAGGTTTCACCTGGTTTGACTCTCCACAGACCCTCTCACTGTGTTCTTGTTATCTTGTGTCAGAGCTGTTCTCCAGGGTGGCTCTGACAGCCTCTCCAGGAACCACAGTGAAGGAGGGAGAGGCTCTTAACTTGACTTGTGAGGCAGCAGTGAACAAAACCCCCCGCCCTGAACTCCACTACACCATTGTGAGAGACGGGGAGCCTGTGACTAACAGCACTGACTCTGCACTGTACAGCATAGCCAGCACTGAGAAGAGCCACACTGGGAGGTACACGTGTGCTGTGGAGTCACAGGGAGTGAAGAAGAGCAGCCAGGAGCTACACATTGAAGTGCAAAGTAAGATCAGAAACTTTTCATAACTGACTTGATGATTGAAAGTGATCTCATAGATTATAATAGGTATCATTATATTCCCAGTATAGAACCCTTAATAAACAGATCACAGAATTGCCAGCAATATCAACGCATTGGATTGGAAACAAATACACTGTACAGACACTGGTTCTACACTATATTCAGTAGGATATCTTACCCACTAATGTTTGTTTTACATTAGGTTTAATTACATTTAAAATAATTTTCCACTCTTTTGACAAACAATAAAATGAAAACATACTGATTTACCCAAATTAGTGTTAATTGAGTGATGGTTCAAATAAAATGCAGTTACAGCAGACAGCCATTGGAGTGACAAAGAGGCTGAAGTCTGTTCCTATACAGCGAGTGTGAGCAGGGTAATGTTCTTGAATCCCTATCAGCTCAGTCAAGGTGTATGGAAGTCACTCGCACACACTCATACTGTACCTTCCTTCCCCCAGCGTCCTGGCACAGCGCTGTTGCTATTGGCTACAGAGTGAGCTTCACTCTGATTCATTTCATTGTGTTCACTCTGCTGCTCCTTCAATACTGCAGGATCCAAGGTGAGACTCCCAGTCAGTGCACACATTTCACCTGGCCTGTCACAGCACACATGCAGGCTTCTTCCTGTGATTTCTACAGTGTGAACAGCACACCCCAGTCTTAGGGATAGTTCATTAAAAAAGAATGATTTCCTGATTAAATATACACAGCTAATTTACAGTGTCCAAAATAAACATTTAGCAAGTTTATATAAACACATATAACACAATTATAAGAAACAGCAGCAGTGTGGAGTAGTGGTTAGGGCAAACAGCAGCAGTGTGGAGTAGTGGTTAGGGCTCTGGACCCTTGACTGGAGGGTTGTGGGTTCAATCCCCAGTGGGGGACACTGCTGCTGTACCCTTGAGCAAGGTACTTTACCTAGATTGCTCCAGTAAAAACCCAACTGTATAAATGGGTTATTGTATGTAAAAAAAAATAAAATAATGTAATTGTATGTAAAAATAATGTGATATCTTGTAACAATTGTAAGTCGCCCTGGATAAGGGCGTCTGCTAAGAAATAAATAATAATAATAATAATAACAAACTGAAAACAATCTGCATGTTTGTTTTCCAGGTTCCCTGTGTATTGCTGGTGGTACATCACGGTAAGACAGTATTGACCAGTATGTGTACAGACAGGGGGCAGCACTCGCTATCTCTACCTGTCATCATCCTTTTCAGCACTGAAAATGGAGATGGAAACTTTCTGATTCACTCTTTAAGAATCCCTCTTGCAAACTCACCTTCACTTTGACCTGTGTCCTGAAATGCTGTATTGGGTTAATTTGGCTTTTTTGGTTTTCCAGATGATAAAGATTCATAATCATTATTCTTTGGTTCAAGTTCAATCCAGGGTATTTAAAAAAATAACCCTTTCATCAGTAATGTCACAAAGCTGCTGCCTCCACAGAGTGTCTTTACAGTTGATACACAGCTGCTCCTTACCCTGAAATGCACTCTGTGATTTCAATGAGACTTGATTACTCTGAAGCCTAGAAGTGTCTTCATCCTTTAAAGCTTCTGTTATTGCTGCAGTTAAACTCTGAACCCTCCTTGTGTGTCTCTGACATCTGTCTCAGGAAAACCTCGGATCAGGATCAGGAGCAGTCAGCAGAGAGGATTGAGCTCTGCAGCCGTGTGCAGCACACTGGAGTGTCGTACTGAAGATCAGCCTGAATGCAACAGTATTGCACTGTCCTGCTAGACCAGTCTGATGAGAATAGTATTGCACTGACCCATTGAAGATGTATCCATTGTTGGCTGTGCTCACTCATCTTTGTCTTGCTAAAGACCAGTCAGACTGCCATGTCTTAGGACTACTGCAAATATATTTTCAACTAGCTGTAGTTTACATAAAATTACCATAGACTGGAGTATTTTCTAAGAATGTATTGCTTATTGATTGATTATATTTTTTTGATTTAATTGATGGATTGCATTATTTAACGTTATGAAGTGCATTACTTAACAGTGTCTCTATTCATAAGCTATTCTGTAGTGAATAAACTGCTTTACTCTACTAGTGTTGTTTTATAGTATTATTATAATAGGGGTAGCTGCACCTCTTAATTGCAGTGATGGTATCCCCGAGGGTCTTACCTGGTAAAGGCACGGCTGCGTGGGGTGCAGGGTGACTCATACAACATGGTCTCCCAGTAAATGCCTCCCCTCCATTCTCAGCCACAGGGAGGTGCTGGGGTCCCTCAGCCAGCTCTCATACCTCTCCATCCTCTGCTCTAAAAAGAAAAATCTTCTTCAAAAATGTGTGTACCCCAGTACCTGTTCTGGCCTGAGTCCGTGGAGGCGCTGTATCCCACCCCGACACCACGTGTGACAGGACGGCTTGGCCGTGACGTCCCCGGACCAGGAGGTACGCACATCGCTACAAATGTGCACGCGCGCATGCACGCACGCACATTTTGCATGAGAGTATTTAATCTGCATGGCCGACAGCCAATTTATCAATAATCACCAGCTGCCGACCACGCATTCTCACAAGCTGCTAACATCGCCTCTGCCAGAACATAAGAACATAAGAAAGTTTACAAACGAGAGGAGGCCATTCAGCCCATCTTGCTCGTTTGGTTGTTAGTAGCTTATTGATCCCAGAATCTCATCAAGCAGCTTCTTGAAGGATCCCAGGGTGTCAGCTTCAACAACATTATTGGGGAGTTGGTTCCAGACCCTCACAATTCTCTGTGTAAAAAAGTGCCTCCTATTTTCTGATCTGAATGCCCCTTTATCTAATCTCCATTTGTGACCCCTGGTCCTTGTTTCTTGTTTCAGGTCAAAAAAGTCCCCTGGGTCGACATTGTCTATACCTTTTAGGATTTTGAATGTTTGAATCAGATCGCCACATAGTCTTCTTTGTTCAAGACTGAATAGATTCAATTCTTTTAGCCTGTCTACATACGACATGCCTTTTAAACCCGGGATAATTCTGGTTGCTCTTCTTTGCACTCTTTCTAGAGCAGCAATATCCTTTTTGTAACGAGGTGACCAGAACTGTACAATAATACATTACATTACATCACCTTCTCTCAAACCCCAAACAATACATTTCAAATCACTCAGTACATCCAACCCAACAATATATTTATCAGCAGGGCTTTGCAAAGCAAGTGAATCTGAATTACATAATACTTTATTAGGCATGCAGTTAGTACAGTGAAGGGAGTGGGTCTGTATGACGTGCCTGCGCTACTTGCTAGGAGTAATGCTGAACTTGCGGAAGTGCTGTGGCAGCGTAAGGGAGCATGGGCGGAACACGAGCATGACTGTGGGAGGGTTTCAAATATGGAAATACAGATTAAGGGCGGGGATCTGCATGCCCAGAGGCAGTACGGATATCCTAAGCCGAAGCAGCAGTGGGTGTGGTAGTAAAGTCACTACAGGAGTTTTAAGACATTGTGTTTCTTCAGTCAATTCACCCACATGGCCAGTAAAGAGTGGCCATCTCCCAAATTAATTAATTTGTTAGTAATCAGGAGATGGTCACTTGCATAATAGCCTGCAGCTCTCTGCACTCTGGGTGGGTTGTTCAGAGGAGAGAACTGAGCAAGGCAGAGAAGTTTAAAAGTAAAACTTGAAACTTTTATTTCGCTCTGTGAGCAAAGTGTTTTTTGGTACAACTTTTTATTTTATTTTTGTTTGTTAAAATATAACTGCACCGTACCTGCAGCGTCAGTGTTTTGTTCCTGCTTCTGGTCTGACGTCACCGTCTCAGCTACTGTCACATAGTGTATGTAATTTTACTTTGAAAAAGTGCTGTGCTCACTTAAAGAAATCTGAATGCTATGCTTTCAGATGGTCTTGTCACCTAGTGGGTGAAATTGTACACCTTCTGGGGCTTTCTCCCCCCCTCCATTGATAACCAATCAGCTGCTTCCCCCATTGACTGGCATGCCTTTCAGCCAATAACATGACCCAGAAGACACTGCTGAGGTGAAAGCACCCAGGAAGTGTAACTGAAACAAAAGTATGGCATGGAGACCTTTGCTTAACCTAATGCAGTACCAGATGTCACGTTAAAAAATTAAAAACACTTCAGCTAAAATGTTGTTCTTTCCAAACTACATATTTGTGACCTATGGATTTTATTTTATTTTTTTGTTCCAGAGGCAGATTTTGTCCCATGTTTCTGAATTATGTTTTCACACATCTAAGCCCCTTTTTAACAAGATTAAATTAAAATTGAACTTGTTTAATAACGGTAGGTCATGCACAGCGGTTCTAGTGTAATGACTTGTAATGCTTCATTTGATTTGAACACTATGTACCATTCACAACACCTTCAGAAATGCGCATCAGTGCAAAGCATGGGTCATTTAGCCAATATACAGCAGGTGCTACAACCACACCGTTCAGCTTCTTAATGAAGAAATGACACCTCTATTCAGAGAATCCATCTGTTAAAGTCTCTGTTGATGCAATGCAATTACAGAACTAGGAATCATTAGGATAAGCTACAAAGAACGATCAAAAACAGTAACTGAATATTTAGCATTAAGCAAACTGTCAGCATAGAACAAATTCATGCTTTGTAACCAAACTGAGCATTTACTGAGCTATCCGTGTCTCTGCTAAAATCCTGGCGAAGTTGATATTCTTAGCACTTTGTGGTAGCAAGAAAAAATTATAAAAAGGACACACAAGTAACTGCTTGCTTCTATTCACTCAGAATGTCAGCTGTCCCAGGTGATAAACAGCAAGAATAGATCAACCACCATTAACAACCCCTGACCTACACAAAAATGACAAAACACACTGGACAATTCTTGTTCCAAAAGAAAGATTTATTTTGTATTCTCCCCCCCCCCCCCCAATGCCCAGTGGCGTGGGGAGGACGGAGGGGTGTGCTCCCGGCTCCTTAGTTTAATCCTCCTCCTCCTCGTCGGCTCCTCCAGCTCCTCCCTGGCCCTTCTTGGCGTTCTTTCTCTTCACGCGGCCCGGTCTGCCGCCGCCGTACGGGGAGCGCAGGGAGAAGTCGATGTGCTTCTGGCTGTCCAAGCGCACCACGAAGGAGGGGATGTTCACCACCTGCTTACGAACGCTGGAGACGGAAGAGAGACAGACGCCAGGTTAGTGAACACAGGAGGAAGTGCCATCCTGTTCTAGTCTACTGGGCAGTTTGCACCAAGACAGCCACTATAGAATAGTTTAACCGATCAAATAAACCCCACACTGGAGAGGTCACTGCGCTGGACTTCCCAGATCCCTGCCATTGTAAATGCTCCGGCTAAAGGAACAGGAACTTTAAAGAACACCTTCTTGGCACCGATAGAGATTCGTTGACAACGGATACAGGACTGTTTTGTAACCTGATAACTAATCAAACTTATATTAAAAAGGTTTATGCAGTCTTTTCAAAAGCGACTTGTCATCACGCGAGTGTCTCGAGGCACACCGATTTGTTCATTAAATCTTTCCAGAAGCGCCACCATCATTGAATTATTCTGTATTCCGATTTCCACGAATGCACCTCATCGCTACAACATGGCCTGCGAACAAGCGGCCAAATGTATCGCTGTTTCTCTTGCTATAAAAAGCCGGAAATTGTTCAAGCTCTTGAAATCAACCTCAATTCAGACACAAGGTGCCGAGCAACTGGGTGTTTCCCGTTCCAGCGAGTTGCTTCACCATCCTGTTAATGTGCATGTCTTGTATATTGCTGCTGCATTTAACATGTGTAGGGGTGCCGTGTTAATTTAGTTTGACAGCTAGTTTATTAACGTTGGTTTGTCTGTTACTTGATTATCATTTGCTTCAGTTTATTTCATATGCTGACGCACGTGCATCATGACAAGGAATACATATTTATTGATTCATAGTGTCTGGTGGCCAATTCTGTCTTAAAAGAACACTTTGGCTTAAGAACACTTTGCTTGCTTCCTGAGGGGTGTTCTCTTAACTGGAGACTACTATACTACAACACATCTAGAGACTAACTTAAGGGTTACAGATGCTCAGTTGTAAAAAAAAAAAAAAAAAAACACCTTGTCAACTGGCTTCTGCCATCCCTGTACATTACCTCATATGATTTTGAAGAGGAATTGCTTCTTCTGATTGGCTGGAGCTGTGGTAGCCCCGCCCACATTCAGGTATTCACAAGGTATACGGCTTTTGATGGCCGAATTGACCTTGCTGAAATTGTTTAACCCCTTCTGCACCAAGGGGGTAGCTCAGCGAGCAGACAGGTTGTTACTGGTAGAAAGAATGAAAAACTATGAACTCACTAAAGTGAATACATGTACCAAAAGGGATCGTTGCTGTAGCACAGGGAACACACTCTGCACCAATGTGTGGCCGGCAAGGGGACAGAAGGCAACTGCAATCCTGCATTGCAAGTACTCTGCTACTGCACAGCACCATTCACCATGCTGAAGTAACTACACTGTGGGCAGCGCAGCGCGTGTATTGCTACCTGATGTGCCCCTGCCTAAATCAGTACTGCTGCAGCAAATGGACTGAGCAATGAAAGTTCTGTGTACGAGTGTGTCTTCTTGCCAGATGTGGCTCTCTTTAAATTAACACCGACACAGTGGATGGACTGTGCAGTAACAGCTCTGTGTGTGTGTGTACTCTAACCAGATGTGCCTCTGTCTGATACTACTGCTGTACAGTGGCTAGACTGTGGAATGAATGAATGAATGAATGAATGAATGAATGGACTGCTGTGCCGGTCTGATCAGTACTGCTGCAGTGTTTTGACAGTGCAGTGTCAGCTCTGGTTCAGTGCAGTGTGTTGCATGGTGGAAGCACTGTGCAGTGTCAGCTCTGGTTCAGTGCAGTGTGTTGCATGGTGGATGCACTGTGCAGTGTCAGCTCTGGTTCAGTGTAGTGTGTTGCATGGTGGATGCACTGTGCAGTGTCAGCTCTGGTTCAGTGCAGTGTGTTGCATGGTGGATGCACTGTGCAGTGTCAGCTCTGGTTCAGTGCAGTGTGTTGCATGGTGGATGCACTGTGCAGTGTCAGCTCTGGTTCAGTGCAGTGTGTTGCATGGTGGAAGCACTGTGCAGTGTCAGCTCTGGTTCAGTGCAGTGTGTTGCATGGTGGATGGAGTGTGCAGTGTCAGCTCTGGTTCAGTGCAGTGTGTTGCATGGTGGAAGCACTGTGCAGTGTCAGCTCTGGTTCAGTGCAGTGTGTTGCATGGTGGATGGAGTGTGCAGTGTCAGCTCTGGTTCAGTGCAGTGTGTTGCATGGTGGATGCACTGTGCAGTGTCAGCTCTGGTTCAGTGCAGTGTTGCTCTTACCGGATGTGCCTCTGTCTGATCAGCACTCTGGCGTGGTGGATGGACTTGGCGAGCCCCAGCTTGAAGACCTGTGTCTGCAGCCTCCTCTCCAGGAAGTCCTCCACCTTCAGGCCCAGGATGTAATCGAGCTTCATCTTGCCCTCGTCCAGCACACCGATACGCACCAGTCTACGCAGCAGAGCGTTGCCTGGAGACAGAGAGACCAGTCAATTCACAAATTCAACAACAAGTTACAATGCAAGCTGAAGTATTAGAAAAGCAGACATGTGAAAACGCATTTATAAGCCTTGCTTGGTACCCCTTTGATAAGCTAGAAGTCAGAAATTCAAGCATACCTTCGAACAGCCTCTTGGGGTCCTTCTCGTCGAGCGTGAGCAGGTCTCTGGCAGCCTTGCGGATCTTGGCCAGAGTGAACTTCACGCGCCACACTTCACGCTTGTTACGGAGACCGTACTCTCCTGCAGAGGGAAGCGGCACACACTGTGGTTTACACTACAGCTCATAATGAGGATTAGCAATACAACTCCGCCATAAAAAACTAAATGAAAAGCAAAGTCAAAAAGCCAGGCAGTATTCCAGGTTTAGACTGTTTAGTTTTTAAATAGTTAGATTTCGGGTTTAATTCCCTAAAACAAAGCTTTTCAATTAGAACGTAAAACATTTAAATATTGGGAATTTCTAACCAAATCATAAAAGCCCTCATCAGTGCTCTTAATTTAAGATACTACGTGATCAATGTGGACAAATCTAGGTGTGCAACATTTGTTTAAATGGAGAGGGGGTGGTTAAAACAGTTAGCATCCCTAATTCCAGATCTCCCAGGCCTCATTAACGAGGAATTCAAGTGACACCAGTTTGAGAGTCTGACAGGGTGTTTGTTTAATCATCAGCCTGGGAGACTAGTTATAAAGAACCAGCTGCTTCATCACATTACAAGATGATCAGGGTTTCTCACAAAGTGTTCCACCTGTACCATCAAAGCCAGAGAAGAATCAGGGGGATGAGATGACTGAACTTAGCAGGGTCACAGCACCAAGCACTGTGTTTCAGAAGTCTTGTTTAGGTAAGAGCCAGGCACTTAAAGCCAGACCAAGTCTACATCCCAACTCCCACTTGACCGTTCAGGTTTGCTCAAGGCAGCTACAAAGGGGAGGGATCAGCTTACAGAGCAGGTGTTTGATGGCACACTCCTGATCACTCAGATGGCAAGTTCTGAAGCACAAGCCCAGTGCACGTTTCTAACCCTGGGGACTAACCGATGAGTTTGAGCTCCTGGTCGAGGCGCGACTTCTCGAAGGGGCGTCTCGGGGTGACGTAGGTCTTGCGACAAACCCAGCTCCTGGCAACGGGCATGGCGAGTTAGGGGTGCCTGCGGAGGAAGAGAAAGCACACGGTCACACACATGTCCACCAGTCACAGACCAACACACAATCCTCTTGAATGCAGAGCACACGGCACAATCATACACAGGTTTACACGTTTCAAAGGTTTACACCCAACTATACAAGACTAATTAAACTGGACAGCAGCATCACCTCGGTTCTTTGTAGCAGCAGAACAAAAATAATTAGTGCTCAAGTTAAAGGCCAGGTTTGTGTTTGCACACAAGTCACTGTACAGTGCCTTTCATGCAGCATCAATTCTTCCAAGTATTTTGAAGAATTTAGTGCCCAAGACAAAACATAATAAAAGTAATCCATTTAAAACCGCTGATCCAGTTTGGCTATAACTTACATTTTTTAAATTAGACAATCCATAATTCACACAATTATTAATTTACCATTCAAGTTCAGAAGCTACAGAGCAAAAGTTAAAAGGAGTGCCTCAAACCTACAAGGTGTGTCCGATACAGTGCACCAGGCCTAAACCTAGACTACAGTACAAACAGACCACAGCTGCAATCTAAGAGAATTGTGAGATGAGAAGCCAGAGTCTCCCAGGCCTCATTAACGAGGAATTCAAGCGACACCAGTGTGAGAGTCTGACAGGGTGTTTGTGTAATCATCAGCCTGGGAGGCTACAACAGTGTGGCACAAGTTCTATATGCAGCCATTTGCATGCTACCCTATATGACAGCAATAGCTCTTCAGTGCTGTGGAACTCATGTGAAACACTGCAGGCACTGGGACTGCAATGCAAAATAATAATAATAATAATAATAATAATAATAACAACATTATGGCCCAAACCACTACATCATATACTTGTTATGGTCATATCCGATCTGCTACACGGCTGGTGATGTAGCGGTAATATTTTACGACATGGGCAGTTTGAGGACGTTTCATATTAACTTTAGATTTTAATTCAGTTATTTACAACTTGGCATATTGCAAAACTGATGCCTTCAAATAGACTAAAAAAAAAAAAACAATTTATAGACCGGCATTCTTATCTAGACGAGTTCACATTCTCTTGTCTTAACTAGATTAATCACATTTTTATAATACAACTTATATATCCTTTTTTTACCGTTTTGGTTTTATTCGGTTCATTTTATTACTGTTTAGTTTTGTAATGCGTATTGTTTTTATTCTTGTGAAGCGCTTTGTCATGAAAGGCGTTATATAAATAATTGATCAAGTTACAAAAAAAATAACTGTAGCAGTTGCATGACGTATTACAAATTCTATAGTCAAACGATGCCCCATCTACAATATAGAACTATACTTCAATTTTAAAAAGCTGACATTTTCAACGCTGCCTCCTTGTAAAATAGTTTCATTTTATCGCATATTAAAAATCGTTACAACCATTTTGTTTGTAATCGCCTTTAGTACGCTTTCGCGCGTGGAACCACATGTAAAGAGATCACGTGTTTTAATAAATCCCGTTTATATACGATACAAAACCGTCACAAACGTTTTATTTTTTGTATTTGTAGTTTAAATGAAGCAATTGTATTGTATTTAAAACAGAACTACGTTTTGCATCCCTAGTATGTACTAGACAGCGTGGTGGCTGATGTTGGGCCGACACGCATACAAAACAATTAAAAAGACAGAAAATAACACTTTAAAAGTTTACAAGCTCAACATTTAACACCGCATTGAGAAAGAAGCATGTCTTAACGGTCGGTATCATGCGTCTTCTGTTTATTAAATACAGTTTTAAAACACTTTCACAGTTTAAAAAAAATAACACTGCTCCAGCAGCCACCATTACCTGCTTCTCAGGCTATCACGACAGAAAAGAGGACGGCCCGTCTGTCACCAGCGTATTTATAGTGGCATGGAAACTACACTTCCCAGAGCGCTTTGCGTGTTATTCACAGCCGAAAGAACAGACGTGTTCGCGTTGCTACTTGGGAGTAGTAGTTTTTAATCTCACGCCATTTGTTTAAATAACTTTATTTACAATGCATGCACGTACAAAAAGGCTTGCTTGTATTCTAAAGCTAAGGCGTCGCTTGTAGCGGGCACGAGCGATTTACAAAATTGAAACTTGCATGCCACTGCATGTCACGCTGTGATTGAAATCGAATCGAATCGAATAAAATACGAATGTTCCAGCGACGACTTGCAAACTTCTTAAAGCTCTAGAAGTAAAACATATTAAAACATTTTATACATATTACAAACACGTGGTGATAAATTGCAACCATAATTCGTGTTTCATATTTTCAATTTACGTTCATAAAAAAACGATTGTATTTAAATGACACATGTCCGCAGAATAGCCACGTTTTCGCAATGTCTTTCCCCCTGTTCCACTGGTCCGTGTACATTAACTACATCTCCCGTGATGCCATGGGTCAAGATCCCCACAGGAAAGAATAAACACGGCCTCGCAATGCCTATCGGGAGTTGACGTTCTTTTTTAACGCGTTGCTTAATAAAGGGAGTTCCACGATTGAGAAATGCTTCACAGAGGTTAATGCTCTTATTAGTGTTTGCTTATAACGCAGTGGTATCTTTATAACTGCTGCCACTTGTGCTGTAAGCGTGTTTTAATCCAAGATACTACACAAGGTAAAATTAATTGACTTTATTTTTTTCATTATAAATAAAATGAGCTACTTAAATAACCAAATACCTTACCTAAAAATCGTGCAAATCAAATCGTGCTCCTTAAAATTTAAACGCAATAGTATTATTTAGAATCTTTAATAATAATAATAATAATAATAATAATAATAATAATAATAATAATAATAATAATAATAATAACAACTGTTTAAATTAATTATTAAAGTCACAGATCCACCGTTTTTATTTTCCCATCGGATGTATTTGGAAGGCAACACCCAGCCGTCCCCTGTTGACTTACATTTTAACATCCAATCAAATAGCAGTATATAATTAAAGGGATAGGACACATTTTTACAATAACCAATCAGAAGAAGTCAGTGCTCCGCCGTCAGGAGTCCGGGTGGGAGTGCCAACAAGGAAGTATCGATGAGTAGTTTAGAGATTCTCTGATCCTCGGGAGCATCAGAAAGGTCGGTGTTTATTATATTTTAAATGTAAACATTTAGATGAATGAAATAAACCGGAGTAGCTTTATTCTGTTGCCCCCACATACTCATACAAATAATGTTTTTTAAATTCATATTAAAAGACTGCCCGAATGCAGCCCTTTTAAACGCGATAATAACTGTTTGTTTTTCCATAACCTAAATCAGATAAGATAAGCATTGAAATTCAAATGGCTAGCAGTAGTCGTTTTAAATGAATAAATACATGCTGTCATTTTCAAAGCATTAGTTGCATTCTGATCCTGCATTTTTATTCATATTTAAAAAAATAAAATAATCTGTTCATATTTATGTTTAATGCGTTTCAATTGTAGCTCCAGCAGTATATCGTAGTTACTTGTTGGTTGTAATTTGCATATTGTGCCTGATCTGCCTGTTATTTCATTTGCACGTGTTGATATTATTACAGATATGATTAACGAGGTAATTCTTGTACTGTACAGTATACTATTCTCTGCACAGATTATAGTCTAGGAAACCCAAATTGCAGATTCAATGTAATTCCAGATTCTAGTACATTCTTCTAGTGACAGGAAACTGCAGTTGTGATGTAATTCTAGAAAAAAAAAACTGTGATCTTAAACTGCGGTTACAATGTAATTCCAGTCCAGTCTAGTGATATTAAACTGCAGTTACAATGTAATTCCAGTCCAGTCTAGTGATATTAAACGGCAGTTACAATGTGATTCCAGTCCAGTCTAGTGATATTAAACTGCAGTTACAATGTAATTCCAGTCCAGTCCAGTCTAGTGATATTAAACTGCAGTTACAATGTAATTCCAGTCCAGTCTAGTGATATTAAACTGCAGTTACAATGTAATTCCAGTCCAGTCCAGTCTAGTGATATTAAACTGCAGTTACAATGTAATTCCAGTCCAGTCTAGTGATATTAAACTGCAGTTACAATGTAATTCCAGTCCAGTCCCGTCTAGTGATATTAAACTGCAGTTACAATGTAATTCCAGTCCAGTCTAGTGATATTAAACTGCAGTTACAATGTGATTCCAGTCCAGTCTAGTGATCTTAAACTGCGGTTACAATGTAATTCCAGTCCAGTCTAGTGATATTAAACTGCAGTTACAATGTAATTCCAGTCCAGTCTAGTGATATTAAACTGCAGTTACAATGTAATTCCAGTCCAGTCCAGTCTAGTGATATTAAACTGCAGTTACAATGTAATTCCAGTCCAGTCTAGTGATATTAAACTGCAGTTACAATGTAATTCCAGTCTAGTCTAGTCTAGTGATATTAAACTACAGTTACAATGTAATTCCAGTCCAGTCTAGTGATATTAAACTGCAGTTACAATGTAATTCCAGTCCAGTCTAGTGATATTAAACTGCAGTTACAATGTAATTCCAGTCCAGTCTAGTCTAGTGATATTAAACTGCAGTTACAATGTAATTCCAGTCCAGTCTAGTGATATTAAACTGCAGTTACAATGTAATTCCAGTCCAGTCTAGTGATCTTAAACTGCAGTTACAATGTAATTCCAGTCCAGTCTAGTCTAGTGATATTAAACTGCAGTTACAATGTAATTCCAGTCCAGTCTAGTGATATTAAACTGCAGTTACAATGTAATTCCAGTCCAGTCTAGTGATATTAAACTGCAGTTACAATGTAATTCCAGTCCAGTCTAGTGATCTTAAACTGCAGTTACAATGTAATTCCAGTCCAGTCTAGTCTAGTGATATTAAACTGCAGTTACAATGTAATTCCAGTCCAGTCTAGTGATATTAAACTGCAGTTACAATGTAATTCCAGTCCAGTCTAGTCTAGTGATATTAAACTGCAGTTACAATGTAATTCTAGCACAATGTAGTCTTGTGATCTGCAGTTACAATGTACTTTAGTGTAGACTCACAATGTCAGTTAGTGTTGAGTTTCTGATAGACCTGCATTCATAGACAGCGTTGCACTTTCCACTCAGCCACCACAACACAGGCACGGCTTAGAATCTCCTGGCTTTACCTTCCAGTTGATTATTATTATTATTATTATTTATTTCTTAGCAGACGCCCTTATCCAGGGCAACTTACAATTGTTACAAGATATCACATTATTTTACATACAATTACTTTATTTTTTACTGGAGCAATCTAGGTAAAGTACCTTGCTCAAGGGTACAGCAGCAGCATCCCTCACCTGGGATTGAACCCACGACCCTCCGGTCAAGAGTCCAGAGCCCTAACCACTACTCCACACTGCTGCCCATAGAATTGAAGGGCCTGGCCTGAGTGTCCCGCTTCTCTTTGTGTTCCCCTGTCCTGAGTGTCCCGCTTCTCTTTGTGTTCCCCTGTCCTGAGTGTCCCGCTTCTCTTTGTGTTCCTCTGCCCTGAGTGTCCCGCTTCTCTTTGTGTTCCCCTGCCCTGAGTGCCCCGCTTCTCTTTGTGTTCCCCTGTCCTGAGTGTCCCTCTTCTCTTTGTGTTCCCCTGCCTGCCCTGAGTGTCCCGCTTCTCTTTGTGTTCCTCTGCCCTGAGTGTCCCGCTTCTCTTTGTGTTCCCCTGTCCTGAGTGTCCCTCTTCTCTTTGTGTTCCCCTGCCCTGAGTGTCCCGCTTCTCTTTGTGTTCCTCTGCCCTGAGTGTCCCGCTTCTCTTTGTGTTCCCCTGTCCTGAGTGTCCCGCTTCTCTTTGTGTTCCCCTGCCCTGAGTGTCCCGCTTCTCTTTGTGTTCCCCTGTCCTGAGTGTCCCGCTTCTCTTTGTGTTCCTCTGCCCTGAGTGTCCCGCTTCTCTTTGTGTTCCCCTGCCCTGAGTGTCCCGCTTCTCTTTGTGTTCCCCTGCCCTGAGTGTCCCGCTTCTCTTTGTGTTCCCCTGCCCTGAGTGTCCCGCTTCTCTTTGTGTTCCCCTGTCCTGAGTGTCCCGCTTCTCTTTGTGTTCCCCTGCCCTGAGTGTCCCGCTTCTCTTTGTGTTCCTCTGCCCTGAGTGTCCCGCTTCTCTTTGTGTTCCTCTGCCCTGAGTGTCCCGCTTCTCTTTGTGTTCCCCTGCCCTGAGTGTCCCGCTTCTCTTTGTGTTCCCCTGCCCTGAGTGTCCCGCTTCTCTTTGTGTTCCCCTGCCCTGAGTGTCCCGCTTCTCTTTGTGTTCCCCAGCCTGCCCTGAGTGTCCCGCTTCTCTTTGTGTTCCCCTGCCCTGAGTGTCCCGCTTCTCTTTGTGTTCCCCTGCCCTGAGTGTCCCGCTTCTCTTTGTGTTCCCCTGTCCTGAGTGTCCCGCTTCTCTTTGTGTTCCCCAGGCTTGAGTGCCCCGCTTCTCTTTGTGTTCCCCTGTCCTGAGTGTCCCTCTTCTCTTTGTGTTCCCCTGCCTGCCCTGAGTGTCCCGCTTCTCTTTGTGTTCCCCTGCCCTGAGTGTCCCGCTTCTCTTTGTGTTCCCCTGTCCTGAGTGTCCCGCTTCTCTTTGTGTTCCCCTGCCCTGAGTGTCCCGCTTCTCTTTGTGTTCCCCTGTCCTGAGTGTCCCTCTTCTCTTTGGGTTCCCCTGCTCTGTGTCCCGCTTCTCTTTGTGTTCCCCAGCCTGCCTGAGTGTCCCGCTTCTCTTTGTGTTCCCCTGCCCTGAGTGTCCCGCTTCTCTTTGTGTTCCCCTGCTCTGAGTGTCCCGCTTCTCTTTGTGTTCCCCTGTCCTGAGTGTCCCGCTTCTCTTTGTGTTCCTCTGCCCTGAGTGCCCCTCTTCTCTTTGTGTTCCCCTGTCCTGAGTGTCCCGCTTCTCTTTGTGTTCCCCTGCTCTGAGTGCCCCGCTTCTCTTTGTGTTCCCCTGCCTGCCCTGAGTGTCCCGCTTCTCTTTGTGTTCCCCTGCCCTGAGTGTCCGGCTTCTCTTTGTGTTCCCCTGCCCTGAGTGTCCCGCTTCTCTTTGTGTTCCCCTGCCCTGAGTGTCCCGCTTCTCTTTGTGTTCCCCAGGCCTGAGTGTCCCGCTTCTCTTTGTGTTCCCCTGCCCTGAGTGTCCCGCTTCTCTTTGTGTTCCCCTGCCCTGAGTGTCCCGCTTCTCTTTGTGTTCCCCAGCCTGCCCTGAGTGTCCCGCTTCTCTTTGTGTTCCCCTGTCCTGAGTGTCCCGCTTCTCTTTGTGTTCCCCTGCCCTGAGTGTCCCGCTTCTCTTTGTGTTCCCCTGCCCTGAGTGTCCCGCTTCTCTTTGTGTTCCCCTGCCCTGAGTGTCCGGCTTCTCTTTGTGTTCCCCTGCCCTGAGTGCCCCGCTTCTCTTTGTGTTCCCCTGTCCTGAGTGTCCCTCTTCTCTTTGTGTTCCCCAGCCTGCCCTGAGTGTCCCGCTTCTCTTTGTGTTCCCCTGCCCTGAGTGTCCGGCTTCTCTTTGTGTTCCCCTGTCCTGAGTGTCCCGCTTCTCTTTGTGTTCCCCTGCCCTGAGTGTCCCGCTTCTCTTTGTGTTCCCCTGCCCTGAGTGTCCCGCTTCTCTTTGTGTTCCCCTGCCCTGAGTGTCCGGCTTCTCTTTGTGTTCCCCTGCCCTGAGTGCCCCGCTTCTCTTTGTGTTCCCCTGTCCTGAGTGTCCCGCTTCTCTTTGTGTTCCCCTGTCCTGAGTGTCCCTCTTCTCTTTGTGTTCCCCAGCCTGCCCTGAGTGTCCCGCTTCTCTTTGTGTTCCCCTGCCCTGAGTGTCCGGCTTCTCTTTGTGTTCCCCTGCCCTGAGTGCCCCCCTTCTCTTTGTGTTCCCCTGTCCTGAGTGTCCCGCTTCTCTTTGTGTTCCCCTGTCCTGAGTGTCCCTCTTCTCTTTGTGCTCCCCAGCCTGCCCTGAGTGTCCCGCTTCTCTTTGTGTTCCCCTGCCCTGAGTGTCCCGCTTCTCTTTGTGTTCCCCTGCCCTGAGTGTCCCGCTTCTCTTTGTGTTCCCCTGTCCTGAGTGTCCCGCTTCTCTTTGTGTTCCCCTGTCCTGAGTGTCCCGCTTCTCTTTGTGTTCCCCTGCCCTGAGTGTCCCGCTTCTCTTTGTGTTCCCCTGCCCTGAGTGCCCTGCTTCTCTTTGTGTTCCCCTGCCCTGAGTGTCCCGCTTCTCTTTGTGTTCCCCTGCCCTGAGTGTCCCTCTTCTCTTTGTGTTCCCCTGCCCTGAGTGTCCCGCTTCTCTTTGTGTTCCCCTGCCCTGAGTGTCCCGCTTCTCTTTGTGTTCCCCTGCCCTGAGTGTCCCGCTTCTCTTTGTGTTCCCCTGCCCTGAGTGTCCCGCTTCTCTTTGTGTTCCCCTGCCCTGAGTGCCCCTCTTCTCTTTGTGTTCCCCTGCTCTGAGTGTCCCGCTTCTCTTTGTGTTCCCCTGCCCTGAGTGTCCCGCTTCTCTTTGTGTTCCCCTGCCCTGAGTGTCCCGCTTCTCTTTGTGTTCCCCTGCCCTGAGTGTCCCGCTTCTCTTTGTGTTCCCCTGCCCTGAGTGTCCCGCTTCTCTTTGTGTTCCCCTGCCCTGAGTGTCCCGCTTCTCTTTGTGTTCCCCTGCCCTGAGTGTCCCTCTTCTCTTTGTGTTCCCCTGCCCTGAGTGTCCCGCTTCTCTTTGTGTTCCCCTGCCCTGAGTGTCCCGCTTCTCTTTGTGTTCCCCTGTCCTGAGTGTCCCGCTTCTCTTTGTCTTCCCCAGGCCTGAGTGTCCCGCTTTTCTTTGTCTTCCCCAGGCCTGGTGTTTGAAGCATGTCTCCGGAAGAGCTGACGTACCTGCTGGTTTTAGCCGTGTCCATTCCGGTGGGGTTCCTGTTCAAGCATTTCAGTAAGCATGCCAGCCAGCCATTTATAACTGTCTCACAATGCCAGCTTTACTCTAAATGAGATTTCAGGTGCAATGTTTCCTTCATCCTTCCATTGCCTAGCCTTCTGAGCTCTCTGATTCATCAGGAACTGGACCTTGTTGGCTTGCAAGTTCGTTTACATCACCTAAGGTATTTTTCACTAAAAGCTTCTTCCCGTCTCTAAGCGGCTCGCCTGGTAAAGGCATGACCGAACTGTTTGGAAAAGCCCAGAACAGAGAGAGCTGCACGAACCGATGTGAGCTCTTCAGTGAAACCAGGTGAGGAACGCTGGTGTCGATCAGGGTGATTTACCATTCAGAGTGAAACGAGTGTAGAAACAGCTGCCTGGGTTTGTGATGATCGCTGCTTTTCTCTCAGTGGAGAGCAGCGATCCACACAAGCAGAGGTCCCTTCTAATGATTCACTCTGAATGGTAAATTAGCCCGATCAACACTACTGACCCGAGCTCGGTCCGATCAGTTCAGTAACAGCTTTGTGCAGCTCTAGCCCAGAGCTTTGAATTTCTCCTGAACTTCCCCAGTGCAACCATTACGGCTCTTGAGTTCTCAGTGGCGTTGCTTTAGAAATCAATCCGATCCGATTCTGTCAGTTGTTCCTGTCTGATCAAACCAGCACAGGATGGATTGGACCAAACCTGGGGCCAGTTACAATTGCAATCACAGCAGAATTGTTTGCTGAAATTGCAATTGCAATTACAATTACAGTGCTGTGTTGTTCAATTACAATTACAGTGCTGTGTTGTTCAATTACAATTACAGTGCTGTGTTGTTCAATTACAATTACAGTGCTGTGTTGTTCAATTACAATTACAGTGCTGTGTTGTTCAATTACAATTACAGTGCTGTGTTGTTCAATTACAATTACAATGCTATCTTGTTCAATTACAATTACAGTTACAATTGTGCTGCAGTAATTACAATTGTAAAAAAAAAACTGTAATTGATCAATGATATACAACTACATATTAACATATGTTACTCTATTTATTCAAAATAACTCAGCAATAAATCACAGGTACAAATACAGACACATACTATATCATTAGCATTTTTTAAAAGCAAATGGGGGGTCACTAAAAGTGTTCGAAAATACCAGAATAATGATCGAATGACAAAAAACTGTAATTGATCAATGATGTGGTATAATGACAATATCAGTGACGCAGGTGTGTCAAGTTTCAACTACAGTGACATTGTAATGGCAATTAATGACGAGTTACACAAGTACAGCTGTAAGTGAGCCCAGCTCTGGACTGGACACTCAGTGACTCCGCAGAGCATCGTGGTGACACGCACTGCGTCAACACAGCAAAGTGCTTGAACACACCTGCAGTCACAATTGCAAAGCTGGTTCAGTGAGGGATGACAAAGGCTACGGAGCCACAGAAATTCACAAACCCCAATGAGAAATGATAAGCTCTGGCAACTCTGCTAAAGAGCTGGGCTTTTCAGAACAGTCAAAAGTGCTGACGCAGGTCGTAGGTCAGCCCTTAATAGCAGTAGCACCCGAGTCACTGCCCCCCTTTAAAGCAGAACAGACCGAAGCTTTAGAATCCATTCTCTTACCTCTTATTAGCAGGAGCAACTTTATCCCTGCCCTCCTTTAAAGCAGTGATCTCCAAATCAGACAGACCGCGTTCTGTGTTGTTCTCAATATTATCGAGCTGCCTTCATTTGATTTAAACCTCCCCTGTTGTAATAGCTCCTCCGGTGAAGCAGGGGGCAGCGCTGATCCTGGGCCTGGCTTTGACAGTTGCTACCTGTGGGATCCACACCCTGCATTCTCTCATCACAGTGCTAGGCACCTGGGGCATCATCACGTACAGCTGGAGGTGAGAGACGGGCAGTTCCGGTCTTTGCTGGTTTTTGTGGACGCTCCGCCTGCAGGGCTGTGACTTGCAGCAGCATCTTAAACACTTATTGGGCTGTCTGTGCTTGTGGATGTTTAGACACTCAATGTACCCCTCCCACCATTCTTCTTGTAAAGCAGAGCTGCACGAAAATTATTCGGATCAGTCTCTCCACAGGTGAGGGTCATTGGTGTCGATCGGGCTGATTTACCATTCAGAGTGAAGAAACTGCTGCTTGGGTTTGTGTGGATCGCTGTTCTCCACAGAGTACGAAAAGCAGCGATCATCACAAGCCCAAGCAGCAGTTTCTCCAGTCTTCACTCTGAATGGTGAATCATCCCGATCGACACCAGCGCCCCTCCCCTGAGTGTCAGCACCTGATTTCAGTGGAGAGCTCCCTCTGGAGAATCGTTGGTTTGTGCAGCACTATTGTGAAGCACTTTGTGTGCTGCGCTAAAACAACACACAAAAAAACCATGTCACTTTATCTCTCGTTAGTATAACGCATGCTTCAATATGGATAGAAAAACATGTCACCTTATCTCTCAAACGGCACCTCACTGTTAACATTAGATCTGCTGTTTTTGCTTTGACTTTACTAAAAGGTTATGTTGAGCAGCTGAAGTTAAAAAGCAAACTGATGCATGTAATTGACCGGTTGGTGTTGATGCAGGTGTCTGCTCTGCCGCATCGCGTGTGTCTGCTGCTGTGTATTTTTAAATGTTGGTTTAAATAAATAAGTTTCTTGTTCTTTAAACCCAGACTCCTATTTCTATTATGCAATACACAACAGTCTCTACGATAACCCCCCCCCTCTCTCTCTCTCTCCCTCTCTCAGGTTTGCCCCCTCCCTTGCTCTCTCCTGGTCGTTTCTCTACCTGCTGTTTTTCCGGCTGGTCACATGGTTTGGTCTGCCCGCCCCCACGCCGTTCACCAACGCAGTGCAGCTGCTGCTCACACTCAAGGTGAGAGACGGACGGCAGTGCGGATCAGAGCCCTCCCGTCCTGCCCCGCAAAACCCACTCCCACTCCCACTCTCACTCCCACTCCCACTCCCACTCCCACTCCCACTCCCACTCCCACTCCCACTCCCACTCCCACTCCCTCTCCCACTCCCTCTCCCACTCCCACTCCCACTCCCACTTCCACTCCCTCTCCCACTCCCACTCCCACTCCCACTCCCACTCCCACTCCCACTCCCACTCCTGCATTTATTCATGGATTTTTATACCATTCCCACTCGCAAAAACCTTAACTCCTGCAACAGAGACAGATTTAAAACATGCTGATTCTGAGCCCAAATGCAAATATCTTCCCCAGGCTACTTAAAAAAAGAAAAACTTCACAATGGTCAGTTATTTAGTCATTTATTTTCACCAGTTTAACAAACAGGATCCAATGTTTTATCAAGCAGGCACTAAAAGAGTAAAATCTAGAGCTCAAACCATGTAACAAAAAAAACTCCAGCTCCCTTTACTACTGTAATAATAGACATCATCACCATGTTATATGAGGAGTGTAAATTGTTTACTCAGAATTGTTTAGACAGCCAGTGAACATAGCCGACTCAATCAGCAAAACGGCTGTCAATTGATTGCACAATATTTACTCATTTTTAAACAAACTCATCCCAAATGTCTGGCTTGCCATGTTTCTTCTTCTCGAGTCTGTACTGTACAGACTGACTGACTGATAGACACATTGACAGAGACACAGACAGACAGAATGACGCACAGACAGAGATAGGACAGACTGACACACACAGACAGAGACTGACACACGCGCACACACACACACAGATAGACAGACTGACTGAGAGATAGACAGAAAGACACATTGACACACAAACAGAGATTATAATTATTTATTTCTTATCAGACACCCTTATCCAGGGCAATTTACAATTGTTACAAGAGATCACCTTATTTTTACATACAATTACCCATTTATACAGTTGGGTTTTTACTGGAGCAATCTAGGTAAAGTACCTTGCTCAAGGGTACAGCAGCAGTGTCCCCCCACCTGGGATTGAACCCACGACCCTCCGGTCAAGAGTCCAGAGCCCTAACCACTACTCCACACTGCTGCCCCTAGGACAGACTGACACACACAGACAGAGACTGACGGAGGTAGACAGACTGACACACAGATAGACTGACTGACTGAGAGATAGACAGACTGACGTACAAACTAGGAGAGCTGGACAGACACATCAAACATGTTGAAGAGTATTTCGGCTTGAAAGCTGCCACTGTGTGTGTTTTTTTTTTCTTAGTTCTCGTTGATTGAAGTTGCTTTTGTTTCTCAGATGGTGAGCCTGGCCAATGAGGTCCAAGCCTTCCACCTGGCCAAGAAACAGGAAGTGAGCTCGTTCAGCAAGTCCTCTGTGATTGGCCACATCTCCAAGGTTCCCTCCCTCTACGATGTGCTGTGTTACAGCTACTGTTACATCGGCATCATGACTGGTACAGGGTTTTGTGTTCTGGCCGTCCATAGATTTATTAAGTGTCCCTTTACCTTGTTATGTTGCAGTTGTTCTTAGTGGTCCTAATTACAGTTACACACAGCAGTGTCACCCATTCCAGGTTTTACTATAAGATTGATTAGCAACAGTGTGCATAGGTAACAAGCTCAGGTGTGTCTTATTAAAAAATCAGGAATGTATTAAATTGCTATGCAATGGGAGTCTTATTTACATCCCTGGATTGCAACTGCAATTTAATATCACTACCCTTATAACAGTGTACCATAGTAAAAGCATAGCAAAGTGTAATAAAGCATAGCAAAGTTATGGTAAAGCACAATTTAATATCAATCAATAACATTCTGGTAATAAAGAGCCTGTCGTGATCAAACTGACTAAACTCATTGATATTTATAAGCGAATGTTTGTCTTACCTTTTTTAATACTTTCACTTTTCTTAGAAATGTGTCGTTTCTGCAGTGCATTGTGGGATTGTAGTTCTGGACAAGATGTAATCTCTGATTAAACTCGACAAAGAACTACATGTCCCAGTTTGCACAGCGGTAGCTCTTGAGTTAGTCATGCTGCAGATTTTCATTGTCAGTTTATGGTTTCGGTACGTCAGTAAAAATGTCAGCGGCCCAGATGAGAGGGGAAATTCGCTTCTAATTGGCTTTTAAAACAAGTTAATTGGTGCTCTATTGTAAAAGTGATGGAAGTTGAGCTTTTGTTGTTTTGAAATCAACACATTAATGAATGGATTATTCAATACCTGCCAACAAATATTTCTTGCAGGTATTTACTCGTGAATTTATTGATGAATTGCTCACACGTGTTCTGTGTTTCCTCCCTGCTCTCCACAGGCCCGTTCTACCGCTATCAGACCTACGAGGACTGGCTGTGTCAGCGCACCCCGGGTTCGATCCCAGCGCTGACCCCGTGTGTGCAGCGGCTGCGCTGGGTCCCGCTGTACGCAGCGCTCTTCCTGGGCGTGTCCGCCGTCTTCCCTCTCGCACACGTGCGCTCCGAGGACTTCCTGCAGCATCACTTCCTGTACAGGTAGCTGACACGCACAGGGGGGAGAGACTGGCTATATATATTTTTTGATTTTTTTTCAATTTAGAGCGCACAACTTTTTTGCCACAATTTTCGCCCCAATTTAGAATTGACTTCTCTCACCAAAGCAATTCCCCCGCACAGCTCAGGAAACTGAAGGTTCAGGGGGCGTCCTCCGATCACACAACCAAGCCAGCTTCCTCTTCCACACCCAGGAACTCGAGAGCGGATGTCAGCGAGCTACCGGCCTCTGAAGGACCAAGGCCAGCCCTGCAGGTGTCCGCTCTGAGCTCACTGGGCGCCTGGCTGATAGGGTCTGCTGTAGCACGATGAGGAGAAACAGTCCCTGTCAGTTTCACTTCCCTAACCCCCAGGAAAGCCACAGCCAATGCGCAATGTCCATCTGTGCCACCTAGCCCTAACTAAAATCTAAATGTAATAGCCAGCAACTGTTGTGCATATGAAGTTCTAATCTAGTGTCTGACACCTGCATTGCCTGCTGTGTGCTGGGCAGAGCCTGGCTGTGCTGTACTGTACACAGGGCAATGCTGGCAGGTCCACACTGTATAACACTAATATAAAACCCTGTACAGAACTACAGCAGCTACCCAACGTGATGTCTATATAATGTTGTAATCTAGTGCACTAGCATTGCCTGCTGTGTGCTGGGCAGAGCCTGGCTGTGCTGTACTGTACACAGGGCAATGCTGGCGGGTCCACACTGTATAACACTATGCAACCCTGTATATAATTACAGCAGCTACCCGACGTGTCTGTATGTAAGTTGCCTGTTGTGTGCTAAGCAGAGTCTCTGTTTCTACAGTAAAAAGCTGGAATCAAGTTGTATTCTATCTACACTGTAGAAGTGGCTCCATATAACACTGTTCCTGTAGTGTGCAAGCTCTGATCTCTCCCTGTGTTTGGGTTCTAGACTGTTCTACATGGTTCCGGTGTTCTTTGTGTTCCGGATGCGGTTCTATGCTGCCTGGTGCACAGCGGAGGCAAGCTGCATCGCTGCAGGACTGGGGGCCTACCCAGAGGGGGCGCTGTCCAAGCCAGGAGGGGGGCCCACAGTGGAGTACAGGTGACTTTGATCACATTAATAACATGCTTGAATGCTAGTCTGCCTGACTTTCTCAGTTTCTTCTAGTTGAATTGAGCGTTTTGAGGTTCTGGGTGAACTGCATTTACAGCATTGCAAGATCCACTCAACAAACAAGAAGCAGAAGATACTTCCAGTAGCTCACAGGCTCTGAGGAAGCCGAATCTGTTGCCTGCTTGACAGCTGGTTTGTGGTTTGTGTTGGGGGTAGCACTGCATAGAAAGTGACAGTCGACCTCAGAGACTCGTAGTTGACCAATCGCACAGCACGCGATCATGAAGTGTTGTTTCTATAAAACTGATGAGTGAGCGAAAATTGAAATTCTTACACCCAGAGTAAAAAAGCGATATAAATGGCAAATCTTGAGGTGTTCTAAATTTGCACGGTGCTGTGTGGTGACCCCATGTTGACCTCTGTGTTCTCTCGCCCTCAGCCCCGCCCCGGACTCTCCTGTCCTCTATGACTTTGAGACGGTGCGCAACATCGACTGCTACAACACCGACTTCTGTGTGAAAGTGAGGCACGGCATGCGCTACTGGAACATGAGTGTGCAGTGGTGGCTCCACAATTACATCTACCGCAACGCGCCCTTCCGATCGTACGTCATGAGGTGAGTACTGTCTGTCTGTCTGTGTGTCTGTGTGTCTGTCTGTCTGTCTGTGTGTCTGTCTGTCTGTCTGTGTGTCTGTCTGTCTGTCTGTCTGTGTGTCTGTATGTCTGTCTGTCTGTCTGTCTGTGTGTCTGTCTGTATGTATGTGTATCTGTCTGTCTGTCTGTCTGTCTGTGTGTCTGTCTGTCTGTCTGTGTGTCTGTCTGTCTGTCTGTGTGTCTGACTGTGTGTCTGTGTGTCTGTCTGTCTGTCTGTCTGTCTGTCTGTCTGTCTGTGTGTCTGTATGTATGTGTATCTGTCTGTCTGTCTGTCTGTCTGTGTGTCTGTCTGTCTGTCTGTGTGTCTGTCTGTCTGTGTGTCTGTCTGTCTGTCTGTCTGTCTGTGTGTCTGTCTGTGTGTCTGTCTGTCTGTCTGTGTGTCTGTCTGTCTGTCTGTCTGTCTGTCTGTGTCTGACTGTGTGTCTGTGTGTCTGTCTGTCTGTCTGTCTGTCTGTCTGTCTGTGTGTCTGTCTGTCTGTCTGTGTGTCTGTCTGTCTGTCTGTCTGTGTGTCTGACTGTGTCTGTCCGTCTGTATGTATGTGTGTCTGTCTGTCTGTCTGTGTGTCTGTCTGTCTGTGTGTCTGTCTGTCTGTGTGTCTGTCTGTGTGTCTGTGTGTCTGTCTGTCTGTGTGTCTGTCTGTCTGTGTGTCTGTCTGTCTGTGTGTCTGTCCGTCTGTCTGTCTGTGTGTCTGTCTGTCTGTCTGTCTGTGTGTCTGTCTGTCTGTGTGTCTGTCTGTCTGTGTGTCTGTCCGTCTGTATGTATGTGTGTCTGTCTGTCTGTCTGTGTGTCTGTCCGTCTGTATGTATGTGTGTGTCTGTCTGTATGTATGTGTGTCTGTCTGTCTGTCTGTCTGTGTGTCTGTCTGTCTGTCTACCGCAACGCGCCCTTCCGATCATACGTCATGAGGTGAGTACTGTCCGTCTGTCTGTCTGTCTGTCTGTGTGTCTGTATGTATGTGTGTCTGTCTGTATGTATGTGTGTCTGTCTGTCTGTCTGTGTGTCTGTCTGTCTGTCTGTATGTATGTGTGTCTGTCTGTCTGTCTGTGTGTCTGTCTGTCTGTCTGTCTGTGTGTTTCTCTGTCTGTGTGTCTGTCTACCACAACACACCTGTCCGATCATATGTGCTGAGGTAAATACTGTCTGTCTGTCTGACCGTTTCTGCATCTGTGTGTGTGTCTGTGTCAGCCTCTGTCTGTCTGCGTCAAAACACATTTCAAGCCATGAAGGCTGACGGTAAACTCCCCCCTCTCCCCCACAACCTGTCCCAGATTAACATGCACTTACAGTGAAAAGAAAACTGACGGATTACTTTTGCAGAAAGCACGGTACAAACCATTTTTGGAAAGCTATTTTTGTAATTCAATGGGACAATGCTGTGCCTCAAGGCAGTATATTAACCCCGGTGCCTCTCTCCCTGTCAGAGCTGCCTGGACCATGTTTATCAGTGCGTACTGGCACGGGCTCCATGTCGGCTACTACCTGTCCTTCCTCACAATCCCGCTGTGCCTGGCTGCAGAGACCTCCATGGAGCGCGGGGTGCGGAGCCGCCTCTCCCCTGCGGGGCAGTACTGGTTCGATTGGGTGCACTGGTTCCTGAAGATGCGGGCCTACGACTACATGTGCATGGGCTTCGTGCTGCTGAGCTGGGGAGACACGCTGCGCTACTGGGGCTCCGTGTACTACTGCATCCAGGTGGTGGCGCTGCTGTGCATAGTGCTGGGGCAGGGGCTGGGCAAGGGAAGGGGAGGGGAGCAGAGGGAGAAGAAAGGGGGGGAGGAGAAGCAGGAGGGGAGGGAGGAGGAGGAGACGGAGAAGAGAGAGAAGAGAGAGTGAGGAGGAGAAGAGGGAGAGAGTGAGGAGGAGAAGAGGGAGAAGAGAGAGTGAGGAGGAGAAGAGGGAGAAGAGAGAGTGAGGAGGAGAAGAGGGAGAGTGAGGAGGAGAAGAGGGAGAAGAGAGAGTGAGGAGGAGAAGAGGGAGAAGAGAGAGTGAGGAGGAGAAGAGAGTGAGGAGGAGAAGAGGGAGAAGAGAGAGTGAGGAGGAGAAGAGGGAGAAGAGAGAGTGAGGAGGAGAAGAGGGAGAAGAGAGAGTGAGGAGGAGAAGAGGGAGAAGAGAGAGTGAGGAGGAGAAGAGGGAGAAGAGAGAGTGAGGAGGAGAAGAGGGAGAAGAGAGAGTGAGGAGGAGAAGAGGGAGAGTGAGGAGGAGAAGAGGGAGAAGAGAGAGTGAGGAGGAGAAGAGGGAGAAGAGGGAGTGAGGAGGAGAAGAGGGAGAAGAGAGAGTGAGGAGGAGAAGAGGGAGAAGAGAGAGTGAGGAGGAGAAGAGGGAGAAGAGAGAGTGAGGAGGAGAAGAGGGAGAGTGAGGAGGAGAAGAGGGAGAAGAGAGAGTGAGGAGGAGAAGAGGGAGAGTGAGGAGGAGAAGAGGGAGAAGAGAGAGTGAGGAGAAGAGGGAGAAGAGAGAGTGAGGAGGAGAAGAGGGAGAGTGAGGAGGAGAAGAGGGAGAAGAGAGAGTGAGGAGGAGGAGAGGGAGAGTGAGGAGGAGAAGAGGGAGAAGAGAGAGTGAGGAGAAGAGGGAGAAGAGAGAGTGAGGAGGAGAAGAGGGAGAAGAGAGAGTGAGGAGGAGAAGAGGGAGAAGAGAGAGTGAGGAGGAGAAGAGGGAGAGTGAGGAGGAGAAGAGGGAGAAGAGAGAGTGAGGAGGAGAAGAGGGAGAGTGAGGAGGAGAAGAGGGAGAAGAGAGAGTGAGGAGAAGAGGGAGAAGAGAGAGTGAGGAGGAGAAGAGGGAGAGTGAGGAGGAGAAGAGGGAGAAGAGAGAGTGAGGAGGAGAAGAGGGAGAAGAGAGAGTGAGGAGGAGGAGAGGGAGAGTGAGGAGGAGAAGAGGGAGAAGAGAGAGTGAGGAGGAGGAGAGGGAGAAGAGAGAGTGAGGAGGAGAAGAGGGAGAGTGAGGAGGAGAAGAGGGAGAGTGAGGAGGAGAAGAGGGAGAGTGAGGAGGAGAAGAGGGAGAAGAGAGAGTGAGGAGGAGGAGAGGGAGAGTGAGGAGGAGAAGAGGGAGAAGAGAGAGTGAGGAGGAGGAGAGGGAGAAGAGAGAGTGAGGAGGAGAAGAGGGAGAGTGAGGAGGAGAAGAGGGAGAGTGAGGAGGAGAAGAGGGAGAGTGAGGAGGAGAAGAGGGAGAAGAGAGAGTGAGGAGGAGAAGAGGGAGAAGAGAGAGTGAGGAGGAGAAGAGGGAGAAGAGAGAGTGAGGAGGAGAAGAGGGAGAGTGAGGAGGAGAAGAGGGAGAGTGAGGAGGAGAAGAGGGAGAGTGAGGAGGAGAAGAGGAGAGAGAGAGTGAGGAGGAGAGGGAGAGTGAGAGGAGAGAGGAGAGTGAGGAGGAGAAGAGGGAGAGTGAGGAGGAGAAGAGGAGAGAGTGAGGAGGAGAGAGGGAGAGAGAGAGGAGGAGAGAGGAGGAGAGAGGAGAGAGAGAGTGAGGAGGAGAAGAGGGAGAGTGAGGAGGAGAAGAGGGAGAGTGAGGAGGAGAGAGGGAGAAGAGAGAGTGAGGAGGAGAGGGGAGAGTGAGGAGGAGAAGAGGGAGAAGAGAGAGTGAGGAGGAGAAGAGGGAGAGTGAGGAGGAGAAGAGGGAGAGTGAGGAGGAGAGAGGAGAGAGAGAGTGAGGAGGAGAAGAGGGAGAAGAGAGAGTGAGGAGGAGAAGAGGAGAGAGAGTGAGGAGGAGAAGAGGAGAGTGAGGAGGAGAGGAGAAGAGAGAGTGAGGAGGAGAAGAGGGAGAAGAGAGAGTGAGGAGGAGAAGAGGGAGAGAGAGTGAGGAGGAGAAGAGGGAGAGTGAGGAGGAGAAGAGGGAGAGTGAGGAGGAGAAGAGGGAGAGTGAGGAGGAGAAGAGGGAGAAGAGAGAGTGAGGAGGAGAAGAGGGAGAAGAGAGAGTGAGGAGGAGAAGAGGGAGAGAGAGAGTGAGGAGGAGAAGAGGGAGAGTGAGGAGGAGAAGAGGGAGAGAGAGGAGAGAGGAGAGAGAGGAGGAGAAGAGGGAGAGTGAGGAGGAGAAGAGGGAGAAGAGAGAGTGAGGAGGAGAAGAGGGAGAGTGAGGAGGAGAAGAGGGAGAGTGAGGAGGAGAAGAGGGAGAGTGAGGAGGAGAAGAGGGAGAGTGAGGAGGAGAAGAGGGAGAAGAGAGAGTGAGGAGGAGAAGAGGGAGAAGAGAGAGTGAGGAGGAGAAGAGGGAGAGAGTGAGGAGGAGAAGAGGGAGAAGAGAGAGTGAGGAGGAGAAGAGGGAGAGAGAGTGAGGAGGAGAAGAGGGAGAAGAGAGAGTGAGGAGGAGAAGAGGGAGAGTGAGGAGGAGAAGAGGGAGAAGAGAGAGTGAGGAGGAGAAGAGGGAGAGTGAGGAGGAGAAGAGGGAGAAGAGAGAGTGAGGAGGAGAAGAGGGAGAAGAGAGAGTGAGGAGGAGAAGAGGGAGAAGAGAGAGTGAGGAGGAGAAGAGGGAGAAGAGAGAGTGAGGAGGAGAAGAGGGAGAGTGAGGAGGAGAAGAGGAGAAGAGAGAGTGAGGAGGAGAAGAGGGAGAGAGTGAGGAGGAGAAGAGGGGAGAAGAGAGAGTGAGGAGGAGAAGAGGGAGAGTGAGGAGGAGAAGAGGGGAGAAGAGAGAGTGAGGAGGAGAAGAGGGGAGAAGAGAGAGTGAGGAGGAGAAGAGGGAGAGAGTGAGGAGGAGAAGAGGGGAGAAGAGAGAGTGAGGAGGAGAAGAGGAGAGAGTGAGGAGGAGAAGAGGGAGAAGAGAGAGTGAGGAGGAGAAGAGGGAGAAGAGAGAGTGAGGAGGAGAAGAGGGAGAAGAGAGAGTGAGGAGGAGAAGAGAGTGAGGAGGAGAAGAGGGAGAAGAGAGAGTGAGGAGGAGAAGAGGGAGAAGAGAGAGTGAGGAGAGAAGAGGGAGAGAGAGAGAGTGAGGAGGAGAAGAGGGAGAGAGAGAGGTGAGGAGGAGAAGAGAGAGTGAGGAGGAGAAGAGGGAGAGAGAGTGAGGAGGAGAAGAGGGAGAGAGTGAGGAGGAGAGAGAGAGAGGGAGAAGAGAGAGTGAGGAGGAGAAGAGGGAGAGAGAGGAGGAGAGAGGAGAAGAGAGAGTGAGGAGGAGAAGGAGAAGAGAGAGTGAGGAGGAGAAGAGGAGAGTGAGGAGGAGAGAGGAGAAGAGAGAGTGAGGAGGAGAAGAGGGAGAAGAGAGAGTGAGGAGGAGAAGAGGGAGAGTGAGGAGGAGAAGAGGAGAAGAGAGAGGAGGAGAAGAGGGAGAAGAGAGAGTGAGGAGGAGAAGAGGAGAGAGTGAGGAGGAGAAGAGGGAGAAGAGAGAGTGAGGAGGAGAAGAGGGAGAGTGAGGAGGAGAAGAGGAGAAGAGAGTGAGGAGGAGAAGAGGGAGAGTG